>NC_052157.1:48450801-48783099 GCF_902713615.1 Scyliorhinus canicula | reverse complement strand
CATTTTCTACACGGTCTCAGGTCGCATGGCAGCACAGTGTTCTGTTGTTTCACAGCTCCAGGGTCCCAGGTTCGATTCCCACTTGGTTCACTATCTGTGCGGAGTCTGCATGTTCTCCCCGTGTCTGCGTGGGTTTGTTTAGACCATACGTCCATAAGACATAGAAGCAGAATTAGGCCACTTGGCCCATCGAGTCTGCTCCGCCATTCAATCATGGCTGATATTTTTCTCATTCCCATTTTCCTGCCTGCTCCCCATAACCCCTGATCCCCTTATCAATCAAGAACCTATCTATCTCTGTCTGAAAGACACTCAGTGCTTTGGCCTCCACAGCCTTCTGCAGCAAAGAGTTCCACAGATTCACCACCCTCTGGCTGAAGAAATTACTCATCATCTCTGTTTTAACGGATTGTCACTTTAGTCTGAGAGGGTGTCCTCTGGTTCTAGTTTTTCCTGCAAGTGGAAACATCCTCTCCACGTCCACTCCATTCAGGTCTCACAGTATCCTGTAAGTTTCAATAAGATCCTCCCTCATCCTTCTAAACGCCAACCAGTACAGACCCAGAGTCATCAACCGTTTCTCATATGACAAGCTGTTCATTCCAGGGATCATTCTTCTGAACCTCCTCTGGACCCTTTCCAAGGCCAGCACATCTTTTCTTAGATACGGGGCCCAAAACTGCTCACAATACTCCAAATGGGGTCTGACCAGAGCCTTATACAGCCTAAGGAGAACATCCCTGGTCTTGTATTCTAGCCTTTCTGACATGAATGCTAACATTGCATCGGCCTTCCTAACTATCGACTGAACCTGCAGGTTAACCTTAAGAGAATCGTGAACAAGGAATCCCAAGTCCCTTTGTGCTTCAGATTTCCTAAGCATTTCCCCATTAGTCTATGCCTAAATTTCACCTTCCAAAGTGCATAACCTCACACTATTCCACATTGTATTTCATTTGCCACTTCATTGCCCACTCTCCTAGCCTGTCCAAATCCTTCTGCAGCCCCCTTGCTTCCTCAATACTACCTGTCCCTCTGCAGATCTTTGTATAATCTGCAAATTTAGCAAGAGTGCCTTCAGTTCCTTCTTCCAGACCATTTATGTATATTGTGAAAGGTTGTGGTTCCAACACCGACCCCTGAGACACACCACTAGTCACCGGCTGCCATCCTGAAAAATACCCCTTTATCCCCACTCTCTGCCTTCTGCCAGTCAGCCAATGCTCTATCCATGCCAGTATCTTGCCCTTTACACCATGGACTCTTATAAAAGTCTCCTATGCAGCACCTTGTCAAAGGCCTTCTGGAAATCTAAATAAATCAAGTCCACTGGTTCTCCTTTATCTAACTTCCTTGTTACCTCTTCAGGGATGGTTTAGCACAGTGGGCTAAATAGCTGGCTTGCAATGCAGAACCGTGCCAGCAGCGTGGGTTCAATTCCCATACCGGCCTCCCCGAACAACGCCGGAATGTGGCGACTAGGAGCTTTTCACAGTAACTTAATTGAAGCCTACTTGTGACAATAAGCGATTATTATTATTAAGAACTCTAACAGATTTGTCAGAGATGACCCCCCTTTGACAAAGCCGGCTCTCTCTCCTGGCAGTGCAGCTCGGCAGGACTGTTCCCTTCCAGTAAGGGAACACTTCAGCAGTCAAGGGCATTCAACCTCTGATCTTCAGGTAAGTGTTCTCCAAGACGGCCTTCAGGACACACGACCACACAGAATTGCCCAGCTGGAACTGATAGCCAAGTTCCACACACATAAGTACAGTCTCAACCGGGGCCTTGGATTCATGTCTCATTACATTCACCCTCCTCAGCATCTGGCCTGGGCTTGCAATATCCTACCAACTGTCCTGGCTTGAGACAATTCACACCTCCTTAACCTGTGCTTATTTCTCTCTCTATTTGATCCTGTTGGACCTGTAAAGACTTAATTACCTTAAAGACTTGCTTTTCACAGTAACTTCATTGAAGCCTACTCGTGACAATAAGCGATTTTCATTTTTTCATTTTCATTTCATTCAAAGTATCGTCTTGCATCATTGACTTCGTCTATATATGTGTTTCTGGAATCCACCTCTTCATTCACCTGAGGAAGGAGCTGCGCTCCGAAAGCTAGTGATTCGAAACAAACCTGTTGGACTTTAACCTGGTGTTGTAAGACTACTTACTGTGATCACCCCAGTCCAACTTCCATCTCCACATCATTAATATAGGTAGTCACCCAATAAACCCAAATATAAGAGAAACTGAATTGTGAGATGCTGAGATTGTCCAGCATTTTCTGCTTTTGTTGCAAGAGAAACTTCTTCACCCAGAGAATGATAAGAACCCCGAGGAACTGTTGAAGTGACTGGCATGGGTGTGTTGACGGGGAGGGGAGGTTGTGGCAGAGTTCTGCCAATGGCCAGAGACGAGGAGGCTGGAGTGGAGCACAGACACGGAGCAGATGGGCCGAGTGGCTTGGCTTCGGTGCTGTAACGCTGTTTTAACTATTGCAAAAGTTAGGTACACTATACATGTCAAGCATGAGGACTGATGAAAGATGATTTTACGCCCAAAATGTTTGGATTCTCTCATTTATGTTTGAAGAATAACATTAATTAAGAACATTAGTGTGCGGTTCAGAGCTCTGCGGGAGTTTCCAGTGCCCTTCAACCTGGCCGCACTTTGTACTTTTTCAAGCTGAATAATATTAAACGCTGGTCAAACACATTGAGCAAAGCTGGAGAGAGTCTGGGCGGTCAGTCCTGGGGGAGGGGGAGGGGGGAGTTTGGGGGCGTTTCTCACCAGACTGATTGGTTCTGTTTCACTGTTGAAACTTTGACAAAGGCAGAGAGGACAAGCGGCCACTCGCGTCGTTTCACAACTGCAAACATGTCCTTCGTGAAAGTAGCAGAGCACTCGGATTTCCCGCTCCAGAACCTGCCTTTCGGAGTGTTTTCCACCGGGGACAATGTAAGTGAAGGGAGTGTATTTCAGGCCAAGGGGGCGGGGAGTTGGTGTTTCTGTCAGCGTGGCTGAAATGGACCAACTTTTAATTGGGCTTTTCAACAACTCAACACCCAGTGTGGCACTGGAGACAAGTCAGAGGATTTTATAACATCCTCTCCCTGATACTGACACATGTATAACAATCCTCAGATGATGTGGAGATGTAAATTCACACCTCTTTAACCTGTGATTATCCCTCTCTCCAGTTGCTCCGTTTGG
The DNA here is from genome assembly GCF_902713615.1 of Scyliorhinus canicula. NCBI lineage: Eukaryota > Metazoa > Chordata > Chondrichthyes > Carcharhiniformes > Scyliorhinidae > Scyliorhinus > Scyliorhinus canicula. Next base: position 48,779,880 of record NC_052157.1, on the reverse strand, counting down.
ACCTGTAAGGACTTAATTACCTGCAAAGACTGGCATTCAAAGTATCGTCTTGCATCTTTGACTTTGTCAATATATATGTTTCTGGAACCTACCTCTTCATTCACCTGAGGAAGGAGCTGCGCTCTGAAAGCTAGTGACTCGAAACAAACCTGTTGGACTTTAACCTGGTGTCCTATGACTTATTACAATCCTCAGATGGGGTTTGAAAGCTCCTGGGTGCTGCTACCCAGTGTGATCAGTTTGTTTTGTTTAGGGAGGGGGGGACACATGTTTTTAAAAAGAGCCTAGCTCCTGTACAATGTCCTCCACTGTTGAGCATTAGACCTTGAATTTATACAGCATTTTCACACCTTCAGGATATCCCAAAGGGAAGTATTTAACTGTTGTAATAATGCAGGCCGCCTACTCAACCAATCACAAGAGGTTCCCAGAAACAGCGATGAGACAAATGATTGTCCGCTTTGAGTGATAAATATTGGCTGGAGCAGCAGGGAAAATTTATCTGTCCTTCTCTGAACTAATGCAACACTGGATGTCTGCCTGAGAGGGCATATGGAGCCTTGGTTTGACATCACATTGAAGTGGCCACTCTAACAGTCTTCCTCAATATTATGCAGGGGGTGTGAGGCTAGGTGAGTGGCCACTATCAGCTCTACCTGGTCGAGAGCTTCTGTCGGATCTTCAGATTCCCTACCAGTGTCACCATCCTAATGGCCTCACCACATGGGCGAGAGCGCAGAAGAGGTTTGCAAGAATGGTTCCAGGGATGAGAAGCTTCAGCAGTGGGGATAGACTGGAGAGGTTGGGACTGTTCTCATTGGAGAGAAGAAGGCTGAGAGGAGATTTGATTGAGATTTTCAAAATCATGAGGGGGCTGGACAGAGTAGATAGGGAGAAATTGTTCCTGCTGGTAAAAGGATCGAGAACGAGAGGACACAGATTTAAAGTGATTTGCAAAAGAAGCAAATGTGATATGAGGAAAAACATTTTCACACAGCGAGTGGTTGGGGTCTGGAAAGCAGGGTCTGGAAGTGTGGTGGAGACAGGTTTATATAATAATCTTTATTGTCACAACTAGGCTTACATTAACACTGCAATGAAGCTACTGTGAAAATCCCCTAGTCGCCACATTCCGGCACCTGTTCGAGTACACAGAGGAAGAATTCACAATGTCCAAATTACCTAATAGCACGTCTTTCGGGACTTGTGGGAGGAAACTGGAGCAACCGGAGGAAACCCACGCAGACACAGGAAGAACGTGTAGACTCTGCACAGACAGTGACCCAAACCGGGAATCGAACCTGGGACCCTGGCTCTGTGAAGCCACAGTGATAACCACTATGCTACCGTGCTGCCTACGCGGTTTATTCAAGGCATTCAAGAGGATATCAGATGATTATTTAAATAGAAACAATGTGCAGGTGTACAGGGAAAATGCAGGGGAATGGCACGAAGTCATGATGTTCATTTGGAGAGCTGGTTCAGACACGACGGGCTGAATGGCTTCCTTCTGCACCGTAACAATTCTATGATTCTGTGAAGTTACACAGAGAGGGTTAAGCCAAGGTAAGGCTGGGTAGTGCAGAGAGGGAGAGCATGCACTCTGGTATAAAGACACATAGAATGCTGATTATCACTGCCCATTTTAGAATGTCGTAGATGGCGTGAAGAGACGTTAGGGACATCTCTGGTGATGATTTTCGAGAATGTGTGCGGTGTAGATCTAGCTGCAGGCGATCAACTGTTCAAAACGCAACAGCAGCAGGAAAAATTTAATATGTCACAAGATTTTGTGTACCCCCACAACCAGTAGCAGAAACCTGTTGCGAAAAAGCCTTTCGCAATGTGGTCGCTAGAGAGCATTGAAATAAATTTACATTTATTGTATGGATGAGTGGATCCATTTGCAGGCTAAGTACAGGGTTTCCACAGTCAAAGGGCATTGTGAAACTCGCAGTGTCACTGCCAACAGTGCGTTGATCCTCATGGATATTGGCCCGAGACTTGTGCCAATTGAATGATGTTGTCCTTGGATTGCTATCAAGGACTGGACCCCATCAGCAATCATTGTCAGAGCAGTCAACAGGATCTTAAAAATGATTGGGAATAAAGGTTATTGCAAAAAAGAGGTTAATAATTTACAACATGAAACACAGCTTAAACCAAGGAAGGCATGGGAGCTACACATTCTGGCTACATTGCTTTTAAGCATGATAGAGAGGTATTAAAAAAAGGGGGGCGTGGACGCAGCATTGGTTAAAGTTGCGGCTTTGAGGAGGGATAACAGACGAGAAGGAGCGTGAGTTCATATGGGTTGAACTGAGGAACAAAAAGGGGAAGTCGCACTGCTGGGTTTGTGAAATTGATTTCCAAACAGGCAGTGGGAGATAGAAAAGCAAATATGTGCAAACTGCTGTGAAGCACCGATCGGGCCGTAATAGTCGAGGATTTCAGCTAGCCAAATACTAACAGGCATAAATTGAGCACAAAAGGTATAGAGGGTAAAGATTTTTTTAAATGCACTCAGAGAATGTTTCTTTTGCCAGAAGGTAGCACGCCTAACAAAAAAAGGGGTCACTTAAGGGCTTATTTTTAGTAAATGAAGCTGCACAGGCAGATAATTTATCAGTGGGAGAACAAGCTAATGATCACAATTTAGTTACATTTAGAGCGGTTAAGGAAAAGACTGCAATAGACTAAGAGCAATTTTACTAAACTGGATGTGATATATGAGGAGGTTGTGGTGCAGTGGTGTTGTCAGTGTACTAGTAATCCAGACACCCAGGGTCATCCTCTGGGGACGCGGGTTCGAATCCCACCACGGCAGGGGTGAAATTTGAATTCAATATCCTGGTAACCACAAATCGATTATCATGAAAACTCATCTGGTTCACCAACATCCTTTGGGGAAGGAAACCTGACGTTCTTACCCGGTATGGGACTCCAGAACCACAGCAATGTGGTTGACTGTTTTAAGGAAAAATGCCCCCTGTAAGCCACTCAGTTCAAGGGCAATTAGGAATGGGCAGTAAATGCTGGCTCAGCCAGTGATGCCACATCCCACGAAAGAAGTTTTAAAAATGACAAACGTGGACTGGAATCAGCTGCAGTACAGCTATAGGGTGGCACTGTGGTTGGCACTGCTGCCTCATAGCGCTAGGGAACTGGGTTCGGTTCTGACCCCGGGTGACTGTGTGGAGTTTGTACATTCTCTCTGTGTCTGCGTGGGATCTTCCGGGTGCTCGATTTCCTCCCACGGTCCAAAGATGTGCAGGTTAGGTGGATTGGCCAAGCTAAATTGCCCATAGTGTCCAAAGGTTAGGTAGGGTTATGGGGATAGGGCAGCGGAGTGAGCCTGGGTAGGGTGTTTATTCGGAGAGTCGGTGCAGACCTGATGGGCTGAATGGCCTCGTTCTGAACTGCAGGGATTCTATGATTCTCTGAGTAATTCAAAGTCATTCCATGTCAGAGCAGTGGGTGATAGTCAAGGCAATAACGAGAGTTGTAAAACAAATATGTTTCCAGAAAGAAAAAGGCTGAATCTTCCAACTCTGGAGTCAACTGGATGCTAAAAAGACAAAAGAAAGCTTGTGTCCGATAGGGAGAGCCCAAGACAGCGGGAAGCCTCGAAGATACAGGGTGAAATTTAAACAAAATTCAGAAAGCAAAGAATCACTGGCAGGTAAACCAAATAATGTTTTATAATCACAGAATGAGCAAGAGATCAATTAGGGAAAGAAGATGGCCAATGAGACACCAAGAAGTGAAAGATTTGGATTCAGGAAAAATATAGAAATGATGCTGTATTACGAAGGTGGAGTGTGAAAAATGAAATGGTATAGACGTAGTCACATGCACCAACATCCTGAGGATTGCCATTAACCAGAAACTTAGCTGGACCAGCTGCATAAATACATGGCTGCAAAATCAAGTCAGTGGCTGGGAATTCTACAGCGAGTAACTCAGCTCCTGACTCCCCAAAGCCTGTCCACCATCTACAAGGCACAAGTCAGGAATTTAATGGAATGCTCTCCACTTGCCTGGATGAATGCACTCATGAGGCTCAAAACCATCCAGGACAAAGTGGCCCATTTGATTGGTACCCCCCTATCTTCTACCTTAAACATTCACCCCTTCAACTACTACAGTAGCAGCCATATGTGCCGACTACAAGATGCACTGCGAGGCAGCACAGTGCCGCAGTGGTTAGCAATGTTGAAAATCACTCACGCCGCAGAGCACCCGGGTTTGATCCAGGCCATGGGTCACTATCCGTGTGGAATTTGCACATTCGTGTCTGGATGGGTCTCAGACCCACAACCCAAAAATGTGCAGGGTAGGGGGATTGGTCACGCTAAATTGCCCTTAATTGGAAAAAAAGGAATTGGCTACTCTAAATTTATTTTAAAAAAATACAAAATACAAGAGTTTTTCAGCTGCACCTTCCAAATTCCCTACCACGTAGAAGGTCCAGGGCAATAAATATATAGGAACACCATCCAAGGAGACACTTGTAGCTCTTTCGTCATTCCTTCACTGTGGCTGGGTTAAAATCCTGGAACTCTTCCTAACAGCACTGGGGGTGTACCTACACCACATTGACTGCAGGGGTTCAAGAAGAATCAAGAATCAACTACCATGTTCTCATGGCAAATTAGGGATAGATAATAAATGCTAGCCTTCCCAGTGACACTCACATCCCAAGGTGCAGAGAATACACCTCTCCAGTGTTTTGCAAACTTTTTTGCCCGGGACCCATTTTTACCAACCAGCCATCCTTCGCGTCCCACGCTGGCTGACCATCGCAACCCACGGTAGCTGACCTTTGTGACCGACGCCGCCCGAACTTCATGACCCATCATTTTCACTTACCTTTAATGTGATAGGTGAACCTGCTTGGTCCTCCCAATCTCACTTGCTTTCTCATTCAATATTACATTACTGCTAAAGACTTCAGCTGATGATTTAAGTTCTCACAGCATCTGTTGAAAACAATCAAGAGGTTTGTCCTGCCATGCTTAGTCTTAAAATGCCTTTGAAGTTTTGACGGTTTTAATCTTTCATTTGCCAGTACTTCCCTGCATATAACACACATGCGCTTTGCATCCTGATTCGCATTGGCACAATTAATAAACACACACCTCAAGAAATTATCATTTTGCTGCTTTGTTCCTATTTTCAGCTTCTTCTTACTGAGTTGTTCACCAAAGGCCCTGGTGCTCACACCAGCACTGCTGGCAGCTACAAAATGGAGGAATCTCTCGCACCCAGAGCACGTGACGCCAATGTACGGGGAACGTGACCTGCTCTCTGCTGACGCTTCTGGAAAGACCACTCCCATCGATTTTCAAAATTAATGAACTCTTGGGTCAGTGCGCTGACATCAGGAGGAGGCAGTCTGCCTCATAGAATCCATACAGTGCAGAAGGAGGCCATTCGGCCCAATCGAGTCTACACCGATCGTCCTCAGGAGCACCCACCAAGGCCCACTCCCCCACCCTACCCCTGCAACCCCACAACCCCACCTAACATTTTTGGACACTAAGGGCAATTTAGCATGATTAATCCACCTAGCCTGCACATCTTGGAACTGTGGGAGAAAACCGGAGATCCCGGAGGAAACCCATGCAAACACGGGGCGAATATAGAAACTCCGCACAGTCACCCGAGGCCAGAATTGAACCAGGGTCCCTGGAGTTGTGAGGTGGCAGTCCTAACCACTGTGCCATCGTGCCACGCTGGGCTCTGGCCTGCGCACTGCTGAGGGGACATACATGCGCTGGATACCCGGCATTCTTTTTACAAAAATTTAGAATACTCAATTCATTTTTCCAATTATGGAGCAATTTAATATGGCCAATCCACCTATCCTGCACATCTTTAGGTTGTGGGGGGGGAAACCCACGCAAACACGGGGAGAATGTGCAAACTCCACACGGACAGTGACCCAGAGCCGGGATCGAACCTGGGACCTCGGCGCCGTGAGGCAGCAGGGCTAACCACTGCGCCACCGTGCTGCCCCCTGGATGGCTGGAATTCTGAAAGCTGGTCACGACTGGCATTTTAAAAAGCCGGTCGCGGCCGCTGGGCACTTCTTCCCACAATTGGGAATGCCGCAACCGATGACCCCGCGACCCTCTCGACACCCATCGTGACCTTGTTTTTGAAAATGACTGCCTTGTCAACTGTATGTAGTATCTGTCCTCTGTGTTCAGTCAGCTTTAGTAATTCAATCATGTGCTCTCCTTCAAACCCAGGTCCTGGATTGATTAATTTATTCATTAATTAGTATATCCTGGGTTAGATGTTTAATATTGCCTCAATAATATTGGTGAAATTGCATAAGTTTACGAAGGGCCCCTTCAGAACACTCTACAATATCGGATCAATACAAACGAGAGGATCATTTCACCTCTCGTGGTTCCACTATCGAGAAAGATCATAACATCCAAATGGTTGCAAGGTTTTATATTTCCAAGTGTAATTCCAAACTTGTATTAACAAAAACACTCTGACAGAAGGACCTTTTGCCAGTTTGAACTTGTGCTCCCCATACATGCAGCCACACCCTTCCTGCCTTTATTTAATGGCTATTGGTAACAGTAACTAAGCAACGCTCATTGGTCATTCACTGGGTGCTTTGGGCCTATTGAGACACCAGTGTAAAATCACACCTAGACCAGTCCTCTTGGCTTATCACTGCCTCACTGGTGCCACCTGTCTAATCCTGTCCTATCAAGCCTTTAAGCTTGTACTTTTGAGCAGGGTCATTGGATTGTGATCACAAGTTCTGGGTCCCATTCTCTGTTTTTCTTTTTTAAGATATTGTGGGGAGCGTTACAAATATGTCTGCTAGTGACTAATTCAGCACAGGCTATGCACGGGACTTCTTGTACTGAATGGCGGAGAGGAGTCTTCAAGTGAATGTGTAAAATGTTCCACAGCAGAAACGTGTTTAATAGAGAAAGTAAGTAAAGGTAAATTGGCCATAGTCCCAGATGACCACAAGCTGCTTTCCCCTTTGAGGGGGAGAGTTGACTGGTGGTGATTTAACCTGAGGATCACCGCAACTCAGCCGAGGGGCAAGGTTGAGAAGGAGGGGCCTTCATGAATAACCTCAGCTGGGAATTGAACTCACGCTGATAGCCTCGCTCTACATCACAAACCAGCCGTCCAGCCAACTGAGCTAAACCAGCTGGAGAATAGTGTGAATTAAGATACAGAAAGTGGCAGGTATTGTACCTGTCCCAGGGCTAGCCCTCAAACAAGAATTCTCAAACCTCCCTTTCAGTACGTATCGAGGTCCATTTTTGATTGACCTGTGCTTCATTTTTCTCCTTCCAGCCTACCCATAGAATTGGCGTTGCCATTGGAGATCAGATCTTAGACCTCAGCATTGTTAAACATCTCTTCACTGGATCGGCGCTCTCCAAACATCAGGATGTATTTGCCCAGGTAACCTACACCAGTTTCTGGGATTAGTGGCTGTTTGTTTCTGACTGTGAAGCCTTTTCTAGTCCCTCTGAGCCCATTTAAAACCTTAGTAATTACGGAGCTACTCCTTGTTTGGTACATTTAGAGTACCCAATTAATTTTTCCAATTAAGGGGTAATTTAGCGTGGCCAATCCACCTAACCTGCACATCTTTTGGCTGTTTGCTGCAGGGTGTGTTTTAGATTCGTTTTCAAAGCTGGATAGCTGCAGTCACAGCCAGAAGGTGTATGAATCTCTTTCTAGAATCTAAAGACTGTAAATCAATCCTGGTGATTTAAAACTAGCAACTGTAGTGACTTTAACCTGATGTGCTTCTGGTAAAAGTTGTTTTAAGTCGCATGGATGTTAAAAGGAAAGCTTAAAGGATTACTTAGTGTTGTAGTCTTTGGGGGTTGTATTTGAATTAATGGTTGCTAAGATGTTCACTGTATGTTTTAACAGGTTAATTTGAGTTCATAGAATAAACATTGTTTTGCTTTAAAAAATACTTTTCCATTTCTGCTGTACCACACCTGTAGAGTGGGCCGTGTGCTCCCCATACCACAGTCTATTAAACGGTGTGGGTCAGGTGAACTCCATGATACACTTTGGGGTTCTCCAAACCCTGGCCCACAACACAGGGCCCTGGCGGAGAAGTTTGGATCTTTTCAAGGGGTCGGATAGGGCCTCACTTTGAAGGTCTCAGCTGAAAGACATTCCATCAGTACCTGGATCGGCAACCTGGACTTTGTGTTCAAGCCTGGAGAAAGAGACAATTCCCATCATGGTGAAAATGCCACTCCTGTCATGGCCAACACCTTAGAAAGCATAAATGTAGAGCAGCACGGTGGCCTAGTGGTTAGCACAACCGCCTCACGGCACTGAGGTCCCAGGTTCGATCCTGGCTCTGGGTCACTGTCCGTGTGGAGTTTGCACATTCTCCCCGTGTCTGCGTGGGTTTCACCCCCACAACCCAAAAATGTGCAGAGTAGGTGGATTGGCCACGCTAAATTGCCCCTTAATTGGAAAAATAATTGGGTAATCCAAAATTAAAAAAAAAAAAGAAAGCATAAATATTACATATATTAATTTAGAACATTACAGAGTGTGATGTAACACAGACTAACAAATGGACAGTTATCTTCAGGTAATTTATCATTTATTTCATTAACAAGTATCTAAGATTGGAGAGAGCGACGTAAGGAGCTGATCTCAGTGTGATGGAGGTCAGTGTTTGGGGTCACACTATCTGGTGGGCAGCTTCATCCTCCAGCCTGACACAGACGGTGGGTCAGTTGGTCGAAACCAGCATCTGTCCAAATGTTTTACATGAATTCATCCTATTCATGGCCGCCAACTATACCTTCGTTGCTTAAATTACTTGCTGTCATATCATGCTGGGGCAAGTCGCCACATTTCACTCGGCCCTTGAGTAACCTATGATCTTCAGCTACACCCAGTCAGGAGATACTGACCAGACTGCCGGCCAAAGACTCCACATTGCTCAATGCTGGAGACCTGATGCGGTTAGACAATGCTGAATCAGTGCTTGTAGAGATTGCGGCTGAAGATATATTTACGTTCCGGAGGTGGCATAGTGTTAGTGGTTAGCACTGCTGCCTCACAGCACCAGGGACCCAGATTTAATTCCGGCTTTGGGTCACTGTCTGTATCGAGTTTGTACATCCTCCCCGTGTCTGCATGGGTTTCCTCCGGGTGCTCCGGTTTCCTCCCACAGTCCAAAGATGTACGGGTTAGGTGGATTGGCCATGATAAATTGCCCCAGGCATGTGCGGGTTAGGTTATGGGAATAGGGCTGGATGGAGGGGTGAGTGGACATGGGTAGAGTGCTCTTTCGAAGGGTTTTATGCAGACTTGAAGGGCCGAATGGCTTCCTTCTGCACTATAGGAATTCTGTGACAATTACTTTTTAAAAATAAATTTAAGAGTACACAATTAATTTTTTCCAATTAAGGGGCAATTTAGCGTGGCCAACCCACCCAGCCTGCACATCTTCGGCTTGTGGGGGCGAAACCCACGCAAACACGGGGAGAATGTGCAAACTCCACATGGACAGTGACCCAGAGCCGGGATCGAACCTCGGACCTCGGCGCCGTGAGGCAACAGGGCTAACCCACTGAGCCACCGTGCTGGCCGCTGTGACAATTCCTTGGCACTATTCTGCATTGAAAGTGTTGGCACCAAAGGACTGTCAGCATCTACCACAATTGAATATTTCCATAAGCCAAGGTCAAGTTAGATCCAAGGCCTCCCTGGCGGAAACTATCAGTCTAACAACAGCAGCATTATCCCGAGCTGTTTCTCGGAGGGATTTCCGAAGAGAATCGACAGTCACAGAAAAGGATAGGACAAATGACCAAAACGTTGATCAAAGCTGGGCATTGCAAGGGGGTTTTAAAGGAGGAGATAGCTATAGATGGATATGGATATGGTGTGGATATGGTGGATGTGGTGGATGGATATGGTGTGAGACAGCCGAGTATGACAGCATCCCCAGTCTATAGGCCCAATGCTTGCTCCATCTTGCCCGGCCTCCACTCCCCAAAAATAATGTGGCCCATGAGGAGGAGTTGGCACCGTTCACATCTGGCCTCCAATCCGGGAAGAAGGTACTCAATGGGGTTCTTATTAAGTGGGCTCTTTGTTCCACCTTTAGTTGCGGTAGGTAAAGAGAGATAATTAGAGACAGACTCGAGTAGCATACTTTCGAGCAATACACGATCTGTGTCATCCACAGACACGAGCTTCGGGATGTGCTGGGATTCGGGTTGATGGATCCTGTCCGTGTCTGTATCATCCTATGGTCAGCACATGGGGTTCTGGCTGTGGCTGGGGTTGGGTGTGGGGGACACATCACCAGTAGCTCCTACAAAACACAAGACGCACGATTAGACTGTGAACCGGGGGGGGAGTGGGGTTGGTGGGGGTGGGTTGGGAAGGGGCTTGTGTTTGGGGGGGGGGGGGGGGGGGAGTAGGGGTGGTGGTGGTGGTGGGGCGAGTGTGTGTGTGAGGTTGGCATGGGGATGGTGGGTGCGAGGCTGGTGTGAGTGTGTATTGGGATGGTGACACACTTGTCATGGGGAACTGCAACTCAGCTGGTTCTCACTTCCTCGCCCGATTCCAACCTCCACTTTGGTGACTGCCCTTTCTTTGGGCCCGCCGACCACGTTCAGGGCCCTCTGCTCTGCTGCGGTGAGGGGCCGCAGGTCTGACAGTCCCCTTCCAGTCTTCTCCCACTCTAGACAGACGGATGCATGCAGGCCAGGGGGTGGTAGCTGGTGGCATCAGTCGTCAGTAGCAGAGTACCTGGCCATGACAGCTGGTGTAGGTGCCGGCATGTGGTGCAAGGTTGGGGGTTCGGTCGCCCTCCAGATGTGAGTGGGCTGGGGTTATGGATGTGTGGGACGGGGGTTGGTGCCAGGGGCACAGTGCTGCCGACTCACCTTGGCCGCCCTGAGGAGGTCATATAGTTTCTTCCTGCACTGCCGGTCCGGACGGAGTTGCTTACGGCGCTGGCTACCTCTGCCACCTGCATCCAGGCACGGCGACAGCTGGCAGCCTCCTTCCTGGGCCGGGGTACAGGGTCACCCGCCTCTCCTCCACGGCATCTAGCAGGGTCTTGTGCTCGCCGTCCGTGAAACAGGATGCCAGTATCCTCGCTGCCATCTTGTTAGCTGGGATGGTGTGTGTGGGGAGTGAAGTGTGTAAATGCGGCTGCAGCTTGTGAGCCTCCTGCGTGCCAATCGCAAATCCGGAGAATACCGCACCGTTTATCATTGGAATTGATTGTGTTCCACGTAGCGCTTGCTAGCCCCTTAAAGGTCATTGAATCGATCCAGGTGTGGCATCAGTTTTGCTGTCGTAGAGGTCCACGAATCCTGCCCTGGTGTCAACACTTAGTCTCAGAAACAGAGAATGCGGCCCTGTGTCTGGAGCGCAATGAAACATCCAGCACACACAAGGTCTGCCATTTGGTTCCCAAGGTTTGTAAAAATGGAAAGACTGCTTCTGTATGACTAGAAAAATGTAACTGAATTAATGAAATGAAAAAATGAAAATCGCTTATTGTCACGAGTAGGCTTCAATTAAGTTACTGTGAAAAGGCCCTAGTCACCACATTCTGGCGCCTGTCCGGGGAGGCTGGTATGGGAATCGAACCGTGCTGCTGGCCTGCTTGATCAGCCAGCGATTTAGCCTGGTGAGCTAAACCAGCCCCTTGGTTTCTAGTTACTTGCAACGAAAATGTGAGTTAGAGTCAAAGACTGATGCATGCCAGATGTAGGCTATTCTGCCAATCTTGTGTCTGCCATGTACTGCGAGTTGTGAAATTAATGGTTTTCAAAATTTGCCACTGTGTGTCTCGCAGCCGACCCTTAACTCCTTCATGGCCCTTGGCCGCAAGGCCTGGAAGGAAGCTCGAGCCTTTCTCCAGCAATTCCTGTCAGCTGATGAATCAACGCTACGGGATAACAAAGGACTGAGGAAAAAGTAAGAACTTTTGCACGGAAATGTTGAAATTAATACTTTTAATTTAGGGTTGAGTCAGCTGCATGAGTATTAATTGACAAGAATATGCACTTTGCTGAAGGGCATACTGATTGGTCAGTTGGTCGGTTACTCCAGGGCAATGTGTCATTTCAGAAGAAAAACACTCCCAACATCAATCCTTACAACAACAACTTGTCTTTAGAGAGTGCCTTTAACGTAGCAAAATGCAAAGGAACATTGTCACACAAAAGTTTACACTAGGGAAAGGCATGAGGACAGTTGACCAAAATCCTGGTCAAAGCGGTCGGTTAGAACGGGTAAATTAACAGAATCACAGAATTGATACGGTGCAGAAGGAGGCCATTTGGCCCATTGTGTCTGCACCAGCTCTCCACGCGAGCATACTGACTGAGTGCCATTCCCCTGTCTTCTCCCCGTACCTCTGAATATTGTTTCTGTTCAAGTAATTATCTAATTCCCCCTTGAATGCCTCGACTTAACCTGCCTCCACCACACTTCCCAAAACAGATAGCCACAAACGCAACTCCAGCATGGTATGTTGCCTCCCTGGTACTGGCGTCAAAGATGTCTCGGAGCCGTTATAGGACGTTCTGGAGGAGGAGGGTGAACAGCTAGTGGTTGTGGTACCCATCGGTATCATGACATAGTTTAAAAAAAGGATTAGGTCCTTAAAACAGAATATAGGGAGTTGGGAAATAAGTTGAATAGTAGGACCTCATGATAGTGTTTTCAGGATTACTATCAGTGCCATGTGCTAGTAAGAGCAGAAATAGCAGGATATGTCAGGGCTGGATTCTCTGTTTTGGAGACTATGGGCTGGATTCTCCGATTTTGAGGCTATGTCCAGAGAAAGTGTCTGATTTTACGCCGAAAAAGTTGGTGCCGCCCCCGCACTGATGCTCCGACCGATGAGGGGCGAGTAGCCGCACCACGGCCTTTCCGATATAAACGGCAGGGGAATTGCCGGGTCTGTGGCTGTGCATACGCACGGCGACGACCTGCAGCGGTCGCGCCGCACAACATGGCGCCGGCTGCGCGTGGACCCAACCTGCCAGATAGTACCCCTCCCCAGAGCTTATCTCACAGCGAGTGGTCATCACTCTCCTGCCCCTGACAGGGCCAACATAGTCCATCATCCTGGGGTGATGTTACACAGACACTTGGCGGGTGGAGCAGGGTTGGTCAGGGAGGGGGTGGTGTGATAGGGGAGGAGGAGTGGGGAATGTGATGGGGAGGGAAATGATGGGAAGGGGTGAGGGGAATGGGGGGAGGATGGGAAATGGGAAGGGGGAGGGAAATTGGATGAGGGGGGTTTTGAGCTGACGCACACAGCCTTGTCCCAGGAGAAATGGAAGATGATGAGGGCCTCCCTCATGATCCTGGCATGCCACACCCTTGCCTCTGACCCAGCTCCTCCTAGGGCTCATCCTCCAGCCCCTCCTGGTCCACCACATCCTCCTCTTCAAATGAGGCCGCATGTCCCTCCGCCTCCTCCTCCTCCAGCATGTCATTCTGCTGCTGTGCCAGGTTGTGGGGGGCACAGCAGACCATCACAAAGCAGCAGGCCCTCTAGGAGATGTACTGCGGGGCACCGCCAGAACAGTCCAGGCACTGGAGCCACATCTTGAGTAGCCCGATGCACCGCTCAATGTACGGTGGAAACGTGGGCCTCTGCCTCAGTCTCAGGCTTCCGCACCATCGTCATCAGCCATGTCCTCAGTAGGTATCCCTTGTTCCCCATGAGCCAACCCATCATCCTGGGATGGTCCTCGAAGACACCGAGGATCTCTGAGTGCCCCTGGAGGTAGCTGTCATGCACGCTCCCAGGGTGGCGGACACACATGTACGTGATTCTGAGGCGGTGGTCTTAAACATTAAGGGAGTGGGACCCCTTCCTGTTAATATAGGGCACTCCCTGATGCTTTGGTGCTTGTGTGCATTGATCGTCCTCTGGATCTGGGGCATCCCAGCGATGGCAGCAAAACCTGCAGCCCGGGCATCTTGATGGGCCTGGTCCAGCTTGAAAGTAAAATAGTCTGATGCCCGGGCATACAGAGCATTCGTCACCTCCCGGATGCACCTGTGGGCTGATGACACAAACGAGTTTGGCAAGATTGGATGATATTTATTTTAATGCAAGGAGTCTGACGAACAAAGCAGATGAGTTGAGGGCACAAATTAAAACATGGGGGTATGATGTCATTGCTGTCACAGACATGGTTGAGAGGCAGGTAGCACAGTGATTAGCACTGTTGTTTTACAGCTCCAGGGTCCCAGGTTCGATTCCCGGCTTGGGTCAGTGTCTATGCGGAGTTTGCACGTTCTCCCCATGTCTGCGTGGGTTTGTTCCAAGTGCTCTGGTTTCCTCCCACCGTCCAAAGATGTGCAGATTAGGTAGATTGGCCATGCTAAATTGCCCTTAGTGTCCAAAACGGTTGGATGGGATTACGGGGATAGGGTCGAGGTGTGGGCTTAAGTAGGGTGCACTTTCCAGGGCTGGTGCAGACCCGATGGGCTGAAGGGCCTCCTTCTGCACTGCAAATTTTGTGATGAGAGAGGGGCAGGACTGGCAGATCAATATTCCAGGATATGGGATCTTCAGGTGAGATCTTCAGAGAGAGAGGTAAAAGAGGAGGGGGTGTTGTGATTTTGATCAGGGAATTAATTACAGCAGTAAGGAGGGACGACACCTCAGAAGGTTCTTCAAATGAAGCCTTATGGGTAAACAAAAAGGAGCAGTCACATTGCTGGGAATGTTCTATAGGCCCCCTGACAGTTCGAGAGAAATAGAAGAGCAGATACGTAGGCATATTTAGAGAAGTGTAAACGTAATAGAGTAGTGATAGTGGGGGATTTCAACTTCCCCAACATTAACTGGGGTAGTCATAGTGTGAAAGGTTTAGAGGGAGCAGAATTCTTAAAGTTCACCATGAGAACTTTTTAAGCCAGTGCGTAGAAGGTCCTACAAGAACGGGGGCGGTCCTGGATTTAATTGTAGGTAACAAAGCCAGGTAAGTAGTTGAAGTATCAGCGAGGAGCATTTTACAGACAGTGATCATAACACCATTAGATTCAAGATCGTTATGGAAAAGGAAAAGATGGGCCTGAAATCAAAGTTCTAAACTAGGAGAAGGCCGATTTTAATAAGATCAGATATGATTTGGCCAAGGGGGACTGGGAGCAGACATCTTTAAGTAAATCTGTGACAGAACAGTGGGACTCATTCAAGAAGGAAACTGCGAGAGTACAGGTCAACATGTTCCAATCAAGAAAAAGGGTGGGACCAACAATTGCAGTGAGCAATGAGAAAGGAATCATTGGCTATCTAGTTGTGCGTGGCCCTTTGGGGTTGAGCGACGATAATATGTTGGAATTCTTCATCAAGATGGAGAGTGACAAAATTCACTCTGAGGCCAGAGTCCTGAATCTAAATAAAGGAAACTATGATGATATGGGACCAGAGTTAGCTCTGATGGATTGGGGAATGTTGCTTAAAGGGATGACAGGGGAAAGGCAATGGCAAACATTCAAATTGTGCATGGGTGAAGTGAAACAATTGTTCATTCCTATCTGGTGCAAAAGTAAAATGGGAAAAATTCAAGTAAGAGGCATACAAATTGGCCAGCAGAAAATACAGACCTGAGGATTGGGAGCAGTTTAGAATTCAGCAAAGGAGGTCAAAGGGATTAATTGTGGGGAACATAAAAGTTTCAATAGGTATGCGAAGAGAAAAAGATTGGTGGAGACAAATATCCCTCACAGGAAACAGAGGAATTTATAGTAGGGACCAAAAAAATGGCTGACCAACTAAACACATAATTTGTATCTGCCTTCACAAATGAGGACATAAATAACGTGGCAGAAATGTTGGGGAACGCAGGGTTTAGTGAGAAGGAGGAACTGAAGAAAATCAATATTCGCAGGGAAATGGTGTTGGGGAGAATGTTGGGATTGAAGGCCAAAAAATCCCCAGGGCCTGGTATTCTACATCCCAGAGTACTGAATGAAGTGGCCCTAGAAATAGTGGATGCATTGGTGGTCATCTTCCAAGATTCGATAGACTCTGGAACAGTTCCTATCGATTGGAGGATAGTTAATATAACCACATTATTTAAAAAGGGAGGTGGAGAGAAAACAGGGAATTATTGACCAGTCAGCCTGATGTCAGTGGGGGAATTGTTAGAGTCCATGGTAAAGATTTTATAGCACAGCACTTGGAAAACAGTGGCAGGATCAGCATGGATTTATAAAAGGGAAATCATGCTTGACAAATCTACTGGAATTCTTCGAGGATGTAACTGGTAGAGTTGATGTGGATGTGGTTTATTTGGACTTTCAGAAGGCTTTCGATAAGTTCCGACACAGGAGGTTAGTAAACAAAATTAGAACGCCTGGGGTTGAAGGAAATATACTGGCCTGGATTGAGGATTGGTTAACAGAGAGAAAACAAAGAGGAGGAATAAACGGGTCATTCTCAGGTTGGCAGGCTATGACTACTGGAGCATCGCAAGCGTCGGTGCTTGTTCCCCAGCTAAGTGCCACGTCAGAGATTAGCGTGTAAAATTAAAAAGCATGGGATTGAGGGTAGTATATTGAGATGGATAGAAAAGTGGTTGGCAGACAGGAAATAAAGAGTAGGAAAGGGTCTTTTTCCATGCGCCAGGCAGTGGCTAGTGGGGCACCGTAGGCTTCAGTGTTGGGACCCCAGCTATTCACAATGTATATTAATGATTTAGATGAGGGAACTAAATGTAAAATCTCCAAATTTGCAAAATCTGAGAAGTACAAGAGCTGACAAGTGGACCCCAGTGAAGTATTTCTCGAGTCCTCCAGACTGAGAGAAGATGGCATCTCCAATCGCCATCATGTTATTTATGCATGCCAGCTTTCACTTGAATGTAGGGCAGTATTTCTGAAACAAATGTACTGAGATTCTGACTCTGAGAGCAATGGAACTGGCCAAAATTGTACAATTCTATAAACACTCTTTTTTACAGAGCATTTGTGGCCCAGTCTTCAGCCAGCATGCATCTCCCTGCACACATTGGTATGTTGGATCTCTAACTACAATTCAATTGACGGTGAGGCAGCTTGTGAGGCTTACAGAAGCCACCTGATGGGCCAAATGGCCTATTTCTATGTCCTAGATTCTATGTGATGCATCTACAAGATGAACTTATAAATTGCAGTTTTAAAAAATGTTCCTCAGGCCTGTCCCCTGTCATTTTTTTTATTTTTTTAAAAAATAATTTTTATTGAAATTTTTACAAAATATAAACATCTTAACTCTATTAACAAACAACCGTGGTAACACCCCAAGAACAATACCCCCCCAACTTCAAGAGCAACTTCAAACAAAAGGAAAAAGAAAAAAAAACAAAAGATCACCCAAACAACAAAAGGGAAAGAGATAGCACCCGCCACACCCCACAGACCCATGTACACAGTTCTCCCTCCCCCCAATCCAAACCCCCCCCCCCCCCCCCCCCTCTCCCCCCCCCCCCCCCCCCCCACCCCGGGTTGCTGCTGCTGTCGGCCCATTTCCCTACTTTTCCGCCAGGAAGTCCAGAAAAGGCTGCCACCGCCTGAAAAACCCCTGTACTGATCCTCTCAGGGCAAATTTCACCCTCTCCAATTTAATGAGCCCCGCCATATCATTGATCCAGGCCTCGACACTTGGGGGCCTCGCATCCTTCCATTGAAGCAAGATCCTCCGCCGGGTTACTAGGGGTTACTCGCCTCCTGCACTCCCGGCTCCACTGCCACCCCAAAAATTGCGAGTCCCCAGCCTGGCTCGACCCTGGATCCCACCACCCTCGACACCGTCCTTGCTACCCCCTTCCAAAACTCCCCCAACGCTGGGCACGCCCAAAACATATGGCCGTGGTTCGCTGGGCTCCCCGAGCACCTAGCACACCTGTCCTCGTCCCCGAAAAACCTACTCATCCTCGACCCAGTCATGTGGGCCCTATGCAGCACCTTGAACTGTATGAGGCGAAGCCTCGCACAGGAAGAGGAGGAATTCACTGTCTCCAGGGCATCCGCCCACGTCCCCTCCTCAATCTCCTCACCCAGCTCCTCTTCCCATTTACCCTTCAGTTCCTCCACCGAGGCCTCGTCTACCTCCTGCATTACCCGGTATATGTCCGAAATCCTCCCTCCTCCAACCCACACCCCCGAGAGCACCCTGTCCCGTACCCCACGTGGGGGCAACAAGGGGAACCCCTCCATCTGCCGCCTGGCAACGCTCTAACCTGCATGTACCGAAACATGTTCCCCGGGGGGAGCCCAAACTTCCCCTCTAACTCGCCCAAGCTCGCGAACCTCCCCTCCACAAACAGGTCCCTCAACCTCCTAACCCCTGCCCTGTGCCAGCCCAGAAATCCGCCATCAATGCTCCCTGGGACAAACCGATGGTTCCCCCGTATCGGGGCCTCCATCGAGCCCCCCATTTCTCCCCTGTGCCTTCTCCATTGCCCCCAAACTTTGAGGGTAGGCGCCACCATCGGGCTCGTGGTATACCTCGTTGGAGGGAGCGGCAACGGCGCCGTTACTAGCGCCTCCAAGCTCGTGCCCACACAAGACGCCGCCTCCACCCTCTTCCATTCTGCCCCCTCCTCGTCCCTTACCCACTTACGCACCATCGCTGCGTTGGCAGCCCAATAGTACCCACAGAGGTTGGGCAACGCCAGCCCCCCCCTATCCCTGCCACGTTCCAGGAACACTCTTCTAACCCTCGGGGTCCCATGCGCCCACACAAATCCCGTGATACTCCTGTTGACCCTCCTAAAAAAGGCCTTCGGGATAAGGATGGGGGGGCACTGGAACAGGAACAAAAACCTTGGGAGCACCATCATCCTAACGGACTGCACCCTCCCCGCCAGTGACAGCGGTAACATATCCCACCTCCTAAACTCCTCCTCCATCTGCTCCACCAACCTTGTGAGGTTGAGCTTGTGCAGGGCCTCCCAGCAACCTGGACCCCTAGTACCTGAAGCTCTTCCCTGCCTGCTTCAGTGGGAGCCTACCAATCCCCTCCACTTGATCCCCCGGATGTACCACAAACACCTCACTCTTGCCCAAGTTCAACTTATACCCAGAGAAACCCCCGAATTCACTAAGAATCCTCATCACCTCCGGCATCCCCCCCACTGGGTCCGCCACATACAGCAACAGGTCGTCCGCGTACAGCGACACTCGATGCTCCTCCCCACCCCGCACCAGGCCCCTCCAGTTCCCTGACTCCCTCAATGCCATGGCCAGGGGCTCAATTGCCAACGCGAAGAGCAAGGGGGACAGGGGGCACCCCTGTCTCGCCCCCGGTACAGCCGAAAGTACTCCGACCTCCTCATATTTGTGGCTGCACTCGCCATCGGGGCCTCGTAGTGCAGCCTCACCCACCGGATAAAGCCCTCCCCAAACCCAAACCTCTCCAACATCTCCCACAAATACTTCAACTCAACCCTATCAAAGGCCTTCTCCGCACCCAATGCCACCATTATCTCCGCCTCCCCTTCCACAGCCGTCATCATAATAACGTTGAGGAGCCTTTGTACGTTTGTATTCAGCTGCCTTCCCTTCACAAACCCCGTCTGGTCCTCATGGATGACCCCAGGCACACAATCCTTTATTCTAGTGGCCAGGATCTTTGCCAGCAGCTTAGCATCGGCGTTCAGCAGCGAAATCGGCCTATATGATCCGCACTGCAGAGGGTCCTTGTCCCGCTTCAGGGTCAAGGAAATCAGCGCCCGTGACATAGTTGGGGGAAAAGCCCCCCCCCCCCCCCCCCCCCCCCCCCCCCCCCCCCACCCCCTTGCCTCGTTAAAGGTCCGGACCAGCAGGGGGCCCAACAGGTCCAAATACCTTTTATAAAATTCTGCCGGAAACCCGTCCGGCCCCGGCGCCTTCCCCGACTGCATGCTCCCTATCCCTTTGACCACCTCCTCCAGCTCGATCGGCACCCCTAGTCCCTCCACCTCCTCCTCCTCCACCCTTGGGAATCGCAGCTTGTCCAAGAAATGCCCCATTCCACCCCCCTCCACCGACCGGTACAGTTCCCCATTGAAGTCTCTGAAGACCCCATTAACATCTACTCCCCTCCGCACCACCTTCCCAGCCTTATCCGTCACTCCCCCAATCTCCCTGGCCGCGTCCCGCTTTCGGAGCTGGTGTGCCAGCATCCTGCTCGCCTTCTCCCCGTATTCATACACCGCCCCCTGTGCTTTCCTCCACTGAGCTTCCGCCTTTCTGGTAGTCAATAGGTCAAATCTGGCCTGAAGGCTACGCCTTTCCCCCAGCAATCCCTCCTCTGGGGCCTCCGCATATCTCCTATCCACCTGCACCATCTCCCCTATCAGTCTCTCCCTCTCCCTCTGCTCCCCCCTCTCCCTATGGGTTCGGATGGAGATCAATTCCCCCCTCATCACCGCCTTCAATGCCTCCCAGACTGTCCCCACTCGAACCTCCCCGTTATTATTGGCCTCGAGGTACCTCTCGATACACCCCCGAATCCTCCCGGCCACCTCCTCATCTGCCAGCAGCCCCACCTCCAAGCGCCAGAGCGGACGTTGGTCCCTCTCGTCCCCCAGCCCGAGGTCCATCCAGTGCGGGGCATGATCCGAAATGGCAATGGCGGAGTATTCAACATCCTCCACCCTCGAAACCAGCCCCCTGCTCAGGACAAAAAAATCAATCCTCGAGTAGGCCTTATGTACATGGGAGAAAAACGAGTATTCCCTGGCCCTTGGCCTCGCAAACCTCCAGGGGTCCACCCCCCCCATCTGGTCCATGAATCCCCTCAACACCTTAGCCGCCGCCGGCCTCCTACCCGTCCGGGACTTGGATCGATCCAATGGGGGATCCAGTACCGTGTTGAAGTCCCCCCCTCCATGAGGCAGCACGGTAGCATGGTGGTTAGCATAAATGCTTCACAGCTCCAGGGTCCCAGGTTCGATTCCCGGCTGGGTCACTGTCTGTGCGGAGTCTGCACGTCCTCCCCGTGTGTGCGTGGGTTTCCTCCGGGTGCTCCGGTTTCCTCCCACAGTCCAAAGATGTGCGGGTTAGGTGGATTGGCCATGCTAAATTGCCCGTAGTGTCCTAAAAAAAAAAGTACGGTTAAGGGGGGGGTTGTTGGGTTACGGGTATAGGGTGGATACGTGGGTTTGAGTAGGGTGATCATGGCTCGGCACAACATCGAGGGCCGAAGGGCCTGTTCTGTGCAGTACTGTTCTATGTTCTATGATCAGGCACCCACCTCCAGGTCCGGAATGCGGCCCAGCATACGCCGCATAAACCCCGCATTGTCCCAATTTGGGGCGTAAACATTCACCAACACCACCTGCTCCCCCTGCAGCTTGCCACTCACCATCACATATCTCCCGCCACTGTCAGCCAACACATTTAACGCCTCAAACGATACCTTCTTCCCCACCAGGATCGCCACCCCCCTACTCTTCTCATCCAGCCCTGAGTGAAATACTTGGCCCACCCATCCCTTCCTCAGCCGAACCTGGTCCGCCACCCTCAGGTGTGTCTCCTGAAGCATGGCCACATCCGCCTTCAGTCCCTTCAGGTGCGCAAATACCTGGACCCGTTTGACCGGCCCATTCAGCCCCCTCACATTCCAGGTTATCAGCCGGATCCGAGGGCTCCCTGCCCCCTCCCCTGCCGATTAGCCATACCCCATCCCTTGCCCACCCCCGGCCAGCGTCCCCCGCTCTGCCAGTTTCCCACGGCGGCAACTCCCCCCCTCCAGCACCCCCTGCGTCCTCCAGCTCCTTCCTGACCGTTTCAACAGCAACCCGGTACCCCCCCCCCCCCCACCCCACCCCCAAGGCTAGGATCCCTCCCTCCACAACACTCCCGTGAGCCAGCTAACTTCTGCTGACCCCGGCGACTCCCGCCCTACCTTCGGCTCCTCCCCACATGGGACTGCCCCTCCTCCATTGTGCCCGTCAACGGGTCCCCCCTCCCCCCGCTCTTGCGCAGGAAAAGAAAACAGCCAGCAACGACCCGCGCTTCTCAGCCCCGGCCCCGCCCCCACCATCTCCCAGCGCGGGAAACCCGCAGAAAGCCCGCGCTTTCGCCCTGCCGGGGCCCGCCTCCTCCAGGGCCACTCCCATTGTCAGTCCCCCCCACCAGCTCCCCGAACTCCCCGTTTACCCCCCTGCCCGAACCCGTCCACCCGATCCCTGCTTAAAAACCCATGTAGAAAAAACAGTACGACATCACCCCACCCACCCTAAGGCCAACCCACTTCTTACACTAAACCAAGCAAATGCAAATACAGTATTATACAACATCCCCCACCCTAGACCCTCAGTTTGAGTCCAATTTCTCGGCCTGCACAAAGGCCCACGCCTCCTCCGGGGACTCAAAATAATGGTGCCGATCCTTATAGGTGACCCACAGACTCGCCGGCTGCAACATGCCGAACTTCACACTCCGTCTGTGGAGCACCGCCTTCGTCCGGTTAAACCCGGCCCTCCGCCTCGCCACCTCCGTGTTCTCCCACTTGCTGCTCCGCTCCTTCTTGACCCACCGGAGCACACACTCACGATCCACGAAGCGATGAAACCTCACCAACACCGCCCGCGGCGGCTCGTTCAGCTTGGGCCTCCTAGCCAGAATTCTGTGGGCCCCCTCCAACTCCAGGGGCCCCTGGAAGGACCCAGCCCCCATCAGCGAGTTTAACATAATCACCACATAGGCCGCTAGGTCCGATCCCTCCAGCCCCTCCGTGAGGCCCAGGATCCGCAAATTCTTCCTCCTCGACGGGTTATCCAGCTCCTCGAACCGCTCCTGCCATCTTTTATGGAGCGCCTCGTGCATCTCCACCTTCCCCGCCACGGCCACGACCTCGTCCTCCCTTTCGGAGGCCTGCTGCTGCAGCTCCCAGGTCGCAGCCCCCTGGGCTGTCTGGGTCTCCATCAGCTCCCTGTTAGTTACCTTCAGGGACTCCAGCAGCTCCAACTTCAGCTCCTGGAAGCAGCACAGCAGAGTCGCTTGCTGTTCCTGAGCCCACTTCCTCAGCTCCTCGAGGTCTCCGCCGGCCGCCATTTTATCTTCCTGCCCCCGTTTTTCCAGAGGTGCTTTCTTCGGCTTTTTCTCTGCCCCACTCCTGGTCCGGACCATGGGACCGTTGGAGTCGACTACTGCCCTCTTCCCCCGTTGGGGTTCGCCACTACAGCTCCGTTGGGGGCCCTGAAAAGAGCCCCAAAGTCCGTTCTCCGCGGGAGCCGCCGAATGTGCGGCTTAACTGCTCATCGCCGCCACTGGAAGTCGCCGCCTGTCCCCTGTCATAATATACATCCAGGTATATGATCGAGTGCAGACAGGCAGTGATTGACACACGGGATGACCAGTGAGTACACAGAGAACAGCAGCCAATCACCAGACAGGACATGACCACAATAAAGCCAGAGGGCACCAGTTTTCCCGTGCTCTCGGGATCCAGCCTCTGAGACAGTCAGAGCTCGTCAGCAGCAACTAACACGAACACCATGTGGTAGTCAGTAAGTCTGGTCAGGTTAGCCTCAGGTCTCCAGTCAAGTCAGCATAGTGTCAACCCACAGTTAAGCATGTAATATAGTTAGATGTTAAATAAAAGCGTGTTGCATCTTTTCAAGTGTTGGAAGCCTGTCTCTCTCTACTGCACCAAACGCAGTCCACGTAGACCCAGCCTACCCAACACATTATCCCCTGCAGTTACCGTAAAAGATTGCGGAATTTTAATCACAAATTACGCTCAGGTGCAACTTGAGCTTCTGATATCCTTTCCACTACTTTCCAAAAACATCGGAAGAAGCTGGCCCCATCTACCAAACGGGTGTGCCCCTAGTGAATTGTACTCATTCTCAGGACTTGAAAATGAAATGAAAATCGCTTATTGTCACAAGTAGGCTTCAATGAAGTTACTGTGAAAAGCCCCTAGTCGCCACATTCCGGCGCCTGTCCGGGGAGGCTGGTACGGGAATCGAACCGTGCTGCTGGCCTGCTTGGTCTGCTTTAAAAGCCAGCGATTTAGCCCAGTGAGCTAAACCAGCATTATTTCCAAAAATAAAGCCATCTTTCGGGCACAGGGACCTGAGTAAGGTACATTTTAAAAAGGTTTCGAACGCAGTTTTGGTTTTTGTTTACCAAGAAAACTGGAAATGCGTCCATAGATTTTAAAAGTAATTTGACATCAGGTTCATTACAGGTGGTGTTTTGACGCTACGCTTAAAAATGCTTATTTTTTGTGTTGGACCTATTTTCACTTGCACTAATAAAGGTTCCTCCAATCATCACTATTAAGCCCCTGTATTCAGACCCAGCTACAAAATTTGGCAATCGACTCTATCCCTCTCCATGTCTGAGATTGAACGAGACTGTGTCACTGTTGACTTTGGGATGAGCGTTGGCATACTGGCTGCTGTAAGCCTCCTGGTTTCATCCACCTCCTCCCTCCTCCACACATTTGTTTTCTGCTGATACCCCCCCCCCCCGCCCCCGCCCCGGCGAATGTCAGGGGCTAAGCAATGTGTGAAAAAAGGAGAGGCGTTCACTCTCCTGGTCGCCTAGTAACAGTGTAATTCCCATGCATTTAGTGCCAACTTACTTCAGCAGCTAGAGACAAGTCTCAGCTATTGAGGAGGCTTCTTTTCTCAGCATCAAAGTGAGTTTTGATAAAGCCATCATTCAATTAATCTAATCCGAGAAATGTTCAAATCCGTGGACTCAGCAATCCAGCCTTCTCACTGTGGAGCCTCAGTCAGTAGACTGGAGACAGGCACAGCACAGTCACTCTCCACCTTTCCCAGTGCATTGACCGATAGCACAATGCTGCTCGCTCCCCACAGGAACATATTGGCTCCTGCTGCCCTGTGCTAAGTATTTCTGAGGCTCACCAACCCCCACGCATCCCTAAAAATGAATACCACAGACTCCCATCCAATCACCATTCCTCAGTATATAGCAGCGCCTTCGCTTCTCTCCCCACCACTCAATCTCCACTCCAACCCTCCTCTCCAGCACCCTCCACTCTCCCCTTCCATTCTCCCTGCCCCTCCTATTCACACCCTCCCCTCCCCACACCCACCCTTTCTCTCCCCTCCCTCTTCCTCAACCCTCCCTACTGCCCTTGCTCCCCATCCCTCCTGCATGGCTCCTCCCATTCTCCCCCCTTCCCCAACCCTTCACCCTCTGCTTCACCCTCCCACTCTTCTCCTCTTTGCCCCCTCCCTCTCCCCTCCCACTCCTCTCCTCCCCACCTCTCACTCTCCCTCCCTATCCCCTCATCTCCACCACTTCTCTCCCCTCCCACTCCCCTCCTCCCCACCCCTTCGTCTCCACTCCCGATTCTCTCCCCTGCTCTCACTACCCCCTCTCCTCCTCCATGCCCCTTCCCTCCCTCTCCCATCTTTCTCTATATTTGTTCATGGCGTGTGGGCCTCACTGGCTAGGCCAGCGTTTCTTACCTACTTCATCCTGTTATTGAAGAATATTCGAGCCATTCAGTAAATTCTGAGCAGGCAAATTCATAACTTGTCCCTCAACCACGCTCTAGGTTAAAGTGTTAAATGTGATTAATGTAGTCACAGGCACAGTAAATGCTGTACATTCATTTCTTACTGAGTTATTCAATTAATTTTTATTCACAGAACATAGAATCCCTACAGTACAGTCCATCAAGTCCGCACCAACCCTGTGCAAGAGCACTATACTCAATCCCCCGGCACTGTAACCCCACCTAACCTGCACATCCCTGGACACTAAGGGCAATTTTGCTTTATCATGGCCTATTCATCTAACCTGCACATCTTTGGACTGTGAGAGGAAACCGGAACACCTGAAGGAATCCCACGCGGACACGGGGTGAACATGCAGACTCCGCACTGACAGTCACCCAAGGCTGAAATTGAACCCAGGTCCTGGCGCAGTGAGGCAGCAGCTCTAACCACTGTGCCACCGTGCCACGCTCCCTCATTCATGAAATGTGGGATTCGCTCACCAAGCCAGTATTTGTTGCCCATCCTTAATTACCCTTGAGAAGTTGCTGGTGAGCTGCATTTTTGAACCACTGCAGTCTCTGTGGTGTTGATACACCCACAATGCTGATAGGGAGGGAGTTCCAGGATTGTGACCCAGTGATAGTGAAGAAATGGCCGATATAATTCCAAGTCAGTTAGGCGAGTGACTTGGAGGGGTACCACCAGGTGGTGGTGTGCTGCTCTTCTCTCCTCATTCCCGCCCTTTCCGTCCCACCCTCCTTTCCCAATCAATCTCCCCTCAGTCGTTGCTTCTCCTCTTTTCTCCTCTTCCCCTCCATCTTCCCCTCTACTTCCTTCCTACCTCCCGTTTTACTCCATTCCCTTTTTCTTTTACTACCCCCTTACCCTTCACTCTGCTCTTCCATAACCGTGCTCCTCCTCCTCCACCCAATGATGGATGTGCCCCACTGCCCAATTGGGAGGGTAATTGTAGGGAATGAGTTCTTTACAACCCTCCTGCCCCCCACCTACATTCCCACTTAGATGTGAGGTGGGAACCTTAATAGCACTAAGTTTTCAAGTTGTTCAAGTGTTTTCCTGTTGTTGGAACTTGCTGTATTGCCCAGGTCAGTGAAGGTTCCTCCTGCAGCGAGTGTGCCTTTGGAAGTTGCTTTGCTCATTTGTACAGTGAGGGGGCAGCAGAGAGCAATGAGTAGTCTATCTCTGCACAAGAATCTCGCTGACCCCAAAGTTGTGACAGGATTTGCTTATGAAGTGTATTCTGGGCTATTCTGCTAACATGGCAGTGTACAACTTGTGCTGTCAGGGGAAATAAAGATTCATAGAGGCACCTTTTTTTATTATACGGTAACAGAGACTGGAAATGGTTCCAAATGTCGATAAAGTAAAGGTGCTGCATTTTATATTTTTTATTTCTAGGGGATTACACAGATTTCTATTCGTCACGTCAGCATGCCACCAATGTTGGAATCATGTTTCGAGGAAAGGAGAATGCCCTCATGCCAAACTGGTTAGTGCTGACGCTGTAATCCTGCCTGGAAATATTTCAGCTTTAAAAAAAACTCATTTACAGTATGTGGGCGTAGCTGGTGAGTCGAAACCTCCACCTGGCTTCAAATGGCTGTCCCTTCCTGGTTGGGCCGAGTGGCCACCCTCCCACAATTCTAGCTTGTGGCTGACCTGGGTTCAATCTGAGTGGGGAAATGCCCATGTCCGCGGTCAGTTCAGATGAATGGAGCACGGTCCAGCCCCTCTTGGTATGTGTGACTGCAAAGGAAAGTTAGGCGATGCAGAGATAGCCGGAGTTTAAACCATTTCTCTGTGTGCCGCTCCCAGGTTGCACTTACCAGTTGCTTACAATGGCCGCGCGTCATCTGTCATCGTGTCTGGGACCCCCGTCAGAAGACCCATGGGACAGACCAGACCAGACGAGAGTAAGTATGAGGCTGCGGAATTGCAATTTTGACTTCAGCGCTAAGCAACGAAAAATATTTTTGCGCCCTGAAGGTTAGTCCAGAGAAATTGGGCGGGATTTTTTGGCTGCGCCCACCTGGCGACCGGAAATTCCCAACCGAGGTTAACGGACCTGTTACATGTTCCCCGTCCTGCCCGTGGCGATCTTGCGCCGGGCACGGCTGAAAAATCCAGCCCATTGTTTATCTCGAAAACCTCTTAAAATCTACCATGACATTTTGATTCCTCAATTATTCCTTAAAGCCTTGACATCAAGAAGGGCTATTTGAATCTGGATAAAAATAGCTTTATTGACCAGCTTGAAATCTTGTATCTCTTGATGTCACAGTTCAGAGATCCTGGTGATACAGTATTGTCGTATTGATAGTTTGGAATGCCCTTCAGCAGCTTATGAGGTTATAGGATAGAGGCCTTACACCGCATATAGAAATTTATTTTAATGATCCTGAACAGTTGATGAGGGAGGTTTTTATAAGGGGCAACGTAAGGAGTCCAAACCGAGTGTAGGGAAAAACAAAACTTACTTTTATTTAACATGTCACCTGTTATATACAGCTCCAGTAGTTCTCTTCTGGACTGTATACAAAAGCGCATGAATTGCGTTAAGGGCCACCCCGCTCCCTTATCGGGGGAGCTCGTATTCTGCAAGCTCCACGAGGTATGGATCATCCCTACCCCGTGAGACACGTGCGGGTTATAACAGGGGTAACATTCTTCAGCAGGGACCGTGTGTTAAACGGAAGTGAAATCTTTCCTTTACTTCATAATAATAACAATCTTTGTTATTGTCATAAGTAGGCTTACATCAACACTGCAATGAAGTTACTGTGAAAATCCCCTAGATTAAAAAAAATAAATTTAGAGTACCCAATTATTTCTTTTACAATTAAGGGGTAATTTTAGCGTGGCCAATCCATCTAATCTGCACATCTTTGGGTTGTGGGGATGATACCCACACAGACACTCGGAGAATGTGCAAACTCCACACAGACAGTGACCCAGGGCCGGAATTGAACATGGGTCCTCGGCGCTGTAGGCAGCAGTGCTAACCACTGCGCCACTGTGTCGCCCATCCCGAAAGTCCCCTAGTTATAGCACTACGGCGCCTGTCCGGATACACTGAGGGAGAATTCAGAATGTCCAATTCACCCAACAAGCACGTAATTAGGGACTTGCAGGAGGAAACCCGCGCAGACACAGGGAGAATGTGCAGACTCCATCTGCACAGACAGTGACCCAAGCCGGGAACTGAACCTGGGTCCCTGGTGCTGTGAAGCAACAGTGCTAACCACTGTGCTACTGTGCCAGCCATTTGGTGCATATAATAATAATAATCACTTGTCACAAGTAGGCTTCAATGAAGTTACTGTGAAAAACCCCTAGTCGCCACATTCCGGCGCCTGTTAGGGGAGGCCGGTACGGGAATTGAACCCGCGCTGCTGGCCTTGTTCTGCATTACAAGCCAGCTGTTTAGCTCACTGTGCTAATCCAGCCCCTTAAAAAACAAAATTATACAAAAACAACTTGCAGCTAAATACCACCTCAAATGTAATAAAACATCCCAAAGTATTCCACAGCAGCATTCTCAAACAGAATTGGCAGGGTCAAAGGAGAGTTTAAATCAGGTGAGGAAAGGTAGATGAGTAAGGCGGGCTGTGAGAGCGAGAGCGAGAGTGAGGTTTAGGGAGGAAATTCCAGAGCTTGGGTCCCTGGCAACTAAAAGCACAACCTGGAGAGATTAGAATCGGGGATGCTCAAGAGGTCAGAATTGGAGGAGAGCACAAGGGTTGTAGGCCTGGAGGAGGGCACAGCGATAGGAAGGTCTGAAGGCGTGACAATTATGGGAATGCTAATATTGAGGTGCTGCTGGACTGGGAGACACCGGAGCAATGCGTGTTTGAAACTGTGTGTTGGGAAGCAGATAGCAAGAGATTTTAGATGGGCTCAGGTTTATAGAGGATAGAAGACGGGGAAGCCAGCCAGGATAACATTGGAATAATCAGGCTTACAGGTAACAAATGAGTTAAAGTTTCAGTGTTAGATAAACTGAGACAGGAGCGGAGCTGGTGATGTTATTTTGGCAGAAGTAGGTAGTCTTGGTGCTGGCAAAGATATAGCATTGGAAGCTCACCTCGGGATTAAACAGAACAGCAAAGGTGGTATCTTGTGCCCTCTCCCATTGTGAGTTTGATAGTGGGGAGCACATGTAATCAGCTGGGAGCGTGGCACCTTCCCGCCTGCAGCTTAATCACGTCCATGGTGCGTGGGCGGCCTTCCTGCCCTGGCACCCAATTGGCACCCATAGGTAGGCATTTAATGTCCACTTAAGGGCCTCATCCCACCACTGCTGGTATTAACCCATGGCAAGCGGGGTGCAGGGAATTTGACAAGCACATGGTGTGGGTCAGCTTGCGGGCTCTTGCAGGGGCTTCCTTCATTCAAAGGCATTGAGTGCCTGATTGTGAGACCCTACATCGGGAAGAGCGGGAGCCACTGCAAGAGACACTCCCCTACCTTTGCTGACAATCCCTACCACCCTCGCAACCCCCACCTCGCAACCCCCCACCCCCCGCCTTCACTCATCTGTGGCCCGGTATTCAACAACGGCCCTGGGCCTTGGTGGTGTAGTATTGACAATGCTGCTGTTCAACAGAGCTGCTGGCCTGTTTCTTGCCCAGGGGTCTTTGCCTGGGGAAGGCCCACCACTGTCTATCTAAGCGTCTCGGTGGCACCCAATTCAGCAGGTCCTCCCTAAAAGAGGCACCAGCCAGTGGGTGGGACCCCCCATTGCTTAAATTAAATACAGCCTGAAGATTGTAAACTTTGTTTGGCTCAGCCACAGACTGGGGAAATGATCTTGTATGGTGATAGGTAGTGTAACCGGAATAAGATATGGGAGGGGAAACTACAAGGGATTTTCCAGCTTTTTATTTTCAAATTGTTCTAGGTAGTGTAACCGGAATAAGATATGGGAGGGGAAACTACAAGGGATTTTCCAGCTGCTTATTTTCAAATTGGTCTCTAGCAAACGCATTGCTGCTGTTTGCGCTGTCAACTCTGGAGCAGGATTCTACAGAATGTGGAACTTTGCTCAGTGTACTTTCCGAGGCTGCATACACAGAGGGAGCCTGTACACAACTATTTATCTTATGCAGGTCGGCAACCCATTTCAGGGGCAGCACGGTAGCATTGTGGATAGCACAATCGCTTCACAGCTCCAGGGTCCCGGGTTCGATTCCGGCTTGGGTCACTGTCTGTGTGGAGTCTGCACATCCTCCCCGTGTGTGCGTGGGTTTCCTCCGGGTGCTCCGGTTTCCTCCCACAGTCCAAAGATGTGCAGGTTAGGTGGATTGGCCATGATAAATTGCCCTTAGTGTTGGGTGGGGTTACTGAGTTATGGGGATAGGGTGGAGTTGTTGACCTTGGGTAGGGTGCTCTTTCCAAGAGCCGGTGCAGACTCGATGGGCCTTCTTCTGCACTGTAAATTCTATGATTCACACCTCTTCCAAGTTGGATTTTATCTGATGTTCATGCATACAAAATAAGGAGATGTGTAAAATGGAGGAAGAATTCATTATTGCCCATTTTACATTCTCTCACAAAGTCACGTTGGACCAAATCCCTTCACTTTCTGGTCATGTGTGGGGTTGTGTGCATCTTTTCTGGATTTTGAGAGCTGTCAGTGAATGAAGCGTGCTTTTAATTTTGACGAGTTGCAGAATCCCATCACCTCTATCTAACCCTAATAACGAGCCTTCACCTCAAATCAAGCCTCAGTCAGAGCCTCAATCAAGCCAGGCTTTCAGTCCCGCTCTGCTTATTCCTGTGCCTCGGAGGAAAAGACTCCTAATTTGTGGGGAGATATCTTATCTGTGAGTCACAGCCTCTCGGAGCTTGTGTACGACCGCACAATCTGATTATATGTTCGATTATTTGAGGGTCGGTGCTCGGAGGTTATTTCAATGCGAAGTTGCTGTACATTTAGTTTTTATTTTCCATTCCTTGCACTAGTACTGGATGGAAAATCAAGTGTGCTCTGAATCGCTGATAAGCCACACTTGCTCTTCCCTCAGGCAAAGGAGCTGATATGGTGATTTCATAAAACTACAGATATGATAGTGTCGGCCGCATCATGTCCTGGCTGAATTGGAACACAGTATGAAGTTTGGTCTTTCGTGTTGTTTTGTAATTTTGCGTCTGGAAGCACACTCAACATGTCTGAATATTTATTACACTATTTAATAGCAGAAAATTCAATGCTACGCTATGGAATATATTGCATTTGGTTGCCATGGTAATGTTTAACCGGTGAATATAAACATTCTGATTACAGCAAAGCCGCCTGTATTTGGAGCCTGCAAACTTCTGGACATTGAATTGGAAATGGTATGTTTATTTTGTTCAAACTTGCAAAGTGACACCACTAACAAGGGCAGCAGTTATTCGTGTCTTTCGACACCAGTTTGTCAACCAATAAGTTGGAGGCAGAGTAGGTCTTACGTCAGGATTCACAACAGTCTATTTTGCAGAAAGCAAAAACTATTTACTCTGTAAGCAGCAAAGCAAACAATCTATTCAAACAGTGCACTGCTATAGTCTCAGGCGAGTATTTAAAAGGAGAATCTACAAACTACAACAAACAGACCTCATATAACTGAAGCTACCACAGCTTATCCTAATAATAAAAGCAATGTGATTTATGTAGCAAAATATAGCGAGTGGAGGATAGTCACACATTACCAATGATGTTTGAAAATCGATCGCGATCACTTCCAGCAGTGTGGACCCTAGGTATGATTGACTGGGGCATTAACCAACCATTTCTATTCCCAGTTAGAATAGTGAGGCCACAATGTACAGCCATCATTTATTCCCCTTGAGAAGGTGGTGGTGAGTTTTGAACTGCAGCAGCCCATGTGATGTAGATACACCCAGAGCGCTGTGAGGGAGGGAGTTCCAGGATTTTGACCCTGCGACAGTGAAGGAATGGCGATGTAGTTCCAAGTCAAGATGGTGAGTGACTTGAAGCAGATCCTGAGAGATGATTTACCCACGTGCCTGCTGCACATTACAAAATGGCCAATATTTCTGTATCTGATTGTGTTTTGTCTGAGGCAGGAGGAATTCAAGTCAATGAGAGCAATATTCAACCAATGCCTTCCCAAAAGGACAGGGGAATAGCGGCACCTCCCGAGATACTCAAGGCCCACCCAATCTGATTGTGCTGCAAGCCTGCATCCCCCAATGAAATGGAGGGATGAGGTGTTGAGGCACTCTCAATTACGACATGAAAGTTAGGTCAGTAATCAAAGGCTTTAATAAGCAGTGAACAATGGCAGCCTCCATGAGAAGTGTACTCGCAAAATGGAGTCTCATCTTAAGTACTGTTTCCCAGGGGGCGTAGCCAGAGGCGGAGTCCCCCAGGGTTCCAAGCCTCTTAAAGGGGCAATGTATTCCGATCATCACAAGCCTCTTAAAGGGGCAAGGTATTCCGATCATCACAGGTGTACTATGCAAATCGGGGTCTGACAATAGATGTACTTTTCAGGCACAAGTGGGTGACGTGCTCATCATGCACTCTGATCTTTTCTATCAGGCACTGAGCGCCACGCACTCTGACCTTTTCTGTCAGGTACTGAGCACCACGCACTCTGACCTTTTCTGTCAGGTGCTGAGCACCACGCACTCTGAACTTTTCTGTCAGGTACCGAGCACCACGCACTCTGACCTTTTCTGTCAGGTGCTGAGCACCACGCACTCTGACCTTTTCTGTCAGGTACTGGGCACCACGCACTCTGAACTTTTCTGTCAGGCACTGAGCACCATGCAATATGACCTTTTCTGTCAGCCAGGAAGTGGCCTAATCAAAGGTTCTAAAACAGATTGCCACAAAATAGTCCGGAACACTTCCCAATACAGTTTGGAGATCAACCCTTTGCTGACCTCTGAATAAAAGCAAATTACTACGGATGCTAGAATCTGAAACGAAAGAGAGTCATCGGACTTGAAACGTTAGCTCTTTTATCTCCCTTCAGATGCTGCCAGACTTACTGAGATTTTCCAGCATTTTCTCTTTCCTTTGCTGACCTCTGTCTCTTTAGTTAGAATTTTGAGCAGCCAGTTCTTCTATTTTGTAACACTCAGCTCAGGATGAAGGTCAGGGAAGGGTTGAAGTTCAGATTTAGCCCTCTTGACTCCAGTCCCGCAAAACAGCAACACGATTACAATTAGGAACCTGAGGGCAGCATTGTGGTGCAGTGGTTAGCACTGCTGCCTCACGGCGCCGAGGTCCCAGGTTCAATTCCGGCTCTGGGTCACTGTCTGTGAGGAGTTTGCACGTTCTCCCTGTGTTTGCGTGGGTTTTGCCCCCACAACCCAAAGATGTGCAGTGTAGGTGGATTGGCCACAATAAATTGCCCCTTACTTGGAAAAAACTAATTGGGTACTCTAAACTTTAAAAAAATTAGTAATCTAAACGTTTTTTTTATTTTTATTTTTAAAAATGTAGCGTATCCAATTATTTTTTTTCCCAATTAACGGACAATTTAGGGTGGCCAATTCAGCTGCTAGGTACATCTTTGGGTTCTGGGCGTGAGATCCACGCAGACATGGGGAGAATGTGCAAACTCCACCTGACAGTAACCTGGGGCCAGGATCGAACCTGGGTCCTCAGCGCCGTGAGGCAGCAGTGCTAACCCCCCCACACACACACCCCGCAACACATTTACCCCTATTGTCCTTTAAAGTGGCACTCTGATCTCAGAGGTGCGAGATCTGCCCAATAGATTAGATCCCTCCCCTCTCAGTTGCAGTGTGGATCCCGGCGTCTTTTCCAAGTGCTGTGGACTGGCATGCCGGGCGCTATTAGTGCTAGGGTAGACCTGTCCTGATTCTCCGCTGGTGGGAAAACTTAGACTCCGGAACGGAGGAATCCGGCCCAGCTGTTGGACAGTTACTGAATCCTGTGGTGTACCAACCAATGTAATGATATGTATAATCTAAGGAGAGTAAAGGGTTAACAAGATGATGTTCATGTATCTCAACACTAGATGGCATCACTGAGTAGTCTAATAAAAGGCTGCGTCTCTCAGCATTCTGGGAGAAGTTTATGGAGAAGGATAGTGCGAGGTTGAGATAAAGTGTTGGTTGTAATAGAGAGACATAATAGATTACGGTAACATCGATTCAATACTGGTATTTTGTTTCAGTAGAGTATGCGAACCATTAAAGTAGTATAAAATAAACTAGCTTTGTTTTAAATACATAGCTTGATGTTCTTTGTAAACACTCCAACTTTTAGCTATCTTGGAGAACTATACAAGGAACATCACAACCAATACGAGCTGTGCTTCCCATTCAGCATCAATAGGAGCTGTGTCACCTAGAAAGCTCTTGTGTTCTGAAAGAAAATGTACTCCAATATGTACTGTACCTTTCCTCTTAAATTAGGCTTTCTTCATTGGACCAGGCACCAAGTTAGGAGAGCCGATTGATATATCCCAGGCTCATGAACATATCTTCGGGATGGTTCTAATGAACGACTGGAGTGGTAAGACTGTGTGTTTGTGAATCATTTTTCCGCTGGTCAAGTTTACTGTCACTGGAGGAAAGGTCCGTGTAGGATAGCACAGTGGGGGTGGCACGGTAGCACAGTGGTTAGCACGGTTGCTTAGAAAGGGTCAAGAGCTTCAAGTTTTTAGGTGTACAGATCACCAACAGCCTGTCATGCCGACACTATAGTTAAGAAAGCCCACCAACGACTCTACTCTCTCAGAAGACTTAAGGAAATTTGGCATGTCAGCTATGTCTCTCACCAACTTCTACAGATGCACCATAGAAAGCATTCTTTCTGGTTGTATCACAGCTTGGTATGGAGCCTGCTCTGCCCAAGACTGCAGGAAACTACAAAAGGTCGTGAATGTAGCCCAGTCCATCACGCAAACCAGCTCCCATCTATTCCCACTCTATAATTCCCGCTGCCTCAGAAAGGCAGCCAGCATAATTAAGGACCCCACGCATCCCGGACATACTCTCTTCCACCTCCTTCCGTCAGGAAAAAGATACCAAAGTTTGAGGTCACGTACCAACCGACTCAAGAACAGCTTTTTCCCTACTGCCATCAGACTTTTGAATGGACCTACCTCGTATTAAGTTGATCTTTTCTCTACACCTTGCTATAACTGTAACATTATATTCTGCAGTCTCTCCTTCCTTCCCGATGTACGGTATGCATTGTTTGTACAGCATGCAAGAAACAATACTTTTCACTGTATACTGATACATGTGACAATAATAAATCAAATCAAATCAGGGTCCCAGGTTCGATTCCTGGCTTGGGTCACTGTCTGTGCGGAGTCTGCACGTTCTCCCTGTGTTTGCGTGGTTTCCTCCGGGTGCTCCGGTTTCCTCCTACAGTCCAAAGATGTGCAGGTTAGGTTCATTGGTCATGCTAAATTGCCCTTCATGTCCAAAAAGGTTCGGAGGGGTTACTGGTTTACGGGGATAAGGTGGAGGTGTGGGCTTAGTTAGGGTGCTCTTTCCAAGGGCCGGTGAAGACTGGATGGGCCGAATGGTCTCCTTCGGCACTGTAAATTCTATGATTCTACGATAAAGAATTATACTCAAACACTCCAGCTGAATTTTCAATGGCAGGAGGAGATGAGCAAGGTAGGGGGGCTGTGATTTAAAAGGTGCTTTCCTGGTGATAACTGGGCTCTCAGCAAAGCTTCATGTATGCTTGGCTGAGAGTCCTGTGCACCCAATTAAAAACATTGTTTGATTAATGTTAAAGAATCCCTACAGTGCTGAAGGAGGCCATTTGTTCCATCGAGCCTGTACCAACTGTCTGAAAGAGCACCCGACCAAGTCCCACTCCCTTGCCCTATCGCCATAACCCCACTTAACCTGCATATCTTTGGACACTAAGGGACAATTCATCATGGCCAATCCACCTAACCTGCACATCTTTAGACAGTGGGAGGAAACTGGAATACCTGGAGGAAACCCATGCAGACACACGGAGAAAATGTAAACTCCACACAGTCACTCAAGGCCAAAATTGAACCGGGTCGCTGGCACAGTGAGGCAGCAGTGCTAACCACCGTGACACTGTATCCACCTGATTATGTATTATAACCAATGTTCTTCTGTACAGTATGTCAATTGATAGGTGGTGACATAATCAGGGACACTTGGGGGATTTTCCCTCTCTTTCACCAAGGATTGTTATCAAGAAACACCTCGGTAATAAAGTCTGACAACTGTAAGGTGTGTGTGGCAACCTGGTTATCTTTTGTCTCTACTGTCAAGTAAAAGCAAAACCCCTTAAAACATAACAATTGACAGCTCTGGCTCTCTGACCTCGACAGTCAATTTCGCAATGTGTATTTACACAAGGTTAAATGGTTTCAAAGTTTTGTGGTTTTTGTTGTTGACACTTTGTAGGGCTGAGCGATTGATACTTTTATTGCCTTGTAGTGAAATTATGTTTTAACATAATGGAAAGTAACAAATAAATTAATGTCTTAAATTTTTTTTTTACACATCCTACTGTCATTTATAGGTTAATTTTCTCTATACAATGTGATTGGGTCAGTGCCCCCCCCCCCACCGGAAATGAGAGTGATTTGTCTTGGGGCACACCATCTGAGCCAGGAGTTTTCCTGACTCCGCTACCCAGCGATGTTGACTTTCTGAGAATGTCCAACGTTTACTGTT
This sequence comes from Scyliorhinus canicula, assembly GCF_902713615.1. Taxonomy (NCBI): domain Eukaryota; kingdom Metazoa; phylum Chordata; class Chondrichthyes; order Carcharhiniformes; family Scyliorhinidae; genus Scyliorhinus; species Scyliorhinus canicula. The sequence goes on along the minus strand of NC_052157.1, from coordinate 48,742,696 downwards.
TTTATTTCAGGTTTCCAGCATCGGTGTCTTTGCTTTTCGATCTCGCCTTCTGTTGAGCCTCAAGAACGTTCCTTGAATGTGGAGTCCAACATTGTACTCTAACTGGGATCTTATTATCATTTGATAATGGGCTTGGTGGTGGCTCTTGGCTTTTATATTCTATACCTTGTCGTATAATCTGCAATTCCGTTTCACAGTCTTATCAGTCTGGGATTCTGTCTTTAAGATCTTCTGAACCTGTCTCTCCCACCTCCCCAAGCCCTCTGATTTCCCCCGATACCAAACCTACCTCCATTCAGAGCACCATTACTGTTTCCATTTTGCCGAGTAAATCCATGACCTTACACTTTCTATAGCAGTGAGTTTTGTCTGCTTTTTGAATTAATTTCCTTAACTTATTAATATCCCTTTAAATCTTCCTTTGGATCTTCTATGAAAGGTATTTTTCCTCCTATTTTGGTACAACTTGTAAACCGCTCTCTCAAATCCTATTTTCAAATCACCCACGTACAATGAGAGCAGAAGTGGTCTCTGAAGTGAATCCTGTGAGACACGCTATCCTCTCCCACTCACATTGAAAACCTGGCCTTAACTCTTTTCCCTTCTAACTTCATCCTTCCATTAATTCCGTATCCCTTAATGTCCTCTAGTGGCCTACTTTGTGATGTCTTGTCAAAGTGCATGGACAGGTACATCCACTGTATTTCCCCCATGTAGCATGCCTGTTAGCTCTTCAATGATTCTATAACCCTGTGAGATTTGTGAAGCATTATTTTTCCCCTTTTGAAATAGATGCTGGCTTCTTCTAACTATTTTCTCATAATACTGGGGAAATCTCATCCTCTTCTGTGACAAGTGCGAAGGGTAATTGACCTAATAATTACCTGGGCTGACTCTGTCCCTTTCTATAAATGGGCACTACATAAGCCACTCTTCAGTCTCTGACACACTCAATACACCTCTGGGTGACATTACCCCCTTATACAACTGGCCCAATTCTTGCCCATTTTACCCATCAGTCTCCTTCCTCAACTGAGGAAGGCTCCAGTTTCAGAGTACCATATCTTGTTGTGAAAGGTTTCAATGTTCTAGCTAACATATCCAATAGAATAGAATCCTGGTGTGGTATGGAGTGGTGTTTGTGATAAGCTCTGTCTGGATTTACCATTGAGGTAAGCATTGGCAAGCAGGCTTCACACTGACATCAGTTTGATGTTTTTTCAGCTCGCGATATTCAGAAATGGGAATATGTTCCACTGGGACCATTCCTCGGGAAGAGTTTTGGAACTACCATTTCACCCTGGGTTGTATCGATGGAAGCGTTAGAGCCATTTATTGTGGCCAATCCTACACAGGTAAATTGGCAGGTGACAAAGTTACTTGGTATGTCTCATGTGAATGTAAATTTAAAGATGAAATAATTGGACAGAATATAATGTGGAGATGGTGGTCCCACAAACCGTGGCTGGAAAGTCAGGGGTCGAGCTTTCCTGTGCCAACTCTGAATGCCATGACTATTTGACATTGCCTGAAGTTGTGGTGTTTGATTCTCTGAGTAAAGGGTGTCCTGCCTCCAAGAGCTGCTGGCCATTCAGAGTGCCGGTACCTCTTACAGCCTAGTCTTGGCATCTGTGGGCTGAGAGGATTCGCTGGGATTGCAGCCGTTCCTGGACGTGAAGCCATCAATGGAGGCCAAAGAGGCAAATGGACAGTGGACTTGTTGGGGCCAGTCAGGCAGGCCCTGGCAAGGGATTGAGGGGAAGATTGAGAAACCAAGGGGTTAGCGGTGGGTGGGATCCTTTCAGTAGGAATGACCCTTGGAGTGATGGGAAGTGCTCATTAAATGCCCCTGAAGCTGAGGCTGATAGATCTGTTCATCTGAGGCATTTAGCACAAGGGTATAAATGAGGCTTCTCATACCTACACATGAGAGAAAGAGAGAGAGACAGACAGTGCCATAGATGCTTTGACTTGACAAAGAATGTGGTGACTCATATCTGTTATGTTCTGCAGGAGGAGCTAACAGCACAGGGACTGGAAGGCCATCCATTCCCACTGACTCTGAAACTGCTGCTCTGAACCTTTTTGCAAGTAGCTCATTCCAGGGCTCCACTAGGGATCTCTGGAATTTCTCTAGCAACTGCTAATACGTGCATCTGGGAGGAGATGGATACCCTCTTTAGGAAGGTGCACAATTATGCCCAGTTCTCCGTAGATGAAACCAATCAGGCTGCCAGGGCAGTGGGATTTGCAGTGATCTCTGGTTTCTCACAGGTGCAGAGTGCCATCGACTGCACTCCTGTGGCTTTATAAGCTCCGTGGGAACAGCCCCTACAATTTCTCAACAGGAAGTGGTTCCATTCAATGTGCAGCTGGTCTGAAACCACCAGAAGCAGATTATGCAGGTCTGTGTAAGATACCCTGGAAGCTGCCACGACTCCTACACTTCGGGTCACTCACAGATGGCAAATCCACGAGGGCTCTCAGCACATCTAGCGCTGACTCCTCAGCGATCAGGTCTACCCACAAGAGATATCTCTGATGAGATACAACGCTGCTCACTCTGCAATACACTTATTGGTTGAGCAGACAATTGGATGAAGATATGTTTCGATGTCTGGACAGGTCAGGTGCCGCTCTCCATGCCCTTCCCAGAGGGTCTCCCACATCATTGTGGCTCTTCACCATCTGGGACTTCAAAGTGGGGATGACTTGCAGAATGAGAGGTGGAGGAGCTGCAGGTCTCCCCCAGTGTGGAGGATGACAAAGAGGGCTAAGCTCAGTGAGGCTGAGGAAGCGGAGGCTCCAGTGGAAGAGGCCATAGCATGGGCTGGATGAGGCTGGTGTGGACGTATGATGCTTATAGCCACCAACGTCCATCAGGAAAATGATGACGACACGCTCATGTGAGCCTCTTTTAGCAGTGCCCTCCGTGCTGGATCCACTGCAACACGTTCATTACGATCCTCATCATCTCAACACAGCACATAAGCCTCTGAATGAGTAGTTGCACTCTTGATGTCCTCTTCCTTGGAACTTGAGGAACCTCTGGAACATGTGGCCTTTCTGTTCTGGGATAATTACTCCAGCAGCTCATTTGGTGAGCAGAGTTGATATGCTGCAAACTCTTCAAGCATCTCAACCCCCAGAAAATAGAAACCTGTCAAGAAGACCCCCCAGAAAATAGAAACATGTCAAGAAGCCCCCCCAGAAAATAGAAACCTGTCAAGAAGCCCCCCCCCCCGCCCGCCCCCCCCGCCCGAAAAGTTGAGCCTGTCAGGAAGCGCCCAAAATAGAGAAACCTGTCAGGAATGCCCCCAGAAGAGAGACCACTGTCTGGAAGTTAGAGATCAGTCCAAACAGAGGTAGTGAAAAGAATTACTGGTGTAACATACACCTGGGTAATACACCTGCTCGTTCAAACAGAGTACGCAGCACTTGTCAATTCCTGGAAAGAGAAGACCAGTGACCTGAGTTTAAACCCCTCAGATCCTTCAGCTGCAAGTCATTCATTAATTTCCTTTAGTGGACTGTGATTGACAGCTTGCACATGAACACAGCTGTCAGCCATACCTCATTCACATTCCTTCATGGTTGAGTAACTCTGAAGTGCTCTAACCACAATGGGCGAAATTCTCCCAAAACGGGAAAAATCGTCAAACCGCCGTAAAACCCGGGCGGGTTTTACGGCATCGCGCCCCTTCCCGACGGGGGACCGATTCTGGTCCCCCGTCGGGGCTAGCAGCCCGACGTCGGAGGCTCCGACAAGTCGGGCTTAACGAAAATCGTTAAACCCGCTTGTCGGATTTAGCGCCGGCTGACGCGTCATATGACGTCAGCCGCGCATGCGCAGGTGGGAAGACGCCACCCGCGCATGCGCGGGTGACGTCATCGCGTTTTTGCGCGAAACCCGCGCATGCGCGGTCCGGGTTGCCCCTCAGCCGCCCCGCGTATTGATACTGCGGGGCGGCGGAAGGACAAATAGTGCGCGGGCATCGGGCCCGCTGCCCGCGATCGGTGGGCACCGATCGCGGGCCCATGGCACCCTTGGCACGGCCGTGGTACTGCCGTGCCAATCGGTGCCATGGTTATTTTTTTCCAGGTGGTCACGACGTTTTTACGAACGGCAGGACCAGGTGTGTTTGCCGTTCGTAAAAAGGTCGTAAAGGGCTGGGACTTCGGCCCTTCTAACAGCTGTGAATCGCTGCCGGCCGTAAAAAAACGGCGGCAGCGATTCGTGTCGGGATTTCGGCGGGGGGGTGGGAGAATAGCGGGAGGGCGTCAAAAAAGTCGGGAAGGCCCTCCCGCTATTCTCCCACCCGTCGTGGGGGGCGGAGAATTTCGCCCATTGTTTATAAAGAGAGTTGAGTGCATTCTAATCACCCCCTTCTCGCTTGAATGATTTTGAAGTGCTCACCTGGGAAATTGACAGCATAATGGGTCCTGGCTGGTCAGCTTTTCAAATCTATTGAGTGGCCTGAGTTCAGGCATGGCATCTCCAATCTGGGATCTCTCCCTGTAGTTGTGGATGATTTACTCCTACATAATGAAAATGGACAGAATGTGAGGCAGGACGGATGCCATAGCCAATGATAAAGCCATCTGTGGGTGCTGCATGGACCTCTGTGAGGGGTGTGGACGTGAGCTGTTCAGGATGTGAGAAGTGATGAAGATGTTAAAGTGTGTGTGAGAGAGTTCTTGATGGTGCCCCTTGTGCTGGTCGTGTGTGAGATTCCTGTGGACTGTAACCCTGCAAGTGCCTGATGAACTTGTGACATTGTGAGTTGAGAGTGAGCAGAAGGTTGACTTACCCTGTTGGAGCAGATGAGATCATTCATCCTCTTCCTGCACTGGATGGTGGTCCTCTTCTCAGGCGCATTGGTACTGATCACCATGGTGACCAGCTGCCAAACCGGCATGCTGAGGATGGAGGACCTCCAGCTCCCACCACAGGGGAAAAGTATGTCCTGCCAGTCCTCCACTGCCTGGAGGTGTACATCCCATGTGGTGCCACTAAACTTTGGAGTCGTGTGCCTGGTTCTCTTGAGGAGCTATTCTACTGGTTAGCATGACCAGCCATGGGCTGCAGAGAGTGATATGCGCATGGGTGCATTTTAAATATGGCGCCCATAAAGATGAGCCCATAAGGTAACGGTGGGGGCGGACCAACCTCAGCCCACCTGCTACGAGATACAACGTGCGTCACATTCATGCATATTTAATGCAGTTGTATTTTTAGACCAGCATTTATTGCCCATCCCTAATTGCCTTTGGGAAGGTGGTGGTGAGCTGCCTTCTTGAACGGCTATGGTCCATGTGGTGTAGTTACACCCACTGTGCTGTGAGGGAGGGAGTTCCAGGATTTTGACCCAGCGACAGTGAAGGAACGGCCGATATATTTCCAAGTCAGAATGATGAGCCACTTGGAAAAGAACCTCCAGGTGGTGGTGTTCCTACCATGAGACCATTCCATGAGGCCATCCTTAGAACAAGGTCCCAAAATGGTGCTCCCTCTAAAAGGGCAGTGCAGAGCTGGTGGGAGGGGTTGTTTGATCTGTTCGGATGAGTTGCTGATGGCTGCAGTCTCCTGCTCCTCGGCTGCTGCTGCCACTGTCTGACCCAGATAGCTCGGTGCCATTGTGACAGCTACTGGCTGAGAGAGTGGGAAGGAGCAGATGCGTTGATATCTGCTGTTCCCCACACCTACCCAAGTTAAAATCAGGGGCTATAGTTCCAGCAATGGGCATTTTGCCCAAGGTCTGTTGACCATGGCCAGCCAAACCAGACACCAAACTGTCTCCAACATTCAGTTCATTTGATTACATTTCAATCTGCTCAAAGCATTGTTTTCTCAAAAATTGAACTAAGTTTCATGTTAATGCCAGTGATAGAAAACTGATTCTGGTCTGTTATCTACATTAAAATATCTTTATCTTTGGGCTTTTTTAAGGAGATATGCTGAGATGGAGGGTAGTGTTCTTTACCATTCTGTGCCCTCCCAGCTCGACTGAGTTAGGTCATTTCCTAATTTTGGGGGAGATAGAGTGACACATCTGGTTGGTCTGTGGGGCATATCAATGATTGTGGAAGAGTTAACATTGAGTTTTGAATATGGATGGTAATCCAGATTGTCAAATGTCATCAGTGACACTGTTCTGTGATCTCTTGATGGTGCAGGAACCCAAGCCTTTGCCCTATCTGTGCAGTGATGATCCGTACACATTTGACATCAATCTTTTTGTTTCGATTAAAGGTGAGTTACTCATAGAGACTTGCAGCATGTTTAAGTCAAGAACAAACATTTTTAAAGGTGATTAACATGTATTTGTCACTTTTATATACACAAATATCCAGTGCCTTGTGTGACCGAGGTCCCAAATGAAATGGGTTTGTTTTCAATTCTCATTTTCACAATGGCTCTGAATTTCTCCGATTTCTTCTGATCCATGGATGTAACTGACGCGAAATCAAAGTAACTCCGGTGAAGCTATTGAAACGCTCCTCTTTATTCACTGGGCTAATGTTGGAAATCCATGTGCAGAACTATTGGCTGCACATTTGCATGCACTGTGTAGGTCATTTGCATTATTACACTCTTCTCAGACAGAGTGCCTGAAGGTACCAGAGAGGAAGGCATTTGAGTTGGGCAGTACATTAGCACAGTGGTTAACACTGTTGCTTCACAGTGGCAGGGTCCCAGGTTCGAGTCCCGGCTTGGGTCATTATCTGTGCTGAGTCGGCACATTCTCCCTGTGTCTGTGTGAGTTTATTTAACTTAGAACATACAGTGTAGGAGGAGGCCATTCGGCCCATCGAATCTGCACCGACCCACTTAAGCCCTCACTTCTAACCTATTACCCCAAACCCAATAACCCCTCCTAACCTTTTATTTTGATTCTAAGGGCAATTTAGCATGGCCAGTCCACCTAATCTGCACGTCTTTGGACTGTGGGAGGAAACCGGAGCACCTGGAGGAAACCCACGCAGAAACGGGGAGAACGTTTAGACTCTGCACAGACAGTGTCCCGGCAGTGAATCGAACCTGGGACCCTAGCGCTGTGAAGCCACAGTGCTAATCACTATGCTACCATGCTGCCCGGGTACTGCGGTTTCCTCCCACAAGTCCCGAAAGATGTGCTTGTTATGTGAATTGGACATTCTGAATTCTCCCTCTGTCTACCCGAACAGGCGACGGAGTGTGGCGACTCGGGGATTTTCACAGTAACTTCAATGCAGTGTTAATGTAAGTCTGCTTGAGACAATAATAAAGATTATTATGATTATTATGCTCAGAAACTGACAGGATTGGCTCTCATTTCCCCCTCTGGATTTTAACCCCATCTCTCAAATGTTGGTCAAGTGGGCAATAAAGTGGCAAATGGAATTTAACACAGAGAAGTGTGAGGTCATGCATTTAGGGAGGTCAGACAGTTGTAGGTAGGGAGTACACAATAAATGGGAATATACTAAGAGGCTTAGATGAAGTGAGAAACCTTGGTGGACAAGTATACAGGTCCTTAAAGGCAGCAGTTCAATTAGACAAGGTTGTAAAGAAAGCACATGGAATGCTCTCCTTCATTGGCCGAGGTATAGAATATAAAAGTAAGGATATAATGATGGAATTGTATAAAACACTGGAGAGGCCACAACTGGAGTATTGCACAAAATTCTGGTGACCACATTACAGGAAGGATGTCAGAGTGCAGAGGAGGTTTACAAGAATGTTGCCAGGGCTGGAAAAGTGTAGCTGTGAGGAGAGATTGGATAGGTTGGGGTAATTATCCTTGGAACAAAGAAGGCTGAGGGGCCCATAGCCCTGAGGGGTGACTTAGGGCACGATTCTCCGACCCCAATGCCGGGTGGGAGAATCACGGGAGTGCTGGGTGAATCACACCACGCCGCCCTGGCACCCCCACGCGATTCTCCCCCCCCCCCTCCCCCCCCCCCCCCAAATGGTGTGTCACGTTTTGCGACAGGCCGCTCGGAGAATCGGCGGTCGCCGTTTCTAACGCCGACTGGCGATTCTCCGGCCCGGATGGGCCGAGCGGCCTGCCGAACCCGACCGGTACACGCCGGCGCCAACCACACCTGGTCGCTGCCGGTGTGAACATGCGACCACTGCATGTGGGGCCTGTGGGGGGTGGAGGGAGGATCGAGCAGCACGGGTGTGCTCAGGAGGTGTCTGGCCCGCGATCGGTGCCCACCGATCGTCGGGCAGGCGTCTCTAAAAGACGCACTCTTTTCACTCCGCCGCCCCGCAAGATCAAGCCGCCATGTCTTGCGGGGCAGCGGAGGGGAAGAAGGTTGGTGCCAGCCAACCTGTGCACGCGCGGGTGATGTCACTTAGGCGCCGCCGGCCACGTCATTCCGCCCGTGTCGCTTTGACGCAAGCGTCAAGGCCGGGCGCTCGAAATTCACATGCCGCCGCTCCTAGCCCTCACCCCCTTGGGGGGGGGGGGGGGGGGGGGGTGAATAGGGGGCAAGGAGCGGCCTCCGACGCCGGAGTGAAACACTCCGGGTTTCACTCCGGCGTTGGCTGTTTGTCTCCCTTTGGGAGAATTTTGCCCTTAATTTTCCCAGTAATTTCAATGCAGTGTTAATGTAAGTCTACTTGTGACAATAATAAAGCTTATTATTGTTATTAATTGGGGTGTTCAAAATTATATGGGGAAGAGATAGATTGGACAAGATAAAATTGTTTTCCTTGGTGAAGAATTCTAGAATCAGGGGCATAGATTCAAGTTAAGTGGCAGAAGGTGTAGAGGGGACATAAGGAAGAACTTTTTTACGCAGAGGAAAGTGGGAGTCTGGAATTCGCTGCCCGAGTTGGTGGTGGAGGCAGAGACCCTAAACTTTTTTTTTAAATACCTGGATCTACCCCTTAAGTGCTGCAAGCTGCAGGGCTATGGGCTGGGTGCAGGAAGGTGGGATTAGAAAGGCCAACTGGGTGTCCTCTGGTTGGCCTGGACAAGATGGGCCAAATGGCCTCCGTCCATGCTGTAACTTTTCTATGGTTCTATGATTTTTTTTTGATACTTTAGATTACCCAATAATTTTTTCCAATTAAGGGGCAATTTAGCGTGGCCAATCCACCTAACCTGCACATCTTTGGGTTGTGGGAGTGAAACCCACGCAGACACGGGGAGAATGTGCAGACTCCACACAGCCAGTGACCCGGGGACAGGATTGAACCCGGGCCTTTAGCGCCGTAGGCAGCAGTGCTAACCACTGGGCAACCATGCCCTAGTTCTATAATTTCTAAAGGATATTATTGCCACAGAGGAAGTGCAACGAACGTTCTCCAGACTTGTTCTCAGATTGACGGGATTGTTCAATGAAGAGAGATTGGGGAAACTGGGCCTGTAATCTCCAGAGTTTCGAAGAGTGAGAGGTGATCTCATTGAAACCTACAAAATACTTAAATGAATAGACGGTAGATGCAGATGTTTCCCTTGGTTGGGGAGTCTAGAACCAGGGGGCACAATTTGAAAATAAGGGAAGCCACTTTGGACCGAGATGAGGAGAAACTTCCCTAGTCAGAAGGTTGTGAATTTTTGGAACTCTCCACCCCACAGGGCTGTGGACACTCAGTCACTGAGTATGTTTACGGTACAAATTGATAGATTTCTGATTCACAATAACGGAAAGGGCGATGGGGATAATGTGGATGAATTGGGGCGGCATGGCGGCATAGTAGTTAGCACTGCTGCCTCACATTTCCGGGGATCTGGGTTCAATTCCGGCCTTGGGTGACTGTCCCAGGCGCTCTGGTTTCCTCCCACAGTCCAAAGATGTGTGTGTTAGGTGGATTGGTTATGCTAAATTGCCTCTTAGTGACCAGGGATAGGGTTATGGGGTTGCAAGGGATTGGTTGGGGGCCAGAGTAGGATGCTCTTTCACAGGGTCAGTGTAGACTCGATGGGCTGAATGGCCTCCTTCTGCATGGCAAGGATTCTATGATTTTTTTAAAGGCACTGAAGTGTCCAAACAACCATGTTCGTATTGAATGGCAGAGCAGGCTTGACGGGCTGAATGGCCTACTCCTGTTCCTATGTGTTGTGTTTGGTCCTTTGTACTTCACGAAGGAACTCACCAAACACTTCAACTTGCCCAAACCAGAATCTTTTATGAGTCTCGTGTGGTAAGATAACAATCTGATACAGAGCAGGTTATCATGGAGTCTGCTAACTACTCCTCTGGAACTTGCACCTAGCACTGATCATTCACATGTACGTCTTATTACCCTCTCAATCTTCTTCTCAAGATGGCCGGATGTGTCTCCCTTTATAGCAGAGTCACAGGTCACATGACCTTAGGCTAGAGACCACATGGTGTGTCTGTACCGCCACCTGCTGGTTGGAGGTGGCACACTTTCCAACTATGATATAGCTGATAGGCATATCACCACACTATGTTGCTGTGTTAATGGTGGGAAATTACAGCTGTTATGCCCATGGTTTTCTGGTGTACACCAGTTAGGCATGCCACTATTTGCAAACCAAAGATCCTTTGAATACTTTACTGGGATTGTTACAGAGTGACTTAGTCTCAGGATTATCAGTAGATAAATTAAGGAAAATGTTAGAAGAAATGTTTTCATATACAGAGAGGCTCTGGAAATAGTGGATGCATTGGTGGTCATCTTCAGGGATTCTATAGACTCTGGAACAGTCCCTGCAGATTGGAGGGTAGCTCACGCCACTCCAATATTCAAAAAGGGAGGCAGAGAGAAAGCAGGGAAGTATAGACCCATAAGCCTAACATCATTAGTGTGGAAAATTATTGAATCCATTAACAAGGACTTTATAGCAGAACATTTAGAAAGCAATGGCAGCATCAGTCAGTCAACATGGATTTATGAAGGGGAAATCATGCTTGACAAATCTGTTGGAATTCTTTGAGGATGTAACCAGTATAGTTGATAAGGAGGAGCCAGTCGAAGTCCCACATAAGAGATTATTGTGCAAAATTGAAGCTCATGGGATTGGGGGAAGTGTATTGAGGTGGATAGAAAACTGATTGGCAGCGAAGAAACAAAGAGTAGGGACTAATGGGTCCTTTTCAAATTGGCAGGGAGTAACTAGTGGGGTGCCACAGAGATCGGTGCTGGGACCCCAGCTATTCACAACATATATTAATGATTTGTATTTGGATGAGGGAACAAAATGTAGCATCTCAAAGTTTGCAGATGATGCCAAGTTGGGTGGGAGGGTGAACTGTGACGAGGATGCAGGGATCCTACAGCATGATCTGGACTGGTTGGGCGAGTGGGGAAATCAATGGCAGATGCAGTATAATTTGGATAAGTGTGAGGTTATTCACTTTGGGAGCAAAAACAGGAAGGCAGATTACGACCTGTTAAATTGGGAGAGGGGAGTGTGCAGCGGGACCTGGGTGTCTTTGTGTACCAGTGGCTGAAGGTAAGCATGCAGGTGCAGCAGGCGGTAAAGAAGGCTAATGGTATGTTGGCCTTCATTGCGAGAGGTTTGAGTACAGAAGCAGGGATGTGTTGCTGCAATTATATAGGGCCTTGATGTGGCCACCTAGAATATTGTGTGCAGATTTGGTCTCCTTTTCTGAGGAAGGATGTTCTTATCTCGAGGGAGTACAGCAAAGGTTTACCAGACTGATTCCAGGGATGGCAGGACTGTCATATGAGGAGAGATTGACTAGGTTGGGATTGTTCTCGCTGGAGTTCAGAAGAATGAGGGGGATTTCTTAGAGACTTATAAAATTCTAACAGGACTAGACAGGGTAGATGCAGTGAAGATGTTCCCAATGATGGGTGTGTCCAGAACCAGGGGTCAGTCTGAGGATTCAGAGTAAACCATTTCAGACAGAGATGAGGAGGCATTTCTTCACCCAGAGAGTGGTGAGCCTGTAGAATTCGTTACCACAGGAAGTAATTGATGCTAAAACATTGAATATATTTAAGAGGCGGCTAGATTTGGCACTTGGGACAAATGGGATCAAAGACTATGGGGAGAAAGCAGGATTAGGCTATTGAGTTGGATGATCAGCCATAATCGTGATAAATGGCGGAGCAGGCTCAAAGGACCAAAAGACCTCCTACTCGTCTATCTTCTATGTATCTACTTACTACATGGGGCTATCGAAACTTGGACATTAAGTATTTGAAAAAGAAGAAAGGACAGGGAAATAAGATTTGAGTAGATAGACTCAGTCCTTGCCCAAGATTAGAAAGACTAAAAACCAGCTGGAAATTTAAATAAAATAGAGATGCGGGGTCAAGTGATTTATTGTACCTGCATGATGTGGGACTTGGTGGATCTCATTGTGGTTCCCAGTGACCACATCTGTATCAAGTGTTGGTTGCTTGAGGAACTTCGGTTCAGAGTTGATGAGCTGGAGAGTGAGCTTCGGACGCTGTGACACATCAGGGAGGGGGAGAGTTACCCAGACACTGCGTTTCACACCCCTTTGATTAACTACCTTGAATTGAGACAGTGGTCCGGGACAGGAGGGTGTGACTATGCGTGAGGCATGTGGAGGGATCCAGGAGGTAGGCTTGCAGGAGTCTCAGCCTTTGTCCTTATCCAACAGGTTTGACATTCTTGCTCTCTGTGTGGATGAGAGCGGGGATGTAGGGAGGATGAGCAAACTGACCACAGCACCGTTGTACAGGCCGCCATTCAAGTGGGGCAGAGAAAAGAATAGTAGTCGTAATTAGGGACTGTATAGTTAGGGGCATTGACACTGTTCTGTGTAACCAGTATCAAGAATCCCAAAGGTTGTATTGCTGACCTGGTCCTCGGGTTCCGGTTACCTCATCTGGGCTGCAGAGGAACTTGGAGTGGGAGGGGCAAGATCCAGTTGTCGTGGTCCACATAGGTACCAACGACATAGGTAGAATCAGGATAAAGGTTCTACTGAAGGAATATGAGCAGTTCAGGACTAAATTAAAAAGCAGAACCAAAAAGGTGGTAATCTCTGGATTACTACCTGAGCCACAAGCTAATTGGCACAGGGTCAATAAGATTAAAAAGGTTAAATGCGTGGCTCGAGGTTTGGTGGGAGAAACGGGTTTAAATTCATGGGACATTGGCACCAGTACTGGGGAAGGTTGAGCTGGTCCAATGGGACGGTATTCACCTGAATCAAGCTTGGACCAGAGTCCTGGCGAATCACATAGCTAGGGCTGTAGATTGGGCTTTAAGCGAAATAGTTGGGGTCAGGGAGAGTGTTCGAAACAAGGAAAATTAGCTTGTAGCGCGCATTGAAATTGGCAGGTACAATGTTGTGGGCATCACAAGGCTGCAAGGGGCTGCAAGGGGATCAGGGCTGGGATCTAAATATCTAAGTGTGGTGTTCTTTGTGGTTCAGATCCTAGGATGGTTGGTGTAGCGTTCACAAAAACCACAACTAGCTTTTGTATTAAACAAAGCTAAAGGTTTATTTACACTACTTATTTGAATTTGACTCTTCTGTATAATAAACATTTTTTTTAAATTTAGAGGACCCAATTCTATTTTTTTCCAATTAAGGAGTAATTTAGTGTGGCCAATCCACCTACCCTCCACGGGTTGTGGGGATGAGATCCACACAAACATGGAGAGAACGTGCAAACTCCACACGGACAGTGACCCGGGGCCGGGATCGAACCCGGGTCCTTAACGGTGTGAGGCAGCAGTGCTAACCACAGCCCCACTGTGCTGCCCCTATAGAATAAACAATTGACAATAAATATACAATCTACACTCATCTACCACTAATCTCTACACAAATGCAATAACTATGATCTGCTCTCACTCACATTAGCTTTCCTACAGTCCTTCTTCTAGCCTTCTCCTCAATGGCTTAGCATCGATGCTTTATGTAGTTCTGCATCTAGCTCCCTCTAGTAGTTGATTCGGACATAACATTAACTCTTACAGGTCTGTACATTTCTCATAATGTCACACCAAGGATATGTGTCCTATCGAAAGAACAGGCAGACGGGCAGCCTTGTTTATAAGAAATAGAATTCAATCAATAGCAAGAAGTGATGCAGGGTCAGAAAGTGTAGAATATGTGTGGGAGGAGTTGAGGAACCACAAAGGAAAAAAGACCCTGATGGGAGTTATGTACAGGGCCCCTAGCAGTAGTCAGGATGTGGGCAGAAAATAAATCAGGAGTTGGAAAAAGTATATAAGAAAGATAATATTACAATAATCATGGGGGACTTCAAAGTGCAGGTGGATTGGGAAAATCAGGTTGGTAGCGGATCCCGAGAAAAGGAATTTATGGAATGTCTACGAGAAGGTTTTTTGGAGCAGTTTGTGATGGAGCCCACAGGAGAGCAGGCAATTTTGGATTTGGTGAAATGTAACAAGGCAGACTTGATTTGGCAACTTAAGATGAAGTAACCCATAGGGGCCACAATATGCTAGAATTTACCCTGCAGTTTGGGAGGGAGAAGCTGGAATCAATTTTTACAATTGAATAAAGGTAACTACAAAGACATAAGAACATAAGAACTAGGAGCAGGAGTAGGCCACCTGGCCCCTCGAGCCTGCTCCGTCATTCAATGAGATCATGGCTGATCTTTTGTGGACTCAGCTCCACTTTCCGGCCCGAACACCATAACCCTTTATTCTTCAAAAAACTATCTATCTTTACCTTAAAAACATTTAATGAAGGAGCCTCAACTGCTTCACTGGGCAAGGAATTCCATAGATTCACAACCATTTGGGTGAAGAAGTTCCTCCTAAACTCAGTCCTAAATCTACTTCCACTTATTTTGAGGCTATGTCCCCTAGTTCTGCTTTCACCCGCCAGTGGAATCAACCTGCCCGTATCTATCCTATCTATTCCCTTCATTTTTTTAATTTTTTTTTAAATTTAGATTAGCCAATTATTTTTTCTAATTAAGGGGCAATTTAGCGTGGCCAATCCACCTACTCTGCACATTTTTGGGTTGTGGGGGCGAAACCCACGCAGACACGGGGAGAATGTGCAAACTCCACACGGACAGTGACCCAGAGCCGGGATCGAACCTGGGACCTCAGCGCCGTGAGGCGGTTGTGCTAACCACTAGGCCACCGTGCTGCCCTATCTATTCCCTTCATAATTTTAAATGTTTCGATAAGATCCCTCCTCATCCTTCTAAATTCCAATGAGTACAGTCCCAATCTACTCAACCTCTCCTCGTACTCCAACCCCTTCAGCTCTGGGATTAACCTAGTGAATCGCCTCTGCACACCCTCCAGTGCCTGTATGGGTGACTTATCCACCTTCATGAGGGAGGAGCTGCCCAGTGTTGATTGGAAGGGAGCCTAGCAGGGAAGATAGTTGAACAGAGGCAACCATGGCTGACAAGGGAAGTCAGGAGCAGCATAAAAGCAAAAGAAAAGGCAAACAATGTGGCAAGGATTAGTGGGAAGCCAGAGGATTGGGAAGCCTTTAAAAGTGAGGACAACTAAAAAAAATAATAAGGAGGGAGAAGATGAAATATAAGTGTAAGTAATATAAAAGAAGATTGCAAGAGTTTTTTTCGATATATTAAAAGTAAGAGAGGCAAAATTAGACATTGGACGACTGGAAAATGAGGCTGGAGAGGTAGTAATGGGGATCAAAGAAATGGCAGAGGAACTGAATAGGTACTTTGAATCAGTCTTCACAGTGGAAGACACCAGTAGCATACCAGAACTTCAAGAGAGCCAGGGGACTGAGGTGAGTGTAGTGGCCATTACTAAGGAGAAGGTTCTGGGGAAACTGAGAGGTCTGAAGGTGGATAAGTCATCCGTACAGGATGGACTGAATCCCAGGGTTCTCAAGGGGATAACTGATGAGATTGTGGAGGCATTGGTGGTGATCTTTCAGGAATCCTCGGAGGCAGAGAGGCTCCCAGAGGACTGGAAAGTGGCTAATGTAACACCACTGTTTAAGAAGGGAGGGAGGCAGAAGACGGGAAATTATAGGTTGGTTAGCCTGACTTCGGTTGTTAGTAAGATATTAGACTATTAAGGATGAGATTGCAGAGTACTTGGAAGTGCATGGTAAAATAGGACTGAGTCAGCACGGTTTCATCAAGGGGAGGTAACACTTGAAAAATCTGTTAGAATTCCTTGAGGAGGTAACAAGGAAGTTAGACAAAGGATAACCAGTGGACATGATCTATTTGGATTTCCAGAAGGCCTTTGACAAGGCCCTAGCAGTAGGCTGCTAAATAGGATAAGAACCCATGGTGTTAGGGGCATGGTACTGGCATGGATAGAGGGTTGGCTGACTGGAAAAAGGCAGAGAGTGGGACAAAGGGATCCTTTTCAGGGTGGCAGCCGGTGACTAGTGGTGTTCTGCAGGGGTCAGTGTTGGGACGACAGCTATTCACGATATACATTAACGATCTGGAAGAAGGAACTGAGGGCATTGTTGCTAAGTGCAGCTGGAACAAAGATATGTAGAGGGACAAGTAGTGTTGAATTGGGAAGGCTGCAGAAGGACTTTGACAGGCTAGGAGAGTGGGCAAAGAAGTGGCAGATGGAATACAATATGGAAAAGTGTGAGGTTATGAACTTTGGTGGGAAGAATATAGGCACAGACTATTTTCTACATGGGGAAGGCTTCAGAAATCTAAAGTACAAAGGAACTTAGGAATCCTAGTTCAGGATTCTCTTAAGGTTAACGTGCAGGTTCATTTGATCGTTAGGAAGACAAATGCAATGTTGGCATTCATGTCGAGAGGGCTAGAATACAAGAGCAGGGACGTACTGCTGAGGCTCTGGTCAGGTCCCATTTGGAGTATTGTGAGTACTTTGGGCCCCCTAGCTAAGGAAGGATGTGCTGGCCCTGGAAAGGGTCCAGAGGAGGTTCACAAGTATGACCCCTGGAATGAAGAGCTTGTCATGTGAGGACAGTTAAGGATTCTGGGTCTGTTCTCGATGAAGTTTAGAAGCAATAGGGGGGATCTCATTGAAACTTACAGAATACTGAGAAGCCCAGATACAGTGGAAGCGGAGAGGATGTTTCCACTAGTAGGAAAAACTAGAACCCGAGGGCACAGCCTTAGACTAAAGGGATGATCCTTTAAAACTGAGATGAGAGGCAGCACGGTGGCGCAGTGGGTTAGCCCTGTTGCCTCACAGCGCTGAGGTCCCAGATGCAATCCCAGCTCTGGGTCACTGTCAGTGTGGAGTTTGCACATTCTCCCCATGTTTGCGTGGGTTTCGCCCCCACAACCCAAAGATGTGCAGGGTAGGTGGATTGGCCACGCTAAATTGCGCCTTTATTGGAAAAAATGAATTGGGTACTCTAAATTTATTTTAAAAACTGAGATGAGGAGGAATTTCTTCAGCCAGAGGGTGGTGAATCTGTGGAACTCTTTGCTACAGAAGGCTGTGGAGGCCAAGTCACTCTGTCTTTAATACAGAGATAAATAGGTTCTTGATTAATAAGGGGACCAGGGGTTATGGGAAGAAGGCAGGAGAATGGGGATGAGAAATAAAACTGCCATGATCGAATGGTGGAGCAGACACAATGAACTAAATGGCTTAATTCTGCTCCAAGATTTTATAATCTTATGGTCTAGGCTAAATGGCCTCCTGTGTTATAATTTGTATGATTATTGAGAACCCATTTACGTTCCTACTTTCACTTGATGTCCAGCAGCGCTTGGACCTCATTGGAGAGTGTTAACCTAGAAGTAGGTTCTTGTTTCATTGTATGTTCTTGGTGAGATGGGAACGGAAGGGCCAAGTATAACATCAGTCAGATGTTTAATGGAACACTGTACTCCTCCAATAACAGCAGAACCGACTTGTTTAGTGAACTGGCAATTAATTCAGTTGAATTTGATGCTCAGCCCACTGGTATACTGAATTCTGTTCAAAATTAAACAAAACCATGGGTGAACACAGTTGAACGAATGGTGGTTTTTATTTCATCGTATATTTTAACCCCATTTTGCAAATGATTAAAATGTTGATCTTTCCCTGGTTTAAAAAGTTTCTCTGTGTGTTTGATGGCAGGTGAAGCAATGCCTGAAAAGGCCACTGTCTGTCGGTCTAACTTCAAGGTGAGCTTGGTATCCCGTGGCTACCGTTTTGTCATATGAGTTACAATCATTGGATTTTACAGCGCAAATGGAGACTCTTCAGTCCATCGTATCTGCCACAGCTCTTTGCGAGAGCAACCCATTTATCCAACTTCCCTGTTCTTCCCACTGAACCCCTTAAAAACTTTCACTGAACCCGGGTCCCTGGCACTGTGAAGCAGCAGTGCTAACCACTGTGCCACCCTCTTGTTAACCTCTGCTCTAAGAAGAACAATCCCAGTTCCCCCAGGTAGTTGAAGTCCTTCATCCCCAATACCATTCTCGTAATTGTCCTCTGCACCCTCTTTAAGGTCCTGCTGTATTACAGCTTGTGCCATTCATCTTACTTTAAGTACTTCAAATGTTGTACAACAGCGCAGGATTATAGGGTGAAAGAAATGGTTTCTCGATCATCAGGATAGAGAAATGAGCTCTTAAGATTTTGCATGGCTGCTCTTGATCACACAATGTAGTTCCTGCCAGGAAATTGTAGATCTCCAAACAAACAGCAGAAACCAGGGGCCGGATTTTCATCTTGGAGGGGAGAATCGGGAGGTGGGACTAATCCTGCTGTTGCCGTCCCACCTCCTTCTCCAGGAGCTTGATGCTTAACTGGCCTGGAGACAGGCCTGGTACTAAAAGTGGTATGATTCAGAAAGGACAGGGTAAAAAGCCCTCCCCCGTTCAAAAATCACATTGGCCAATGGAATAAATGGCAAAGTTGAGCCCCAGCTGTCATCTCCTCCAGCTCGGCACTCCACTGAGATATCTGTAGTTCTCCAATTCTGGCCTCTTTGGCATCCCCGAATTTCATCACAAAACTGGGTCGGCCTTAAACTCTGGAATTGTTTCCTTGCTCCTCTCCAATTTCTCGCCTCTCTCCCCCACACCCTTAAGTCAAGCCTTAAAACCTACCCTCTTTTACTATCATTATATTTTGTTATTGGGCCGGTTTAGCTCAGTTGGCTGAGCAGCTGCTTCGTCATGCAGAACAAGGCCGATAGCGTGGGTTCAATTCCTGTAACTGCTGCCTCACAGCGCCACGGACCCAGGTTCAATTCCGGCCTTGAGTGACTGACTGTGTGGAGTTTGCACTTTCTCCCAGTGTCTGCGTAGGTTTCCTCCAGGTGCTGTGGTTTTCTCCCACAATCCCAAGATGTGCAGGTTAGGTGGATTGGCAATGCTAAATTGCCCATTAGTGTCCAATGGTTAGGTGGGGTTACGGAGACAGGGCAGGTGTGTGGGCCTTGGGCGGGCGCTCTTTCAGAAGTTCGGTGCAGGCTCGATGGGCCTGCACTGTAGGAATATAACAATCTAATCCATACCAGCTGAGGTTGCACATGAAGGACCCGCCTCCTCAACCTTGTCCCTCGCCTGAGTTGTGGTGAAATCACCACCAGTCAGCTCTCCCCCTCAAAGGGGAAAGCAGCTATGGTCACCTGCGTCTATGATATAACCTAAGGTGACATTTTCTGGCCCCTCCCACTGCGGGGTTTCCCGCTCCTGCCAAAGTGAATGGATTATTGAATGGCACACTGCATTTTCTGCCCCACCCTCCCACCACCGTACGATTCCGCCCTTAGTGTGAAATTCTGAAATAGTTATTACAAAGTGCCGACCCTCTGTCAAAGACAATTGACAAAAGCAAGTTGTGTTGGATGTGTTTTTACAACAAGCAAACCTTCATTCACTGTGCCTGTGGCCTTCCCTTCAGCACATGTACTGGACCCTGAGGCAGCAGCTGGCCCACCATACTGTTAATGGGTGCAATGTCAGACCTGGAGACCTGCTCGCCTCTGGAACTATCAGCGGCCCTGTGAGTAGCAGCGATCGTTTTCTTTTCATTGTTTGGTAGAGGTGAATTATATCAAACTTGCCATCTTTTAAATAATAATCATTTTACTTTCAAGATTAATTTATTTCTGTGTTTAAAATTTGTGTTTGCATTCAAGTATGTTTGTTTAATACATATCTAAGGTATCCTTTATAAACAGCACATGCTTAACCAATTTAATAGTCAGTGGCAATGTCAGACTAACATTATCTGACTCGCTATCGTCAATGGAATGAAAATCGCTTATTGTCACAAGTAGGCTTTGATGGAACCATCAATTCACCAGACATGTGTTTCCGATATGAATCTAGGCTTTAATCAACTTACTTCAGAGCCAGCCTGTTACCCGTTGATGAACTCTCTGTGAACTGCAGGCTGACTCTGGACAAGGGTATTTATACAGCAGCACTAGGGGGAGGAGTCGTGGGCAGAGCCAAGGGTGTACAAGCTCCTGAGCATTCCCAGAGCTACTCCCCCTAGTGGTCGGGTAACGCTACTGCGCTTACAAATATACAGTGTGAATTTACCATGTTATATTCACCACAGGCTTCAAATGAAGTTACTGTGAAAAGGCCCTAGTCGCCACATTCCGGTGCCTGTTCGGGGAGGCTGTTACGGGAATCAAACCGTGCTGCTGGCCTGCTTGGTCTGCTTTCAAAGCCAGCGATTTAGCCCTGTGCTAAACAGCCCCTGTAATATTCAGCCTAACATTATAGGGCGGATCTTTGTCCAAGAAAACTCCTGATCCCACAAGACTGTCTCCGTTAAAAAGTCTCCATCACGCTATGCTTTAATTCCGGAGATGGAGTCGGATTACTATTAACTCTTGGTTGGGAAATAGTTGAATAGTGGTAATGTCACTGGACTAGTGTTCCAGTGGCCTGGGTGGGGACATGAGTTCAAATCCCTCCCCTCCACATGGCAGTGCAACAACTAATTTAAGGAAAACCTGCAATTGAAAGCTAGTCTGAGTAATGGTGATCATGAAGCTATTGTAAAACTGAAATAAATGTGAAATGCTGCAAATCTGAAATTAAAAACAGAATACGCTGGATAAACTCAGCAAGTCTGGTAAGTCTAAATAACCTTTTTTTACAGAACCTGTAACGTTAACTCTGTTTCTCTCTCAACAGACTCTGCCAGACCTGCTGTTGTAAAAATGTTATTTAGACTTACCAGACTTGCTGAGTTTATCCAGCATTTTCTCTTTTTATATGATTATTAATTATTATTGTAATACTGATAGAGTAATAGAGTCTATGACCCTACTGTCCATTAGGGACGGGGATTTGTCACCCTTACCTGGCCTGGCCGACATGTGACTCCAGATCCACAGCGATGTGGTTAACTCTGAACTGCCCCCTGAAATGGCCGAGCAAATCACTCAGTTCCCGGGCATTTGGGGATGGACAACAAAAATGCTGGCTCAGCCAGCAACTCTCATATCCCATGAAATAATATAAACAGTTGTAAAAGTGGGGATAATTGAATTATTTCAAAGCCCTGTACTGATGGTGCTTTCTCTGCATTCTTGGCTGATCGATGTATGTTCAAGAGTGAAGCAGCTGTCCCAGCGACCAGCACTCACGAGCAACTGTGCGACCAAGGCCTGCTCCCCTTTCTCTGGGTGACAGAGGGAGCAGGTGCAGAGGTAGCTCCAGGAGTGAGGCTGGCAGGGTCGGTAGATATCCTGAACAGGCAATGGTGTTCCAGAGATAGGACCATGGTCATCTCTTACATAGGAACATAGAAAATAGGAGCAGGAGGAGGCCATTCGGCCCTTCAAGCCCGCTCCGCCATTCATTATGATTTTGACTGATCATCCAACTCAATAGCCCGATCCTGCATTCTCCCCCCCCCCCCCCCCCCCCCCCCCCCCAATATCCTTTGATCCCTTTCACGCAGAGTGCTCTCTCTAACTGCTTCTTGAAAACGTATATTTATGTAAATTTGTAGTAACCCTGCTGGATTGGTGATATGGCCGATGTAGAATTACTTTAAAAATAAGATTTAAAGTGGACGGCAAACATACACCCAAAGTCAAAAAAGGGACTGTGTGATGAAAATGCCAAGGTAGACTATGTACAACGATAAATAAGGTGCAGATATGGAATTTCCCATTTAATATGGAGATAGAACATAGAACATTCAGTGCAGAAGGAGGCCATTCGGCCCATCGGGTCTGCACCGATCCATTTAAGCACTCACTTCCACCCTATCCCCGTAATCCAATAACCCCTCCTAACCTTTTTTTGGTCACTAATGGCAATTTATCATGGCCAATCCACCTAACCTGCACGTCTTTGGACTGTGGGAGGAAACCGGAGCACCCGGAGGAAACCCACGCAGACACGGGGAGAACGTGCAGACTCCGCACAGACAGTGACCCAGCCGGGAATCGAACCTGGGACCATAGCGCTGTGAAGCCACAGAGGTTTGTTAGTGTTTGAAATTCCCTTCCCAAGAGAGCAGTGGAGGCTGGGTCACTGAATATATATAAAGCTGCAATAGGCAGATTCTTTAAAGACAAAGGGCATCACGGTGACACAATGGTTAGCACTATTACCTCACAGCGCTAGGGACCTGGGTTCGATTCCGACCTTGAGTGACTGTGTGGAGTTTGCACTTTCTTCCCATGTCTGCGTTGGTTTCCTCTGGATCCTCCCACAATCCAACGATGTGCAGCTGGATTGGCCATGCTAAATTGCCCCTCAGGGTCCAAAGGTGAAGTGGGATTGCAAGGATAGGGCAGGTGAGTGGGCCTAGGTAGGGTGCTCTTTTGGACGGTTGGTGCAAACCCGACGGGCTGAATCGCCTCCTTCTGCACTGCAGGGGTTCCAGGAAAAGGGGTCAAGGGTTATGCGGGCGGGGGAAATTAAAAAAGAAAAGAGGAGTTAAGGCCATAATCAGACCTATCAAAGATAGCAATATGTTGAAGGACAATCACAAAGGTTTCACTGGATAATGCTGAAAGTGTTAAATTAGTACTTTGTATTAGTCTTTACTCTTGCCAATTAGAATGTGAAAGCAAATTGGCCGCGATTCTGCCGAATGAGTTCCAAGTGCTGCCATCATGGGGAAATCGGTGCTGGGCCTGGCAGTGCGCTAATCAGGTGCTATACAAAGACACTTGGAAATTATTTGGGAGAAATGCGGGCTTTGCATTAGCCTTGAGGGGGGCAGGGCCTAAACACTCTGACAGGTCCCGCTCCTCAGGAGATCAGGGCACCCTATCTGAGAATAATACCACAGCATCCACCTCCCCTCCCCGTATCGCTGGCAAAGCCCACCACCCTCCCCAAGTGAGTGGAACCCAATTATGGGCTCGCCAAATGCTGCGGGCCTTCAGGCTGAGGTCAGAGCAAAGGAACAGCCTCTTTACAAAAACTGCAGCTTGCAACAACTGCTCAACAGAGGAAGCTCTTCAAAGTTAATGGACCGTGAAGAACTAAAAATACAAAATTTATCCCTCCTATGAAACATCCTGGGGGGGATTCTCAGCCTGGGGGCGGGCCAGAGAATTGCCATGACCGGCACGAATCACGCCACGCCGCCCCGATGCCGGGACGTGATTCTCTGCAAAGAGGAGAATCAGTGCCTTTGGTGCCAGCGAGGTCGGCACTGCGCCGGCCGGGGGCCATTCTAAAACCCCTCCACCCCGGCGATTCTCCGCCCGGGAGGGGCTGAACGGCCGTACCAAAAAACCCGAGTCCCACCGGCGCCGTTCTAACCGGGGTCGGCCTGTGGGGGTGAGGGAGGCTCAGACGCCAGGGGGGGCCTCCGCTGTAGCCTGGCCCGCGATGGGGCCTCTCAGGCTGGGGGCCTCCTTTCTTCCGTGCAGGCCCCTGTAGCCCTACGCCATGTTGCGTCAGGCCCGGCGTGGAGAAGGGAGACACCGCACATGCATGGAAATCGCACCGGTCCCACCGTGCATGCGCGGACTGGCGGCACACATCTGATGCCGGGATATGCAGCTGGAGTGGCATGGGTCACTCCAGTGCCATGCTGGCCCCCTGTAGGGGCCAGAATTGCTGAACCTGAGGCCATGTTGACGCCGTCGGGGAGCGCAACGGTGTGTACGACGGCACCAACACTTCACCTTTGGATCAGAGAATCCTGCCCCCTGAACCTCTCAATCAAGAGGCAAGTAAAAGGTAATGGACCATGAAATTGGATGTAAACAATGCTGTTCAAAGCTTTAAGGCTTCTCAGCATTCCCAGAAGCTTGAAAAAGTAAAGGCAGTTAAATTGTGAGAAAATGAATAGTAGTTAATTTGGATCAGGTTCTTGCCCTCTCTGGTTGGGAACCTGATCTCGTAAGGGGGTGTGAGCCGGAGTAATTTACCAGGGAATATAAATTTAAGGTGATTGGTAGAAGAATTGGACGGCTCATGAGGAAAGAGCTTCACCCAGAGGGTGCTGGGCATCTGGAACTCACTGTCTAAGTTGGTGGTTGAGGCTGAAACACTCAACCCAATTAAAAGATACCTGGATCTAAAGTTCTGCAGCCTGGGAGGCTGCAGACCAGTTGCTGGAAAGGGATTAAAAAGAGCAGCTGGTTTATTTTTTTTCTCTTTTTTGGCCAGCACAGACATGATGGGCTGAATGGCCTTTTTCTATGCTGTTACCTTTCTGGGGTTCTGTGATTTTTAATTTGGAAAAGCGCAGTGTTGTGAGGTTGAATGTTCAATGTACAGCCACCCTTCAAGGAAAAGCATTGAAGAAGTTGGAAAAAGAAAGAAATCTGTTCGCAGATCTCGAAAGATTCGTGAGCAGTGCTGTGACATGATAGCGAGAGAAAATGGGGTCGGGAGGTGCTTTCCAAAGACAGATGATTACAAGATGAGAGATCTGTACAAGACTTTACTCAGGCCCAGTTGGGCCCAGTTCCCAGCGGGAATGGAAAATCTCCTGGTTTGGCATGATCACTCGGGCAAAAGTATCTGCAAAGGTGATATTTTTGTTTTGTTTGGGGGGGGGGGGGGGATTGGATGGTAATAGGAGTCAGCTCACCCCCACCCACCCCCTCCCCGGTCATCTCCGGAAATAATTTTGAGGCAGTCACAGAGCCTTTTAGCCTTCAACCCTCATCCCATCTCCCCCCCACCCCCATGGTCTGTCGTGCACCCCAATGCCAGCCTATGCCCATCCAACCACCCTCCATGGTCTCTCACGGCCTCCATGCCAATATGCTGTCCGAGCAGGTGTACGAAACATGGCATTTTCAGAAGCTACATCAAAGAGAGTAAAACACCGGGATGTAACTTGTGCAGTTGCTCGGGGAACGTTGCTACGCGGTGGTACAAATGCATCAATAGAAGATTGCTGACAATGCAAATGTTCCTAAAATTCTACAGTAATTGTTTAATTCAATTATCAATTATGAGAACAATTGGAGAGAAAGTGTCAATGGCATATTTTCAGTGTTAATATTTTCTAATCTTTGATGATCATAGTTTTTTGCTGACTGATTTCATGTGTAGGTTGAGGTGTACTGTGCAATGGAATAATTGTGGTTATTATGTTTTCCAGACAGCGGAGAGTTTTGGCTCAATGTTGGAACTGTCATGGAAGGGAACGAAAGCCGTTGACCTCGGCAATGGACAAACACGCAAGTTCCTTGAAGATGGTGATGAAGTCACCTTGACTGGTGAGGCCACTTATAATTAAATCAAATCTTCAGAATCCCGTTTTCCAGCCACGACGGTGCTGGCATTGAGACTGCTATTCGTAAATTGTTCACTCTTCAATGAAAAGTTTGGATCTTCAGGCTTTAAAATTGGAAGAAGGATCTTGAGGATGGTAACTAAACATCAGAACATTCAACACTGGAAACATGGGTCAGACAGTTTGTGTGGAGAGGAAAGACTGGCAATATTTCAGCAGTCGACCCTTCATTAGACTGTTTCTTTGCTGCTCATCTGTAAGCACAGGAAGGGTAGAAATGGGAATAAGATCAACAACTCTGGAAAATAGATAGAATGACGTGCACCGTGCTTGGAAATACTCAGTATGAGGGGATTAACTGGCAGGAGTGATAGACTCTGTCAGTATAAAAACAAAAAGTGCTGGAAGTACTCAGCAGGTCAGGCAGCATCTTTGGGGATAAACAGAGTTAACATTTCGGGAATGTCACTTCCCACTTTCTGCCTGCAAGTGAGGGTGGGAGTGGGCGGTGGAGTGTGTCTGTTATCTTGGCCTGCCACCAACCCATCTCCACCCCTGAAACTCACATCCCCATAGCCCCTCATACCCCCCATGCCAACCTGTGCCTCTCTACACATCCTTTGCCCTTTTATAGCCCCTATGCCGACTTAATTACCAACTCATGTCTACCCTTTGCTCTTACACCCTTCATGCCAATTTACCCAGTATCCACCATGGGCATGATCTCAGGACACATGCTGAGAATAAATTAAGTTCTTAAGCATCTATTGATGAATTCACTATTTACAAACAAAGCTCATTGCTTAAAAAAACCCCCACTATATTTAAATTCCTTTATCCTCTTCTAAAAGCAAGCATTTATATTCATAGTCCGACTTCAAAGACTTGATAAGCACTTGGAGCCGGTTTAGCTCACTTGGCTAGACAGCTGCTTTGTGATGCAGAGCGACGCCAACAGCACGGTTTCAATTCCTGTACCGGCTGAGATTGCTCATGAAGGCCCTGCGTTCTGAACCTTGCCCCTTGCCTGAATTGTGGTGATCCTCAGGTTAAATCACCACCAGTCAGCACTCCCCCTCAAAAGGGAAAGCAGTCAATGGTCATCTGGGACTACGGCAACTTCACTACAGTTGAGGCCTATTGTTACATCACCCTGGGCTAATGCACGGTCAATTCCAGCCCCACGTGCCCTGGAGTCACACCACAAGTGAATTAAACAATAATTCTTACAAAAATTCCCGAAACCTTTGGCCTTTACAATGATTACAGTTATCAGATTTGTAAGTAGAAACACAATCAGCGTTTATTCATGGCAAGGATAATGGTGAAATTTGCAGTAAATGTAACTGTCCCACCCTCTACCCACACACACAAAACAGACAAACATAGAGGCTGGGGGAGGGGAAGGGGTGAAAAAATAAGGGTGACGGTCAAAATAGTGGTTCTGTAGCAGGCTTACCTCACAGCACACTGGTTAATCAAAGCCTCTGGTTTACAGATGGTGATGGTCTCGTTTGCAGAGTCATTCATTCAGTATGGTACTTGCAGGCAGCAGGCTTTCTGGAAAGTCCCTCTAGTACTTATCAAAATCAAACTGGGCCTTCACCTCCAGGCTCACACTCAGGCCTGTTTCTTTCTTGAGACATTATCTCACATCAAACCCTGCTTCCAGTTTGTGGTTTGGAGAGAGTTTAGCTGGATCTTTTGGGAGAGAATTAGTTGGAATCCTCCACCCTGAAGTGAAACCAAAAACTCAACTCTTGAACCTCTGAAACATTTAAGACCATAAGACCATAAGACATAGGAGCGGAAGTAAGGCCATTCGGCCCATCGAGTCCACTCCACCATTCAATCATGGTTGATTTCAACTCCATTTACCCGCTCTCTCCCCATAGCCCTTAATTCCTCGAGAAATCAAGAATTTATCAATTTCTGTCTTAAAGACACTCAATGTCCCGGCCTCCACCGCCCTCTGTGGCAATGAATTCCACAGACCTACCACTCTCTGGCTGAAGAAAGTTCTCCTCATCTCTGTTCTAAAGTGACTCCCTTTTATTCTAAGGCTGTGCCCCCGCGTCCTAGTCTTCCCTGCTAATGGAAACAACTTCCCTACGTCCATCCTATCCAAGCCATTCATTATCTTGTAAGTTTCTATTAGATCTCCCCTCAACCTCCTAAACTCCAATGAATATAATCCCACGATCCTCAGACGTTCATCGTATGTTAGGCCTACCATTCCTGGGATCATCCGTGTGAATCTCCGTTGGACCCGCTCCAGTGCCAGTATGTCCTTCCTGAGATGTGGGGCCCAAAATTGCTCACAGTATTCTAAATGGGGCCTAACTAGTGCTTTATAAAGCCTCAGAAGTACATCCCTGCTTTTATATTCCAAGCCTCTTGAGATAAATGACAACATTACATTTGCTTTCTTAATTACGGACTCAACCTGCAAGTTTACCTTTAGAGAATCCTGGACTAGGACTCCCAAGTCCCTTTGCACTTTAGCATTATGAATTTTGTCACCGTTTAGAAAATAGTCCATGCCTCTATTCTTTTTTCCAAAGTGCAAGACCTCGCACTTGCCCAAGTTGAATTTCATCAGCCACTTCTTGGACCATTCTCCTAAACTGTCTAAATCTTTCTGCAGCCTCCCCACCTCCTCAATACTACCTGCCCCTCCACCTATCTTTGTATCATTGGCAAACTTGGCCAGAATGCCCCCAGTCCCGTCATCTAGATCGTTAATATATAAAGAGAACAGCTGTGGCCCCAACACTGAACCCTGCGGGACACCACTTGTCACCGGTTGCCATTCCGAAAAAGAACCTTTTATCCCAACTCTCTGCCTTCTGTCTGACAGCCAATCGTCAATCCATGTTAGTACCTTGCCTCGAATACCATGGGCCCTTATTTTACTCAGCAGTCTCCCGTGAGGCACCTTGTCAAAGGCCTTTTGGAAGTCAAGATAGATAACATCCATTGGCTCTCCTTGGTCTAACCTATTTGTTATCTCTTCAAAGAACTCTAACAGGTTTGTCAGGCACGACCTCCCCTTACTAAATCCATGCTGACTTGTCCTAATCCGACCCTGCACTTCCAAGAATTTAGAAATCTCATCCTTAACGATGGATTCTAGAATTTTGCCAACAACCGAGGTTAGGCTAATTGGCCTATAATTTTCCATCTTTTTTCTTGTTCCCTTCTTGAACAGGGGGGTTACAACAGCGATTTTCCAATCCTCTGGGACTTTCCCTGATTCCAGTGACTTTTGAAAGATCATAACTAACGCCTCCACTATTTCTTCAGCTATCTCCTTTAGAACTCTAGGATGTAGCCCATCTGGGCCCGGAGATTTATCAATTTTCAGACCTTTTAGTTTCTCTAGCACCTTCTCCTTTGTGATGGCAACCATATTCAACTCTGCAAACTGACTTTCCTGAATTGTTGGGATATTACTCATGTCTTCTACTGTGAAGACTGACGCAAAGTACTTATTAAGTTCCTCAGCTATTTCCTTGTCTCCCATCACTAGATTACCAGCGTCATTTTGGAGCGGCCCAATGTCTACTTTTGCCTCCCGTTTGTTTTTAATGTATTTAAAGAAACTTTTACTATCATTCCTAATGTTACTGGCTAGCCTACCTTCATATTTGATCCTCTCCTTCCTTATTTCTCTCTTTGTTATCCTCTGTTTGTTTTTGTAGCCTTCCCAATCTTCTGACTTCCCACTACTCTTTGCCACATTATAGGCTCTCTCTTTTGCCTTGATGCATTCCTTGACTTCCTTTGTCAGCCATGGCTGCCTAATCCTCCCTCCGATAACCTTTCTTTTCTTTGGGATGAACCTCTGCACTGTGTCCTCAATTACTCCCAGAAACTCCTGCCATTGCTGTTCTACTATCTTTCCCACTAGGCTCTGCTTCCAGTCGATTTTCGTCAGTTCCTCCCTCATGCGCCTGTAATTACCTTTATTTAACTGTAAAACCTTTACATCTGATTCTACCTTCCTTCTTTCAAATTGCAGACTGAATTCTACCATATTATGATCACTGCTTCCTAAGTGTTCCCTTACTTTAAGATCTTTTATCAATTCTGGCTCATTACATAACACTAAGTCCGGAATAGCCTGTTCCCTCGTGGGCTCCATCACAAGCTGTTCCAAAAAGCCATCCTGTAAACATTCAATGAATTCCCTTTCTTTGGGTCCACTGGCAACATTATTTACCCAGTCCACCTGCATATTGAAGTCCCCCATGATCACTGTGACCTTGCCTTTCTGACATGCCCTTTCTATTTCGTGGTGCATTTTGTGC
This sequence comes from Scyliorhinus canicula, assembly GCF_902713615.1. NCBI lineage: Eukaryota > Metazoa > Chordata > Chondrichthyes > Carcharhiniformes > Scyliorhinidae > Scyliorhinus > Scyliorhinus canicula. The sequence goes on along the minus strand of NC_052157.1, from coordinate 48,712,851 downwards.
CCCTGGTCCTGACCACTGTCAGGAGGCCTGTACATATCTCCCATTATGGTTTTTTTGCCTTTGTGGTTCCTCAACTCTACCCACACAGACTCCACATCGCCTGACCCTATGTCGTTTAGTGCTATTGATTTAATTTCATTTCTAATTAACAAGGCAACCCCGCCCCCTCTACCCACCTCTCTGTCTTTTCGATAGGTTGTAAATCCCTGGATGTTTAACTGCCAGTCCTGAACCCCCTGCAACCACGTCTCTGTGATGCCTACCACATCATACCTGCCAGTCACAATCTGGGCCACAAGCTCATCTACCTTGTTCCGTACACTGCGGGCATTTAAATATAGCACCTTTAATTCCCTATTGACTGTCCCTTTTTGTTTCCTTAGTGTGGTGGACCTTGGTTTACTGAGCCTTTCCATACACTGTGTCATATTTTGTGAGATGGGGACTATCGTAACCTCTCCTGAGCTCTGTCTTTTCGTGATTTTTTGTAATCCTAAGCAGCTACGCTTCCCACTGATTCCTTCACCTCTTGGTTCCCTGACTTTCCCTTCCCCCCCAATCTCTAGTTTAAAGTCCTATTGACCACCCTATTTACTCTTTTCGCCAGAACACTGGTCCCAGCTCGGTTCAGATGGAGACCATCCCAACGGTACAGATCCCCCCTGTCCCAAAACTGGGATCAGATCCAAGCACCACCTACAACTGGGCAGAAAACAATCTTTTGAGTCAATTCACTGGCCATCAGCCACATTAATCAAACCGAGTCATCACTGAGACCAGTCAATCTCCAATCACCAGTCTAAAACAGCACAGTCTTCTGGATCCTGCCGTTTGAACAGGTTTAAAGGGAAAATGGCCGACTCCAGCACCAATTTATGAGGAAGGGAGGATGGGGAGGGAACGTATCGATGCAGCATCTTCAAGATTTGCATTTATGTAGCATCTTTCATGACCACACAAGGGGCGAAATTCTCCGACCCCACGCAGGGTCGGAGAATCGCCGGGGCCGCCGAAAATCCCGCCCCCGCCGTGGCAGAAATTCTCCGCCACCCGGGAATTGGCGGGGGCGGGAATCGTGCCACGTCGAGCGGTGAGCCCCCTGCGGCGATTCTCCGGCCCGTGATGGGCCGAAGTCCCGCCGCTGGGAGGCCTCTCCCGCCGCCGAGGTTTGGACCACCTCAGGTGGCGGCGGGACCGGTGCGTGAGCGGGCCCCCGGGGTCCCCGGTGCCCCCACGGTGGCCAGGCCCGCGATCGGGGCCCACCGATCGGTGGGCGGGCCAGTGCCGTGGGGGCACTCTTTCTCTTCCGCTGCTGCCACGGCCTCCGCCATGGCGGAGGCAGAAGAGAATCCCCCAGCATGCATGCGCCAGTGGTGACGTCAGCGGCCGCTGACGTCACCACCGGCGCATGCACGAACCGGCGTAGGCCTTTCAGCCAGCCCCGGCGCCGGGTCTGAAAGGCCGCTGGTGCCGGTTTTCACGCCAGTCGACGAGGTGCCAACTGTTCCGGCGCGGGCCTAGCCCCCAAAGGTGCGGAGAATTCCGCACCTTTGGGGAGGCCCGACGCCGGAGTGGTTGGCACCACTCCCCTACATCGGGACCCCCCGCCCCACCGGTTAGGGGAGAATACCGCCCAATGTCTCAAAGTGCTTCCCAGTCAATGGTGTACTTTTGAAGTATAGTCACTATTGTAGTCTAGCAAATATAGCAGCCAATCTGTGCACAGCAAGCTCCCATTAACAGCAATGTCATTATGACCAGATAGTCTCTCTCTTGTTTATTTTTTTTATTTTTATTTTTTATTTTTTTTTTAATTTAATTTTATTTTTTTATAAATTTAGATTACCCAATTATTTTTTCCAATTAAGGGGCAATTTAGTGTGGCCAATCCACCTACTCTGCACATTTTTGGGTTGTGGGGGCGAAACCCACGCAGACACGGGGAGAATGTGCAAACTCCACACAGACAGTGACCCAGAGCCGGGATCGAACCTGGGACCTCAGCGCCGTGAGGCGGTTGTGCTAACCACTAGCTCTTGTTGTTTATTAAGGAATAACTATTGGACAGGACTCTGGGGAGGCCTTTATGTTTTTAAATACTATTATGGGATCTCTTACATCCAAATGAAAAGGCAGACTCATCGGACGGGATTTTCTGGCTGTTTCCGGCAGCAGGATTGTCCGGTCCCACTGACAGCGAGCCCCTGCCTTGGGTTCCCTGACAGCGGAGGGTGCAAACAACACAAAACCCTGTTAACAGCAGCAGGACTGGAAGACCCCACCTGCCGGCAAATGCCGCAGGGAGGTGGGGGGGGGGGGGGGGGGGGGGGTGCGGAATCCTGACCATTATGTCTCATGGGAAAGTCGGCATCTCCGAGTGTGCAGCACTCCCTCGCAACCATCAGCAATTCCCGAAGCAATTCTAACTCCCGTGAAAATGCTGCTCATTTGTACCAACTTCATTTACAAGTAGGTAACTGACTTCTCTGTACCTGCGCTCTGTCCTTTTATCTTGGCCAACTGGCAGAACCAGTTTCTGATGCTGAGATTTGGCAAGCTGAAACATTAGAAATGCTACGAGCAGGCAAAGTGTCTTGATCATGCAGAATAAAAGTGAAGCCGCCCTGCTGAAGCTATGGAGGTGCATTATCTGCCGACGGGATCCTCTGGGCGAAATTCTCCGCCCCCCCACGACGGGTGGGAGAATAGCGGGAGGGCCTTCCCGACATTTTTGCCGCCCTCCCGCTATTCTCCCCCCCCCCCGCCGAAGTCCCGACCCGAATCGCTGCCGCCGTTTTTTTACGGCCGGCAGCGATTCTCAGCTGTTAGATGGGCCGAAGTCCCAGCCCTTTCCGCCATTTTTACGAACGGCAAACACACCTGGTCTTGCCGTTCGTAAAAACGGCGTGACTAACTCGCTTTAATAACCATGGCACCGATTGGCACGGCCGTACCACGGCTGTGCCAAGGGTGCCATGGGCCCGCGATCGGTGGGCACCGATCGCGGGCAGCGTGCCCGATGCCCGCGCACTACTTGTCCTTTCGCCGCCCCGCAGTATCCATTCGCGGGGCGGCTGAGGGGCAACCCGGCCCGCGCATGCGCGTGTTTCGCGCAAAAACTGCGCATGCGCGGCTGACGTCATATGACGCGTCAGCCGGCGCTAACTCCGGCAAGCGGGCTTAACGATTTTCGTTAAGCCCGTCTTGCCGGAGCCTACGGCGTCGGGCTGCTAGCCCCGACCGGGGACCAGAATCGGTCCCCCGTCGGGAAGGGGCGCGCTGCCGTAAAACCCGCCCGGGTTTTACGCCAGCTTTACGATTTCTCCCGTTTTGGGAGAATCGCGCCCTCTGTTTCGCCGACAGCACACTCCCGCCCGCGGGTTTTCCGACGGCGTGGGGGTACCCACAATGGGAAATCCCATTGGCTGCTGCCAGGACGGAGAATCCTGCTGCAGGCGGGGGTGTGCCGCAACAGAAAATGGGTGTGCGGGACAGAGAATCCCGCCCATGGTGTTTTCACTGTCACTAGGATGCTGCTGATGAGTTGGCTCAATTTTGCCCTCAATGGAGAGTGACGGAATCAGTGATGCTAAGTCACTGGTGTCAGCTCAGTGTCCAAGGAGGAAGAACAGAGACGGGGAGGGTAAACTGGGCAGGGTGAGAGAGTGGGAGGGGGGGGGGGGGGGGGGGGGGGGGACAACAATTGAATGGCGACAAGGCACACTTGTTATATGAGTGGGCTTTACCGCAAGTTATGATCTAAAGAATGTTTGATTTTGTAACAATATTTTACACCTAAAAACAATACTAATGTTCTTTTTTGTTTATTTTAGGTTATTGCCAGGGTAACGGCTATCGAATAGGCTTTGGGGAATGTACTGGAAAAGTACTCCCAGCAATTCAGATGTAACACACTGAGCATGTTTGCAATGGGGAATAAGGGATGCTATCCAGTTTCTTCTATAATAATTACTCAGTGGAACGGATTGGAATCAAATGTCCCCTTGGTCAGAGTGTCCAACTATAAAGTGAACTGTAATGGCACAGTTCATCTCATTAATCACTGTGGCATCTTTTATTGCCTTTCTGAACGTAACTCTGTCTTAATTATCGTATTGCAGTAACGTTAATTTGCTTGCTGCTGGCTCGCTGTAAAACATTCAAAGACCTCTTTCAGAATTTACTGCTTTGCAAAATAAAGTTTCGATAAGGGTTACCATGAAAACACCAGTCACCTGCTCATGTGCTTGGAGTCCACATCAGGAGTGAATAGTAATAACAAAAGAACTGCATTTCTTTCACACCTTTCAAGACCTCAGGCAATGCCAAAACATTATACAGTCTCCAAAATACTTTTGTAGATCAATCACTGGTGTAGGAACAGCATCGTCCAAGTTATGCAGAGCAAGCTTCCATAAATATTAATGACCAGATAAATTTTTAGTGAGATTGGTTATGGGCTGAATATTGGCCAAGACACTTGAGGAAGCTCCCCTACCCAGCCTCAGTTTAACGCCTCTTCCAAAATCCGTAAACAAGTCAAATTGTGCTGAAGTTCATTAATCATGGAATCTACACCCAGAATTTTTGTATGTTTTTAAAATTATTTTCAAAGGATCTCTCTTTCACATGAAGGCATCTGTAACACAGCAACCTTCCCAAAAACAAGCCAGCTAAAAGCGAGGCCAAGAATGCCAATTTGGCTCAGTTCAAAGTTCACCCCTGCTGAGGGGTGAGGTCGGGCGGATAAACCCCACTGCTGGAGTTGAACTTGTTCATCAAGGCTGGCACTAGGCAGATGTAACCCTGCTCTTCAGGAAGTGAAGACAGGAAACTGCAAACTAATGGTCAGTTAGCCTGACGTCAGCAGTAGGGAAAATGCTGGAATTGATCAGTAGGGACCTAGTATCAGGACATTTGGGAAATTAGGATATGATTAGACAGAATCAACAAAGTTTTATGGAAGGAAAATAGTCTGTCATAAATCTATTAGATATTTTCAAAGGTATAATTAGCAGGGTTAGATAAAGAAAACCATTTGATGTAATATATTTGAATTCACACAAAGAATTCAATAAAGTGCCACACAGGAGATTGTTGCAAGATTAGAAATGATGGAATTGGGGTTAATATATTAGCATAGATTAAGGATCGGCTAACAGACAGAAAATAGGAATAAATGGGTCATCTTCAGGATAACAGAATGTAAATAGTGCTCCATGGATCACTCCCTGGGCCTCAGCTATTTGCAATCTATATCAATGACAGATGAAGGGTGTGAGTGGAACATATCCAGTTTGCTGATGGTATTAAGCTAGATGGGACAGTGAGCTGTGAGGAGGACACAAAAAGACTGAAAATGGTTAAATAAACAGCTTAAATGAATGTACTTCCACATTCTGACTCAATGTGTGATCCATTTTAACGTTCAGTCAAAGCATTTCATTCTTAAGTACATTTTGTAGCTTAATTAATATTGTAATGTAGGAAGCACAGCAGTCAATTTGCACACTGCAAAGTGATCATGACTAGATAATCTGTTTTTTGTGATTGGCCAGGGATAACTCCCCTGCTCTTCATCAAATAGATCTGGGATCTTTTACACCCACCCAAACAGGCAGGTGGTTTAGCATCTACTAAGGAAAGACCTCCAACACCGCATCACTCCCTCAACACGGCATCACTCCCTCAACACTGCATCACTCCCTCAACACTGCACTGAAGTGTCAGTGTAGCTTTTTCCACTCAAGCCCTGAAGTGGGACTTGAACCTACAACCTTGTGAATTTGAGGCAAGAGTGCTACCAATTGAGCCATGGCTAACATTATAAAGCTGGCTATACTCATCTCTGAGGGGGTTACAACCAAGGCTCTCTAGACTGAGTCTCATCTCTATAATGGACTGTACCTAATTTTCCCAGCCCAAAGAGTCAAAGAATCCTCTTTATATTTCATAAAGAAAAAAGTATCTCCACATTAATATGATTGGTGCTCTTGAAAAAATTCATCTCCTCCACGCACTGTCCTGTTACACTCATCCTCACCACATTGTTATCATCTCCTAATTGAATCAATTTTTTTATTCGAACATCAACTTGTTCCTCTTTGCCTCCCTCATTCTTTCAATCCTTTTATAATTTACAGATTCATAAAATTTCATCTCAAGTCATCAATTCTCATTTTCTTTCTCTTTCCCAACCTTTGATGGTGTCTGAACTGAGATTAATGCCCTTAACCTGGATTTCTCAATACAATAAAACAATCCAGGCTGCTTTGTCTTGGAGGCTGTCTAAAGCATTTCATATCCCGAGGGAATGTTCTGTAAATGATCGCCCGCCCACCCCATGGTAAATCCACTAAAACCCCCAAGTGATTTTATCTTGCTAACTGACCTATGTTATTTATATTTACCAGCTGCAGACTGCATGTTGCTTCCTGGTAGCCTTGAGCCAAGTGTTCGCCTTGGGCTTTTGGGTACAAAACATTAGGAGGGTGAGGGGCAGGAGTAGTTTCGGTGGAGGTTCATTTGGGAAAGTTGAATGTGAATGATTGTACCTCCAAAACACATCGCACCCAAGTGTTTATCCACATTAAATTAAATGAACAACACAATGGGGTTCGGCCTTTACTCAATGAAATTCAGAAGAATGCAAGGGGCTGGACAAGGTTGATGCTGAGAGGATGTTTCCTCTTGCAAGGGAATCTAGAACAAGGGAGCACACTTTCAAAATGTTGGGCGGTGTTCTCCCAGCCCTGGGCCGGACCACACCGCCCCGACGCCAGCACGTGATTCTCCACAGAGTGGAGGATTGACGCCGGCGTGGTTGGCGCGGCGGCGGTCGGGGGCTGCTCTACGTGGCCGGCCCGCCGATTCTCCGGCCCGGATGGGCCGAGCAGCCGCAGTTAAAACACTGAGTCCCGCCGGCACCGTCCACACTTGCAGCCGGTGAGAACTCTGCATGTAAGGGTCGGGTGACGTCCTGTGGGGTGTGGGGGAGGGGGGCTCCGACGACGGGGGGGCCTCCGATGCGGCCTGGCCCGCGATCGGGGTCCACCGATTGGCGGACCGGCGTCTCTGTTCCCCGACCTCTTTTCCTACACACTGGCCCCTGTTGTCCAGCGCCATGTTCCGTCGGGGCCGGCGCTTTGAAGGAGGCCACCGCGCATATGCGTGTTGGCGCCGGCGCCACTGCGCATGACCGGATCCCGCAGTACACAGTTTGCACCGGGATCGGCAGCTGGAGCGGCATGATCCGCTCCAGCACCATGCTGGCCCCTTGTAGAGGCCAGAATTACTCCTGCCAGCGGCCCGTTCACACCGTTGTAAAACGCAATGCTGTTTACCAAGGCGTGGACACTCTGCCGCGGGATGGGAGAATTCTGCCCAGGGGGGTCTCACATTTAAGACACAGATAAGGAGTAACACCTTCTCTCAAAGAGTCGTTAGTGTTTGCAGAGAGCTGTGGAGGCTGGGTCAATGGATATATTTAAGGCTGAATTAGATTTTGATTGACAAGGGAGTCGAGGGTTATGGGGGCAGTCGGGAAAATGCAATTAAGGCCACATCGATCAGCCATGTTGTTACGAATGGTGGAGCAGGCTCCGGGGGCCAAATGGCCAACTCCTGCTCTTATTTCTTATGTTCTTATGCAAAGGCTGTCCAGCGAGGAGAGATTGAATAGAATGCTCCTATATTCCTATATAATTCGCTGTAGTTTACAAGAATAAGAAGTGACCTCTTTGAAATAGATAAAATTCTTAGTGGGTTTGACAGGGTTGATGCTGACTGGCTGGGTCCCTGACTGGAGAATCTAGAACTCGGGGTCACAGTCTCAGGATTAGAGGTCGATTATTTAATACTGAGGTGGGGAGAAACCTCTTCACTCAGAGGGTTGTGAATCAAATATCTCAATCCCAAAGGACTATGGATGCTCAATTGATCAGCATATCCAGCAGCAACAATAAGGACAAATCAAAAGAACCACAGTTTGAACAAGAGTATCCTCGGTGTTCTCTCGAACCTCCATTTACTGTTTGCAGTCAGCATGTTGGACGGCCCAGTCCCTTTAAGATTGATGCACAGCTGAGAATTTTAAAGGGAATGTTGAACGCAGGCTGTTTGTTCCCACATTCCCGACTGCTGTGCACCCCGGAACCTGGGTTAATCAAATAACTATGCAAATGAATGATACAGACCACAATGAGTCATCAGCGGTCACATGCTAGACACTCGGGATAGAGGATGAAATAGTCTGTTCTCATGAGAGATACACCTACTCTGTAACCTATTTGAACAAAAGAATTAGGAGCAGGAGCAGACCATTCCGTGTCTCTCGCCGATTTTATACATAGGCCAGGATTTTCCAGTCTCCCCTGCGGCAGTTGTAATGATGTCCGGGAGGGAACAATGTGGCAGACATTGGCAAATCGTTTTCCCGCCAGCGTGAAATTATAGCGTGCATGTGCGCTCCCATCTGTTCATGATCCAAAGAATCCCTACAGTGCAGAAGGAGGCCATTTCACCCTTTGAGTCTGAACCGCCCTCCGAAAGAGCATTCTACCGAGGTGCACTTCCCCGCCCTATTCCCGTAACCTTGCGCATCGGTCATGGCCAATCACCCTGACCTCCACATCTTTGGATTGTGGGAGGAAACCGCAGCACTCAGAGGAAACCCATGCAGACACAGGGAAAAAGTGCAAACTCCACACAGATAGTCACTTGAGGTGGGAATCGAACCCAGGTCCTTGGCGATGTGAGGCAGCAGTGCTAACCACTGTGCCACCGTGCTGCCATTCTCTGCCAGAGGCCGGTGTGAGGCAGTTTTGGATCCTTTTAATGAGATACAAATGACGACCTAATTGGAATTGTCCCCCGTGTTAATCTTCCTTGTCACCAAAGGGAACACGCCATTTTGGAACACATCTGGCCCAACGTGGCATGGATATATCGGAAAACACACCTGGTGGATGGTCTGGGCAGCTTCTGGAGAATGAAAGATGGAGGCATCCAATGCCCTTGGACCCTGGAACACCATGAGCAGCAGTGGGTGGATGGAATGTCCACCACAGGCATCTTCCCCCTGCCGGAGCTTCCAGGATGTTGCTCTTCATCCAGGTGATGGCTGTGGGAGGTACTGTGAGGCAGCAATTATCTGTGATGGGGGAGGAATTAGACAGGGCAGAGAGGAACCAAGAGGTGGGCAGATGGAGAGGCCCTGAAGGAAGGCGAGGACGGTTGGGGGTGGTAGGAGAAAGAGAGAGACCGTGGGAGTTATGGAATGGGGAAAGAGCCATAGTAGAGTACAGGGAGGGGGGCATTGGGGGTGTACAGAAATGAACTGGCATGGGGGACGTGCAGGTGTGAATGGACACGGAGTGGTGTACGGGTGTAAATATCTTTTTTCAAAATACAAATATCACATTTCTTCAAAGGTAACAAAATAATCATCACTGCGGCACATTAAAGAAAATAATGCATTTATATCGCACCTTTCACAACCTCGGGATACCCCAAAACACTTCACAGCCGATGAAGTAGTTTTGCAGGTGTTGCAATGTAGGAATGGCAGTAGCTAAGTTTTGCACAGCAAGATCCCACAGAGCAGTGGAATAAATCGCCAGGTGATCCATTTTATGTGATGGTTGAGGGACAAATGGTGGCTGGGTCACTGGAAGAAGTCAACTGTTCTTTTCACGTAGGGTTATGGAATCTTTCACAAAAAATAATGGGACTCCATTTAATGTTTCATCTGAAAGACACCATCTCTGACAATGCTGCACTCCCTTCGTACAATGCTGCAATATCAGCCTCGACGCATGCACAGGTCCCACATGACGATTTGAGACTACTACCTGCTGATTCAGAGTAAGAATGCTACCCACTGATCCAAAAGAGCAAATCCCCACAAACAATTCAAGGGGAAAGGGTAATATTGCTGAATCACTCCCTGAGATGCAGATGCATCAGATTGTTTTTTATATTGGAATAAATTCATGGTATGTCACTGTAAAGTCTCAGGCAAGCAACCACTTGGAAGCGATGACTGTAGAGAAGTTTCAATTTATTCTCCTTACTATTTATTTAAAAATTTATTTTGGAGTGCCCAATTCTTTTGTTTCCTTTTTAAGGGGAAATTTGGCAGTGCCAGTTCACATAGCAGGCAGGACTGAGGCCCACGCAGAAATGGGGAGAATGTGCAAACTCCACACAGGCAGTGACCCGGGGCCGGGATCGAACCCGGCTCGACCATGAGACAGCAGTGCTTACCACTGCGCCATTGTGCCGCCCCTCCTTACTATTTACACCTCCAACTCCACAAAGGATTTCTCGCGCCTGGGCTGGGGTATTTATGTCCCAGCGGTCCTAGGAAAAAGGGTGGTAGCGCCGCCCCCTCATCTGGGTAAAGCGTACTCAGGTGAGGCAACAGGGACCCTGAGGTTGCAGGTCCCTGGGCCTCCAGGAAGGTTATAACATAACAGTTATAAAACTTCCTTACATTTGAAGAATACTGATGGATTGAGCAGTGCGAAGGAGGCATTGTGGCCCCTTTGACCTTAGGAAGGAGAGGAGGAATTTCGGAACAAGGATCTGTAAAAAGAAAGCAACAAATGGTTTTAATGACTTACACCAACACGACTAGTTATTAAACACCCTGGTGGGGAGGTGAGAGTGCTTAAAATTCCATAGATCGGATTCCCATTCTTCCCACTTCCTATCCTCTGATACCAAGGTCACCCTGATATCGCCCTCCAGGAAATCCCCTACCCTCCTGCTCCTGGGACCCCAGGGACTTACCTCAAGTGCAGTCCTGGGACTTGGGCTGAGGCACAGCCTTGCAGTACCTCGACTGACCACCACAGCACTGTGTTTGGATGAGTTGGAGAGCTGTTGGCCAATAGGTTGGGGCCAATCGACTGGCAATCAACGCTCAATTGAGCATAAAAGGGCATCGGGCCTGTCAGAGTCGACAGGGTCGTGCTGACTCTCAAAGTGGAAATTCAGGCCCCTGTTTTAGTGCATGACCATGTTGCCACCTCTGTTGAATGTTTTTCGGTGCCCATGTGGATCTTGTAGTATTAATTACATGTTCAAATCAAATAATTGATTACTTGCTGGTAAAACGTATCTTGGTTAACATGATATTTAATGGAAGACGTGTCCCACACTGTGTAAACTCTGAAATGTAATTAAATTATTCTGACAAGGCAATAAAGATTAAAACACAATTTGTTTGACTTTCTGTAATTGAAGCAGTAAAATTAATAGTCCTTCCAGAGCAGCTTTTAGTTGACGCTCGCATTGAGAACACAACAGGATGTGGGATTCATTGCTGCTGATTTTTCTCCTGTATGAACGCACCGGAGATGTGACCCTGAAGGAAAACAGGCCAAGCCAGCGAGAAATCAAAATCCAAAGATGTAGTGCAAAGAATAATTGATGCCAAGGGCAGTCACTCTCACTTCACCTTTTTGGTCCATGTTTGAACCAAGGCTGTAATGAGGTCAGGGGCTGAGTGGTTTTGGTGGAACCTGTGGTGTCCCCTTGTGTTGCTAAATTCAGGATGGTTGGCGTAGTGTTCACAAAGACCACAAGGAGCTTGAACTTGAACAAAGCTATAAATTTATTAACACTACTAATTTGGATTCGACACGTACTCCTAAAGAATACACTGTTGATTATCAACATATAAACTACACTCATCTACAACTAATCTCTATACTGTGATAAACTATAGTAAGAAGTCTTACAACACCAGGTTAAAGTCCAACAGGTTTGTTTCAAATCACTACCTTTCGGAGCGCAGCTCCTTCCTCAGGTGAATGAAGAGGTATGTTCCAGAAAATTCCATAGAGGTATGCTCCACTTCTCCAGCTTCCACCCTAAACAAATTAAAGAAGCCATCCCCTATGGATAAGCCCTCCGTATACACAGGATCTGCTCAGACGAGGAGGAGCATAACAGACATCTACAGATGCTGAAAGATGCCCTCATACGAAAGGGATATGGCGCTCGACTCATCGATCGAAAGTTCCAACGCGCCACAGCAAAAAAAACCGCACCAACCTCCTCAGAAGACAAACACGGGACACAACCGGCAGAGTACCCTTCATCATCCAGTACTTCCCCGGAGCGGAGAAACTACGACATCTTCTTCGCAGCCTTCAACACGTCATCGATGAAGATGAACATCTTGCCAAGGTCATCCCCACTACTTGCATTCAAAGAATCGCTCAACCTCAAACAAACCATTGTTTGCAGCAAAGTACCCAGCCTTCAGAACAGCGACCACAACACCACACAACCCTGCCATGGCAATTTCTGCAAGACGTGCCAGATCATCGACATGGATACCACCATTACACGTGAAAACACCACCCACCAGGTACGCAGTACATGCTCGTGCGACTTGGCCAACGTTGTCTACCTCATACGCTGCGGGAAAGGATATCCCGAAACATGGTACATTGGCGAGACCATGCAGACGCTGCGACAATGGATGAACGGACTTTGCGCGACAATCGCCAGGCAGGAATGTTCCCTTCCAGTCGGGGAACACTTCAGTAGTCAAGGGCATTCAGCCTCTGATCTCGGGTAAGCATTCTCCAAGCATTCTTCAGGACAAGCGACAACACAAAATCAGCGAGCAGAAACTTATAGCCAAGTTCTGCACACGTGAGTACAGCCTGAACCAGGACCTTGGATTCATGTCGCATTACATTCATTCCCCACCATCTGGCCTGGGCTTGCGAAATCCTACCAACTGTCCTGGCTTGAGTCAATTCACACCTCTTTAACCTGGGGTTACTCCTATCTCTGGATCTGTGAAGACTTAATTACGGGCAGCACGGTGGCCTAGTGGTTAGCACAACCGCCTCACGGCGCTGAGGTCCCAGGTTCGATCCCGGCTCTGGGTCACTGTCCATGTGGAGTTTGCACGTTCTCCCCGTGTCTGCGTGGGTTTCGCCCCCACAACCCAAAAAAAAATGTGCAGAGTAGGTGGATTGGCCACGCTAAATTGCCCCTTAATTGGAAAAAATAATTGGCTAATCTAAATTTATATAAAAAAAAAGACTTAATTACCTGCAAATGCTCGCATTCAAAGCATTGTCTTGCCTCTTTGACTTTGTCTATATATATGTTTCTGGAACATACCTCTTCATTCACCTGAGGAAGGAGCAGTGCTCCGAAAGCTAGTTTACATAGCTCTGCAGACGTATATTCTGTAGTGGTCAACAATCCCAAGAATATTAAAGGAGTCCTCCATTCTCAGGTATTCAGGAACCTGGCACGGTGTGGGAGGAGGGGGGGGGGGGGCAATGAAAGTCAGCCCCCTGCCCTCCTCTCCTGTTAGCTCCCCTTTCCCCCTCTCGCCCCCATCCCGCCCTGACTCACCTATGACCAGTGATTCAATGACAATCCCTGGTGGAGCCCTTGGAATGACAGCAGTCACCTCTCCAGGTGGCTTTGCTGGCAATGAAGAACAGCCAGCCCTGACTGGTCAGCAGCTATTGGTGGGCAAGATTTCCACCGAGTTCCTAAAACCCAAGAAAAGTTCAAAACTGACAGGTGTGCAACCTGCGAGGTACTGAATTTAGTCCAGCAACATAATGGCCTCCTGTCAGCGTAGAAATCCATTTGGGCCAAATTGGAGGTAAAGATCAGGAGAACGAATAACTGTGTCTAGCATCTGAGGTCCCAGCAGATGACAGATTTGCTCACTCCTGATTATCTATGCAACGTGAGTGGATCTAGCACACTGAATGACGTTACTACATGAGAATGGGCTTAACATATTACCTGAACCACTCCATCTTGCAGATGGTTTCATTTTTCATCCAATATGCACCTGCAGATGACTTCCGGTTGCGGCTATGTGGAGCTATGTCGCACATTCGGCAGCTCCCGCTAGCATAGGGCTCTTTTTAGGGCCCGCTACGGCGCTTGTTTGACTTTTCCCGGTGTGGAAAGGGAACAGCAATATGCACCTGCAAAGTGCTGGATTTGTACGGCTTTAATTCCTATTTGGTATCACGGTCTTCCATTTGTGAATCCATAGGGGTGAGGTTGGTGGGTAGAGTGATGGGGAGCATGGTGGCACGGTGGCACAGTGGTTAGAACTGCTGCCTCACAGCGCCAGGCACCCAGCTTCTATTCCAACCTCAGGTGACTGTGTGGAGTTTGTACATATGTCTGTGTGGGTTTCCTCCGGGTGCTCCCGTTTCCTCCCACAGTACAAAGATGTGTAATGTCAGGTGGATGGGCCATGCTAACTTGGCCCAAAGGTTAGGTGGGGTCACAGGTATAAGGCAAGGGGATTGGGCCTAAGTAGAGTTCTCTTTTGAAGGATTGGTGCAGACTCAATGGGCCGAATGGCCTCCTTCTGCGCTGTAGGGATTCTATGGTACTCCAACTTTTTAAAAATATTTGTTAATGGGACATTGGCATCACTGGCGAGGCCAGCATTTATTGCCCACCACTGATTGCCCTTGATAATAATAATAATTGCTTATTGTCACGAGTAGGCTTCAATGAAGTTACTGTGAAAAGCCCCTAGTCACCACATTCCAGCGCCTGTTCGGGGAGGTCGGTACGGGAAATGTACCTGTGCTGCTGGCCTTGTTCTGCACTACAAGCCAGCTGTTTAGCCCACTGTGCTAAAACAGCTGTGCTAAAGGGTGAGAGGGTGGTGGTGAGCAGCCTTCATGAACCGCTGCAGTCCATGTGGTGTGGTAGGTACACCCACAGTGCTGTTAGGGAGGGAATTCCAGGATTCTGACCCAGCATCAGGATGGTGTGTGACGAAGGGGGGAACGTGCAGGTGACCACATTCCCATGCATAATTCGTGTTCCTTACTCAACCTATCATTATCCCTTTATGGACTCTTTGGGCGCAATTCTTCAGAAAAATTTCCAAGTGTAGCGAGTGGGAATTGCTGCGAGTTTCCCGCTGCTCGGCCCAGCGAAACTGGCAACGCAATTCAACATTAATTGGTCCACTTAACAAGGCCCCTTGGGCTTCTCGCCGCACATAACGCCTCGCCAGCCGATTCGCCGGGACCGTGCTTGCCAGTCGTCCCCGCTAACAAGGATGAGCAGCCTTTGAACTGTACTTGCTCAGCCAACCCCAGCCAGCTCGCAATAATGGCACTGAGGAGACCGGCCCAAAGATTCGGGGATGCTGCCCTGGGGAGGCTCCTGGACACAGTGGAGGCCAAGAGGGGTATCCTGTTCCCCCGGGGGTCCCAAAGGGTGAGCACAAAGCAGCCAGTGCTGCCTGGAATGAGGTGGCGGCAGCCGTTAGTTCCTGCAGTGTGACCAAGAGGGCTAGCCAGCTGCGCAGGAAGAAGGTCAATGACCTCCACTGGGCAGCACGAGTGAGTAGACACCCCTCCCACCACCCCAAGGGAGCATCCACCCCCAACTCTCCAAGTGACCCACAGCCCTCTCTCCCCCTTCCCCTCAACCCCACCTTCACACGCCCTCTCTCACCACTGAACCACACATGTGGCTAACGGTGCTTCCTCTGTGTCCCCTCAGGAAAAGCTCACCCACAATCAGCGGGGGAGGGCCGAGACGGAAGGTGAGGTGAAGGACTTGAGAATCCTCACCTCCTTCGAGGAGTGGGCCTTGGAGGTAACTGGGGTGACCGAGGACAGATCGGTCACCAGCACAGAGGCTAGCGGACACCACAGAGCTGAGGAACCACTGGGCTCCACCCAGAGAACCTGTCAAACGTGAGTAGTGATTGCCTTACTGACTGACCCATCCCTCCCACTGACCACATGCCCATTCTCCCACAGGTTCTCCAGCCTATGGCGCCGGCCCATCCTGGGTGATTCCGAGGAGAACACCTTGGAGGAGAGTTCCAAGTACGCCACCGTGGTCGCAGCACATCTGTCATCCCCAACCTCCACCAGCACAGATACACGCACCTCGTGGGAAATGTCAGTGGTCAGACTCCTGGGGCACAATTTAGTGAGCACCACATTGCTGCTGATGTACATCAGGTTGGAGGCAGGAACTCCCCAGACCAGACAGCAGAGGAGGGCTGCTGTATCCTGGGACTCAGCTCGGTCCCAGCCTGATGCTGAGCCTCTGGAACAGGGTTACCCGGAGCTGATATAGACGATACGGAGCGCCCGGGATGTTCAGAGGGAGATGCCAGCATCACTCCAGCAGATCCATAGCCGCTTGCAGAAGTCGGCACTATCGGGAATGGGGCATTGTACAGCACATGAAACAACTTTTTGCATAACCATTATGATGCCTCTGTCATTTTCTTCCACAACGCAGGCTGGCCTCCGGACCCATTGCCCATCTCCCCAAGCAAGCCCCCCCCCCCCCCCCCCCCCCCCCCCCCACCCCGTGGCGCTCACCCAGCCTCTGCTCATGGACATGTCCCGTGACACATCCCCTGGGTGTTTCGGATATTGTCTGCTGCGTGTATGGTGTTGCCTCTCGCAATGTTCGGGCACAGTGTCCATGCGATTGGAATGCTAGGCAATGACTCCCACATGCTACATGGCTCGCCTATCCACGGGAACCTACTTGGGGGGGGGGGGGGGCTATGGGTGATTGTTGGGGCAGATGGGAAGTGACAAGGGTTGCCCCTGGAATGGGGTTGTGATCCAGGGGTGGGCATGGTGGTTCTGCGAACAATTGCAGCCCCCCCCCGGTTGCCCCATATAACAGCACAAAGGGAATCGTCTAACTATATTCACAAGGAAAATAAATTAATCAAGAGAGATTAGAAACCAGTGGATCTCACAGTCACACATTCGCTGTGACCGGTAGCTTGGGGAAAAAAAAGTGTGGCTGTAAATATTTGCACCGTGGAACATCTTGTAAACATTTTAACTGCCTTTTAATAGAAATTCCCAGAACCAGATGTGCAATGTGTCTTCATTTGTTGGTCTTTAGTGAAACAAATGTGCGTGTCTTGTGATGAATGTTCGGTTAATTGCGAATGTGTGGAATGAATTTAATAATCACTTAAATATTCAGCTTTTCTGTGATTGATTCTCGAGGGTTTTCAGGAGTAATTTGTTCCCTTTTGCAAAGCGACGGTTTTCTGGCATTGGATTAATTCCCAATCCACTGGGACTCTGGTTTCAGCTACACTCGTGTAGGATTTTACGCAGTAGAAGGTTTAGCAATGGGGGAACGTTAACCAAGCAAGTATTGGCGATTACAATCGTTTATGGCTGCTTTACTAATTATTATTACTTTTTTTTGGTTGGCTCAATCGGGTATAATGAATGAGGACTCGCGCTGTGCTCATGTTGTCTCCCACAAACTAATATATACACAGGGATCTGCTACGGGTGAATTTCATTAAGAATGTAGCTAACATGAAAAGCTTTCAATTTATACCTTATTTTCCAATGAGACTGAGAGATGGTCTGATGAGGGCTACAGTTGATTGGTCTTGACTCGCTGAGCATAGGCCAATGCTTAACATCAATAACAGTGGGGTGGCATGGTGACCCAGTGGTTAGCACTGCTGCCTACGGAGCTGAGGACCCAGGTTTGATCCCGGCCCCGGGTCACTGTCTGTGTGGAGTTTGCACATTCTCCCCGTGTTTGCGTGGGTTTCACCTCCACAACCCAAAAACATGCTGGGTAGGTGGATTGGCCACGCTAAATTGCCCTTTAATTAGAAAAACAAAATTGGGTACTCTAAATTTTTAAAAAAACATCGATAACAGTGAGATTTTGATGACAGTTTTACCTGTCCAAACAATATATAAGAGGCTATTTTTAATTTTGCTGTTGTGGGCTGTTAGTTTCATCGCTTGTGCGCTGTAGAAAGGACAAGTATCTGAACTCTGGGATTGAATTGAGTACTAATGCAGATAAAGATCTTGACGTTATCTGATAGTGTAAACCAGACTGATATTGCTACAAGCTTCATGAAACATTGCTTCATTCAATTGTTGTGTTTTGTATTTTATTTTGCTCTGCATTTGAACCAGTGAAAGTCCTTTGACCTAATTGTAGGGAATCTGCAATTTCATCTCACTCATACAATCTACAAATTGGTTCAGTTTCCATCTAGCACCCAAAAACATCCATGCCCAATTAAACTAAGGGTGGAATCTTCCGGTTTGAAGTCTACGTTCGGTGGGGGGGGTGTTCCTGCTGGGTGGTGGGGTGACTAAACACATGTGATTGTGGACTCTTTAGCTCATTATTTATGCATCTGCGAGGAACACAGCGAATCGTATGGATTGACGGGCAGGGTTGGTGAGGGCTCAGCTGCAACAGTAGACAAGCATGCTTCTGAACTGCTCTTCCACCCAATCACAATCTGTCTTTCTGCAGGAAAAGAACAGCCATAGGCTGATTCCTGGGATGGCGAGACCGTCATATGAGGAGAGACTTAGGATCATAGGATCATATTCATTCAGGTTTAGAAGATTGAGAGGGAATCTCATGGGAACTTATAACATAACAGGATTAGACAGGGCGGATTTAGAGAGAATGTTCCCAATGGTGGGGGGGGAGTCCAGAGCTAAGAATCATAGTTTGAGGATAAGGACTGAGGTGAGGAGAAATGTCTTCACCTGGAGAGTGGTGAATCTGTGGAATTCACTATCACGGAAAGTAATTGAAGGCAGAATGTTGTGTAATTTCAAGAAGGAATTAGATATAGCTCTTGGGATGTCAGGGTCCTTCCTGTTTGTTCCTGTTTATTCCCTTATTTTGCCTTTCTTTTATTTTTTCCATTATGCTTTTTATCCATGGGTGTTTAATAGACCTGTGACTTTAAGGTAAATCAGCATGTAAACATCCTGTGCCTTTAATTCAAACAGAAGTTTCAGGAAGGCTGTGCTGTTTTAGTCTGGTGACAGAGATTGACTATCATCAGTGAGGAACTGGTTTGATTGTTTTGGCTGATGGCCAATAAATTGGCCCAAAATGTCGTGCTCCTTCTAGTAACAGGTAGTGATTGGATCTGATCCCACTGAAATGGTTCAGAGACCTAAGGAGCTTTCAGTTTTGTTTTGGCCACACCGGCGTAAGGGTTCCAGCTGAATCCTCTCCAGAAAGCTGCTGCTAACTCTCTCCAAAAAAAAAACATCAAACTAATCCTCTCCAGAAAAGCTGTGTGTTTGAACTGGCAGGGAATCTGGATGAATCTATGTATAGGTGAACCACCACAGGCTCTGCAAGCAGGGGGGAACTGATCAACTCCCTGTACAGAAAAGGCAGAGGCCTAGAAGTTAACTATAAACTGAAAGCAGAGTTTAATATGAAGAAAAGGGGCCGCTCCAGGAAAAGTTGTGAGTAATACATTTCTAAACTACAGAGAAGGTCATTACTGGCTGAAAACTAAGGGCTTTAATCAGCCTCTAAGCGGAGAGCAAGTGTGCTACAAAACCACCATTGGAAACAAAAGCTCTTTGACCTTAATCCTTATTATTTCCACCTCTTTGCCCCCTCTGTGTTTGTTTGTCTTGTGTGTGAGGGTAGAGGGTGGGACAATTAAAGGGGGCAGTTAGGTAGCTTGTTATTATTCAGTTGTATGTACTATATAAGTTAACCAGCTGTCTTGACTGAATATTTAATCATTTTTCATGTTTTAAAGAAACAGCAATTGTGTTTCAACTTACAAACCTGGTGACTGCAATTATTCAGCAGCTGGAACCAAAGATTTTTGTTATCTTTTAATAAGAAATACTGATTAATTCATTTGTGTTTTGACTCCGGGGTATGTGGGGTTGGAATTGACTGCACACTTGCCCAGGGTGGTGTAATGGGGCTGAAGGGGTCGAGGGGTATGGGGGGAAGAGGGATCAGGGTATTGAAATTGATGATCAGCCATGATCATAATGAATGGCGGAGTCGGCTTGAAGGACCGAATGGCCACCTCCTGCTTTGATTTTCTATATATATTTCTGTTGCCTAAAACAGCACAGCCTTCCTGAAGCTTCTGTTTCACAACTGAGGTGAAATTTGTTTGTTCACCACCTTTGATGAGTAGCCCACTGGGATAGCCGAGGAGGAGAGTGACCATGGAAGGCAAGATCATTCCCCAGGAACTCAGTGAGGGTGCAGCCAGTCTCCATCTTCAATAACAGGCATTGACTTCAATAACAGGCAAAGCAGGGAGTGATTAAAAGTAAATGATAAATGCAAGAACAAGCCCACTGAAATCACTGGATTCCCGGAAATAAATACAATCGGTATTCCCGGCCTGTTATCACAGAATAAATTAGCCATGGTGAGGTTTTTAAAAATGGAACTTTATTTTTAAGTCTGTCATATATAGATATGGTCATTAGCTCCTCTTCCTTAGTCTTACCATTAGCTATAAGCTGTTATGGGGGTCAGGAGACAGAAACCTTGCAATTCCGACATTATGGCTGAGAATGCATAGCTGACTATTGTTTACACGCAACCGATGTTTAATTAGATATATATTATCCTCCATTTATGTGGTTTGGTCCAGGGCATGAATAAACGATGATCGTACCATCAACGATCAATTCAATTGGACCAACCTTTAGAAAACATTGGGTGTGTCATTGTGGAATGGATCATTCAACCACCCATGTGACGAGATATTCCCAGTGTAAACACGAAGCATTATTTTTTTGAAAGGACATTACTGATTGAGGCCGTAATGAGAGATTGCAAGGTTACAGGTTAATGAAAGCACCAGCAATTGTAAACAATTTTCAAGAACAGACCAAGATTCCCGCCACACCCCTGTGGCAAGTTAAGTACATCTCCTGCAATGCTTCCAGATGTCATTGCTATATATTGCTTATAGAAGAACTGGGAAATTTGTAACACAGGATTTAGCAGGCAGAGTCTAAGGCTTTGTTATATGTCTTTATTTTCATTAGCAGATAATTGATTTGTATTTATCCTACGTTACCCTAACACTACAATTGCTATGTGTAAGATATACAGTTCTATTGTTCCAGTGCATTGTACGATATAAACATGAAAGGTCTTTTAAGACAAACATAATCTTCGCTGAGGCACTTATACACATGCAATTTTCAGTAAACACTTTCACAGAGTTGCACTAATAGGTTCAGTATTTGTAAGGAGTCCTGTTTGTTCAAGCAGACCAGGCAGCTCAGTGTCTTTATGATGTCGCAGCAGGAGGAATCTCTCTACTTTCCTCTGCCCCGACATGGCGTTCAATCGTCCAGGTGCTGCTCCTCCCAGGTAGATGTAGGGATGGCACTGTAGGGGTCCATGATCACCTTGGCACAACGGATGATCATCAGAATCAGGAAGAGGCACAGAAGGACAAAGCAGGCTAACGTCAATCCTTTGTCCACATCAACATACATTGGTTCAGGGGTGGCATTCTCCATTGCTTTGGACTTCCTTCATCAGCCTTTCCCATCACCGCTGCCATTGTGAAATTCCTGCAAAATATAGGTCGTTTTATTCAGGATTATTAAAGGGTACAAAGGTATATTTGTACAGAGACTTACATGACCGTAAGATGTCCCAAAGTGCTTCACAGCCAATGAAGCGCTTTTTGTTTGAAGTGTAAGCACTGTTGCCATGTAGGGCCAACGGAAGCCAACGTTACCATAGAAAGGTTCCACAAGGAGCAAAATGATAATGAGCAGCAAATCTGTTTTTGTGACATTGATTGAGGGTTAATCGTTTGTGAGAACAGCAGGGCGAACTCTCCTGCTTGTCTTTGAAACATTGCCTTATCCTGTACCGGCGCTAAGGGGCCAGATGGGACCTCGGTCTAATCGAGCGAGGTGGGCCGCAAGGTTGAAATCAGGCTTGTTCACTCACCATGTAACCATGAATAAGATTAAATACATTTAGTACACGTTGAATATTATATAATGAGCTATGCAAATGTTTAATTATTTATATATTAATAAAACGATCAACTTCAAATGGTAAAAACAAAATAAATATTTACACTTTGGACACAGAGGGAGCACACGGCTCTCACAGTCAATGTCGTGAGCAATCAGCACGCATCTCACTTCACTTTCCCTTGCTTTACGTGCGAATCACTTCAGTCATACCGGTAGGAAAAGAACTACACGGACGGAAATCAGTGGACTGTGGCACCCCTGCGCATGGGCAATGGTCGACAAAGTGTCTCGTAGGCCACACTCAGAACCCAGATGGGCCACATGGGGTCCCCGGGCCGCAGGTTGCCCACTACTGATCTAATGTGTGATCTGAGAGGTGACACCTTCTGCAGTGTAACACCAAAGTGTTTATTTAGATTTAAAGCTGACGTTTTTGGCGTGGGTCTTAAACCCACAACCATTAAT
This sequence comes from Scyliorhinus canicula, assembly GCF_902713615.1. NCBI lineage: Eukaryota > Metazoa > Chordata > Chondrichthyes > Carcharhiniformes > Scyliorhinidae > Scyliorhinus > Scyliorhinus canicula. The sequence continues at coordinate 48,690,574 of NC_052157.1, read as the reverse complement.
TTCTTGGCCTTTTAGCTTAGATCACGTGCAGGATCAAGCACAAAATCAGGTGCAATGCCTGTTCTTGTCAGCTTAGATCTCGTATGTCTCTGTTCTGGGGACCATGAATTGGATTCAATTTGAATTTGAATTGGTCTTTGGAGCCAGCAAGGAGATGGATTAAGGGCTTGCCCTGTCCACTCCGTGCATTGGCTTTGTAACTTTGAGAAAGGGATAAAATTTTAATAAAACCCATAACCTTCTGACCCAGGCAAGACTGAGATCTATTGAGCCATGGCTGCTAATGCTCTTCTCTTATTTCTCACGTGTCCTACAATCCTTTCCCAGTTGGGAAGAGAGATTAAACTGACAGCTGGAATTCCGAAACGTTTCCTGGGTTTGGCTGCTCCGTGAAACAATTCCCTCTTGCTGTTACTCCCTTCCCAATACATTGAAAGGATGCTTCCCGTTGTTGGAGAGACTTGGCAGCACGATAGCATAGTGGGTAGCACCGTTGCTTCACAGCTCCAGAGTCCCAGGTTCGATTCCCGGCTTGGGTCGCTGTCTGTGCGGAGTCTGCATGTTCTCTCCGTGTCTCCGTGGGATTCCTCCGGGTACTCCGGTTTCCTCCCATAAGTGCCGAAAGACGTGCTGTTGGGTAATTTCGACATTCTGAATTCTCCCTCTGTGTACCCGATCAGGCACCGGAATGTGGCGACTGGGGGCTTTTCACAGTAACTTAATTGCAGTGTTAATGTAAGCCTACTTGCGACAATAAAGATTATTAATTAATTAATTAGAACGAGGGGACGCCATTTAAAAATAAGGAGTCTGCCATTTAAGATGGAGATGCGGAGAATTTCCCTCTCTCAGAGGGTCGGGAGTCTGTGGAACTCTCCAGAAGATAGAGGAGTCAGAGTCAGGAAAATAAGCAGCCGTCGGTCGGGCATCATCCAGTTGAATCAAGAAGCATCTATTTGTTGTCCAATTGGAGTGGGAAGATGATTTGTCATGAGGAACCTGCTTTAGGCAATAGCGGGAGTGTGGGGGACAGGGCAGTGGAATGTCAGGTGATGAAACCATTAGGAACACATCCAACTAGAGTTATTAAACCAACTTTAATGGTCGAAAACTGGATGGAATGCGCCAGGAAGTGACTGGGTGTCAGGCTGGTGGGCGTGGTCAGAAGTTCATGAAGGGATGGACGAGCCTGGGACCAGGGAGGCCTACACAAATTATCTGTGGGCCCACAGATGTACTCTCGCACCTGCAGTTGGCACAAAGGAAAGTTTGAAACATATTTGGAAAGGCCTCTTCTGTCTTGGCCTCACCTTGACAACTTAGATATTTGAAAATTTTAGAACAGAGTGAGTATTTCACACACCCCATTTTACCAGAAAATCTTGGATCTCCCTGCCTAACAGCACAGTGGGAGTACCTTCACCACACAGACTGCAGCAGGTCACCAATGTTTTCTCAGTTAGAGACGAATAATAAATGTCAGTGATTCCAACTTGATGTTGGAAGAATTAATGAAGTTAAAAGAAACTGCCTGCTCAACAGGATTCCTGAGGCAGGTGCTGATTATCTTACACAATTCTTCTTGCTTCAGCTCTCCCTGACTCCACTGGCACGATTTAATAAAAGGTTTCTAAGTGTGGTAGCGAGCAGAAAGTGCCCCGAGCTTCCCGATGCTCGACCCGGTGAGACCATCACCGTTAATTAGTCCATTTAATGAGGCCTCACCCGGCTTCACGCTGCAAATGATAATCCCGCTGGCTTATTCGTCGGGACCGCGCCTGCCAGCGCCCCGCCAAGAGGTGGAGCCATCGAGGAGATCAGCCCCACGATTCGGGGATGCCAACCTGGCCAGATTGTTGGACGCGGTCAAGTCCAGACCGAACGCCCTGTTCCCTCAAGGTTTACCACAGGGCAGCCAGTGTCGCCAGGGAGGACGTAGCAGAGACCGTCCACTCAGGGAACGTCACCAAGAGGACCGGCACCCAGTGCTATAAGAAGAAAATTGACCGCCACCAGGCCGCATGGGTGAGTTGGCACCGGCCCACTGGCACCGGGCACACCCGCCAACCCTGACCCCCCCCCATAGTGGTTGACGTATGGCGCAAAGGTGAGGATCTTCTGGCCGCCACACAGGTGATCTGTCAGGCGAGTTGTCACTACCATTCAGAATTATCCACCTGTTCCACTGACTACATGTCTATTAATAATAAAAATAATCTTTATTTTTGCCACAAATAGGCTTACATCAACACTGCAATGAAGTTATTGTGAAAACTATTATCCTCCAGGATCTCCATTCGACGGTGCCGGCCCGTTCTTGGTGAGAACATGCTTCCCATGAGAACACCTCGGAGGGGAGCTCCGAAGAGACCGCCATATTCGCGACATTGCTGTCATCCCCACCCTCCAGCAGTGCAGAGACAAACACTTCAGTGGGCAACAGTAGTGGTCAGGCTTCTGGTGAGCACCACACAGTTGCTGATGCACATCAAGTGGAGGCAGGAACACCCAGGTGAGACAGCAGTCAGAGGTCTGCTGGATCCCAGGACCAACGTGGGGTCCAATCAGATGCTGAGACTCTGGACCAGGCTTACCAAAGCTGATACAATCGATAGGGTGCGGCCGTGATTTTCAGAGGGGGTTGCAGCCACACTCCAGCAGGTCCATAGTCGATTGGAGGTGTCCCAGAGGCTACAGGCACAGGAGATAGCGCCGCAAAATGTGGCACCGAGGCCAACATTGCTAGGTTGGGGACCCCAGTGCACGACGTTAGCAGCATGAGCAGAGGTGACAAAGGTATGGCTCAGCCAGTGGCGGCCATGGCTGAGCACCTCAACATAATGTCAAACTCGCTTGGGAATGTGTCCCAATCCCAGGTGGACCTTTATGAAGCACTGCGGAGCATGTCCCAGCCTCAGGTGGGCATTGCCGAGGCAGTCCAAAGCATACCCCTGTCGCAGGTGGGCATTGCCAGGGTGTTCCAGAGCACGTCCCAGTCACTGAGGAGCATCGCCGAGGGCGTCGACACCAGCTCCAACTGTAGCACGGTCATTAGAAGGAAAGTGGCTTTAAGATACATTCTGTCGTGTGCAGAGTGCTGCAGCAGAACAACACGGTGCACTTTGTGGAGTCTGGAACCTGGCTGGCCTGCTTCGTTCAGCTCCACAGAGGCCCACAAAGTGAATCCTTGTCCTCTCAGCTCAGGGAAGGCTTCAGCAGGGAGCTTTGCTCGAAATATTCCAAACACATAAAAATTAACTGCACAGATACACTTGATCGTTTCCTTGGAAATCGCTTTGGCTCTATCTTGTGACAAACATTCTTTTGAGTGTCAATTCCTCCGATCAGTTAGCAAGCAATGCAGGGACCATTTTGATTTTCAAAACAGAACGTGCGTAGGCTGTTGTCTGAAAGAGGGAGAGAGACTGGTGCAGGTATATTGAGCTGGATTCCCCGATTTTGAGGCTATGTCCCCACTCCGGCGTGGGAACGGAGGCGTTTTACGACAGAACAAATGGCATAAAATGGCCACCGATCCTCCATTTGGCTGGGGGCTATCTCAAAGGCAGCGAGAGCACCCGGCTCTAGCTTCCAATATGGCCCGGAAATATGCCATGTCCATGGCCACGCAGGCGCATGGCAGCGTCCTGTAGCGGTTGCGCCATGCAACATGGCGCCGGCCACTCGCGGACTCAGCCTGCAAAATAGCGCCCCCCCCTTTGACCAGCTCGCGTGCCCCGGACCAGCCCCGAACTGTGCCCCCAGCCCCTGGCAAGGTTGCCCCTGCCCGTCGATCAGCCCTCCCCCGACTGTGGTGGCGCTGGACAGAGTCTGCAGCCGCCACGCTGAGTTCCCGACGGATGAGGCCACATGCGACCGCCACCCACAGGAAATCGGCCGGTCGAGGGCGGAGCATCGGGGGTGGGCCTCAGGTAATGTCCTGAGGCTGTCGATAGGGCATGCGGCATACCCTCCGGGTACAATGCTTTGGAGGGGGCATTGCATCGCGAAAGCAGCGCCGCCCCCGATTGGGTCGTGAATGGGGATTCTCCGGCCGATCGCCAAATGTGATTTTGGCAAATGGAGAATCCCGCCCCTGATCTCCTAGTGTTCCAAATGTAACCATTTATTGCAAATAGAGGGTTTGGTATTCCCACATTAATCCTGCATTAAGGAATGGCGCCATTTCAGGACTGCCAGTGAATTATAAATATGATAATAATAATCTTTATTAGTGTCACAAGTAGACTTACATTAGCACTGCAATGAAGTTATTATGAAAATCCCTGATTCACCACACTCCGGCGCCTGTTCGGGTACATGGAGGGAGAATTCAGAATGTCCAACTTACCCAACAGCACGTCTTTTGGGACTGTGGGAGGAAACCTGAGCGTCCGGAGGAAACTCACGCAGACACGGGAATAACGTGCAGGCTCCACACAGAGACCCAAGCCGGGAATCGAACCCAGGTCCCTGGCGCTGTGAAGCAACAGTGTTAACCAGTATTGAGCTTTTGATGACTTGAACCCAAGATGCAGAAGCAAATCCTAACGGGTTTTCAAAAAAAATGCAGCTAGCGCTAACATTTTCCTTGGTGTATCCCTTTGTCCATCTGCAGAAGGCTGAGGTTTCTGTTCATTTGGGCAGCAGCTAAAATCAGTTAGTAATCAGTGCTTCAGTAATCCTAACTACACCAAAATACTGTCACAGGTCACAAAGCTCAAAGGGGCTTATTCAAACGCTTTGGCCTGGAGGCAATGTCATAATTACATTTATATGATACATTTGAATGTCCAGTGGAAATGATTTTGGAACATTATTCCATAAAAGCACATTATATTGTGACTTCAAACCAAGTCAATCATTGAGACCCGTGTGTCTGGCGATAGTGCTGAGAAAATTATATTTTGCAAAGACTACAGGCATCATTGCTTGAAGCAATGGATTGAAATTTACATCCAGTATTGGAGACCTTTGTCTGACTGATGCTGGTCAACTTGGAGACTCCCTGATTTGAAAATATTCACAAAGTTAAAATACTTTCAACCCTAAAAGGAACTTGGTTTTGGTTTTCAATGGAAGGTGTATTTAACCAGCACACATTATCTGAACATCATAACATTGTTATGGTGCTCTTTTATATAAGATTAGGAAAAATTCATCCAGAGGTCTTCTAGAACTGCGGATGATTAAGACTTTGACCCCAGATACTTGTTCTCGGGTGGGGTGAGATGGGGGAATTTCAGGCTCTGTGATGCCAACCTTTAAAAATGGCCACCCACAGTTTTGACTTTTATGTTGCAAGTCAGGCTCACTTCCCCCATGACAAGAGCAAAAGCTGCCGAGTGCAGAAGTGGGGGTGGGGTGTGGAAGGCCTGTCTCTGTGCTCTGGCACTGCATTGAATTTAAGTTTTAAAATTATTATAATAAAAATAGCCCTACACCCCTCACCCAACACTCCCCATGCCCCTTGATGTGTTATCTGAGTTGGTCTAACATCGACTGCAACTGGATGCAGTGAGACTCAAGTCAGGCTTTCTGATTCAGGAGATGGTCCATCACTGTTTTATTGAACTTGCTTGTTGCTGTGCATAATCTGCTGTGGGTTAACACTCTATTAATCTAAACTGATAACCTCAGACTGTCACATGGAGAAGGTGCTCATGACCTTGTGCACTCTAACTATCTCTGTAGCTGTATCCAGTGAGAAGAGGCAGAGCCTTAAAGCCTCGTTTGTTTTATAGTGGTAGTGTCCTGTCTGGTGATTGGTTGTTCTGTGTCGTGTGTGTTCATTGGTTATCCTGTGTGTCAATCACTGCCTGTCTGCATTTCATTATATCCATGAGTGGATATTATGAAACCCCTAACATGTCAACCTATACATCCCATACCCGTTACCCACACCTATGGCCCCTCGTATCCCCATGTCAACCCGTGCCAGTCTACCCTGTTCACTAGTGTCCTTTAGGAAATCAAATGTGCTATCCTTGCCTGGTCTGGCTTACATGTGACTTCAGACCTGCAGCAACGTGATTAACTCTTATCTGTCCTCTGAAATGACGGGCAAGCCATTCAGTTTGAGGACAATTAGGGATGGGAAACACATGCTGGTCTAGTCAGCAATGCCCACATCCCATGAAAGAATTAAAAAAAGGAAAGAAACCCACTCTCATGAGCCCTCATACCTCCTGTGTCAACCATTGCCCCACTACCCACCCCCATGGCCCTCATAACTCCTACAGTCCTCACATCCTAATGGCCCTTTATAGCCCCCTGTCAACTTAGAGCCAACTCATGCTCCCACCCACCACTTGTGCCTTACCCCCTCCATGTCAACTCACCTAGTATCTGGCATGTGCAAATCTTAGGAACCATGCTCACATAGTCATCGTCATAGAGGTTTACAGCATAGAAAAGGCCCTTTCGGCTCACCTAAGTATTCTAATTCCATTTTCCAGCCTTTGCCTCGTGTGCCTTGACAGAAAATAAATTTATGTGCCTATTGATAGGGTGGCATGGTAGCAGTGCAGCATGGTAGCACAGTGGTTGGCTCTGATGCTTCATAGCGCCAGGATCCCAGGTTCAATTCCCGCTTGGGCCACTGTCTGTGCGGATTCAACACGTTCTCTCCGTGTCTGCGTGGGATTCCTCCCAGTGCTCCAGTTTCCTCCCACAAGTCCAGAAAGATGTGCTGTTAGGTGAAGTCGACATTCTGAATTTTCCCTCTGTGTACCCGAACAGGTGCTGGAATGTGGCAACTCGGGGCCTTTCACAGTAACTTCATTGCAGTGTTAATGTAAGCCTACTTGTGACAATAAAGATTATTATTATGTCACTATTTAAATTTTTAAAACATGGTCATTGATAAAAACATTCAATGCATAAGAATTCCTTCAATTCATCTCTTATGATAACAAATATTTCTATGCTACAAACACTTGCAGCTGTCAATCAAACTGTTCACTTCACAGGCATCTCACTATGATGTTAGTTTGTAAAATCAGTCTTTGCAGCACAAATCCTAGGGGCTAGTTTAGCACAGTGGGCCAAACAACTGATTTGTGATGCAGACCAAGGCCAGCAGAGCGGGTTCAATTCCCGTACCGGTCTCCCCGAACAGGCGCCGGAATGTGGTGACTAGGGGCTTTTCGCAGTAACTTCACTGAAGCCTACTTGTAACAATAAGCGATTATTATTGTTATTAATAATAACTTTCAGGCTTTTGCCAACAGAGAGAATGAAATATCAAGCAGTGATTTTGTTTTTAACTCCAGACTTTTATTAAAATTTAAAGGTTTGCAGAGTTAAATTCATTGACAGCTTTGCCAGTTCCTTTTTTAAAAATAAATTTAGAGTACCCAATTATTTTTTCCAATTAAGGGGCAATTTAGCGTGGCCAATCCACCTACTCTGCACATCTTTGGGTTGTGGGGGTGAAACCCACGCAGACACGGGGAGAATGTGCAAACTCCACACGGACAGTGACCCAGAGCCGGGATCGAACCTGGGACCTCGGCGCCGTGAGGCGGTTATGCTAACCACTAGGCCACCGTGCTGCCCTTCTTTGCCAGTTCCAATGTGTCTTGACAGTTATTTGGCAGCTTTGACAGTTCCTCGACTGCTCGACAGGTATTTGACAGTTCCAGTGGCTTTACACAATTTTTACACATAATTGTGTTCGCTTATAACAATCCCAAAGTGTGCCTAACCTCACCAAAAGGATGCTTTACTGACTCTTAATGGTGTCTTACTTCTCCTCTCAGTGGTGTCCCAGGACCATAGCCAAAAGGGTACTTTTCCTTTCCAAAGGAGTACATAGCTATTCAACAAAACTACCAAGTTCAGGCCAGCTTTTACCTGGTCTAATCTACACAGTCTGGATTTCACACTCTTGGCAGAGGCAGCTCATTATTTAAATGGCCAGTTGCCTCTGACAAACACATATGCATGAATCCCAACCCATTTCTAGTCCCGTTCCCACTAAAATAGGAAATGACGTGATCAGGGGTGGGCCTTATTTTCCGCCACTATTTTCACCATTATGGAAAGCCGCTCCATTATCGCAGTGCGGTGGGACGGAGAGACCCACCCGCTGTCTTTTGGGTGAGACACTAAACCACTCAAGTGGATTTGAAGAAAAGTTGGAGAATTCTCATGATGTCTTTATCTTTATTTATTCATCAACCACCATCAGCAACAGCTGGTCTCAGATTGATCATGTTTGGAAAATAAATGTCCAGGACACACAAGACTTCAAAAAATCAGACAGAAGGGAAACAGAGAGGTAGCTCTGATAATAAAGTATGACATGAGAGTGGTGGTGAGACAGGATCTTGGCTCAGAACATTAGGAAGCACAATCAGTATTGGACAGAATCAGAAATTGGGGAGAGGAGGGAGGACGGTCAGTAAACACTTGTGGGAGCACTTTGTAGGCCTTCTTACAGTAGTTTATCATTGGAAAGAGCGAGCATTAATTAAGAAATAATTGGAGCTTATAACAAAAGCATTGTCGAAGGTTATGTTGACAGAGCTTTGGTGAAATGCCGAAGTGCCTTAGTGGCGGAAGGAATGAATATTTAAAGTGTTGAATAGAGTGTCGATCAAGTGGGCTGCATTATCCTGAATGGCGTTGAGCTTCTTGAGCGTTGATAGAGCCATACTAACACAGGCAAGTGGAGAGCATTCCATTATACTTTTGACTTGTGCATTGTAGATGATGGACAGGTTTTGGAGTCGGGGAGGCCTTCACTCACTGCACAATTCCCAGACTCTGACCTATTGTTGTAGCTACAAAATTTATATGGCTGGTTCAGGTAAGATTCTGGTCATTCTTGTGCTCGCTTCGGCAACACATATACTAACATTGGAACGATACGGAGAAGATCAGTATGGCCCCTGCGCAAGGATGACACGCAAATTCGGGAAGCGTTCCATATTTTAAAAAAAAGTTCTGATCATTCCCTTTACCTGGCAGAGCAGCAGCTGTTTTCAACTTGTGAGTCATGACTATTACTTAACAATTATCAATCCAAGACTGGATATTGTCCAGGTCTTGCTGCAAGTGAACATGGGCCACTTCAGTATCTGAGGAGTTGTGAACATCCCCACTTCTGACCTTATGATGGAAGGAAGGTCATGAAGCAGCTGAAGACGGTTGGGCCTAGGAACCTACCCCTAGGAATTCCTGGCAATGAGATGATTGACCCCAAACAGCCACAACCAATTTGGTTTGCACCAGGTATGACTCAGTAGAGTTTCCCCCCTGATTCCCATTAACTTCAATTTTGTTAATGTTGGAAATGTGAGACTTTATAAGACAGTTATGTTTTAAAATGTTTTTAGCAATTTAAGGTAAAACAGAATGTTAGGGAGAGGGGGTGCTAATCATTTTGAACTCTGCCTGGAGACAGATCCATGTGTTTTGGTTGTCCTGGGGATAAAGACACAGGTCAAAACCCATAGAAACTCAAGTGTTAGTTTTCACACGTTGACAAATTTGCGCTACGCAAGTTCCAGGCAATGACCAACCAACCAGGAGAGAATCTAACTATCTCCCCTTGACATTCAGTGGCATTCCCATTGCTGAATCTCCCACCATCACCATCCTGGTGATTACCATTGATCAGAAATTAAAGTAGACACAGAAGAGGAGCATCTGGTCTTATGGGACGGAAACTCAAATGGACAGAGAGAGTAAAAGATGAAAATTGAAAACAGGGAATGACTATTTTTTTGTGTTAATGCTGGTGGGAAGAGATTCCCCGTTTGAAGAGCCAGAACTTGTCGAGATTTAAAGACCAAGTAGTGACCAGTAGTGACCGGCCTTACTGTCAGAAGTCAGTTCGATGATGCTCAGGAGATTGAGTGAAGAGACTTGCAGGAGGCGCTGGAAGAGTGGCTCAGATATGGTGAGGATAAGGGAACCTGCTGGAAAAGTCAGCAGGGAATTGGACTAGAATCTACATGGCTACGTATCTGCAGGGAATGTGGCATACGTGACATCTGAATGTGGCGAAGGGCTTTCAGTCATGTTAATTTGTTAATTTCTTGATTTGTGGAGTGAGTCGAATTGGCTGAAGACTGGCGTGTTGGGGAGGAAACTAAAATGGATCATGCACTCAGCACTTCAAGCTTTTCCCGGCTGTACTGGGCTCCCCCATCATTGAGGATGGGAATATTTGTGGGTAGTTAGTTGTTTAACGGTTCACCACCATTCAGGACTGGATGAGGCAGGACTGGAGAGATTTGACATAATCCTTTGATTTGGGATTGCTTATCTCTGTCTGTTGCTTTCTGCTTTCATTGCTTGGCACGCAAGTAGTCCTGTGTTGTAGCTTCACCAGGTTGGCAGCTCATCTTAAGTTATACCTGGTGTTGCTCCTGGCACGTCCTCCCGCATTCCTCATTGAACCTTGTGAGTTCTTGACTTATCTGACAATGGTAGCATGTAGGATATACCGGGCCATGAGGTTACAGATTGTGGCTGCTGCTGCTGATGGCCCACAGCGCCTCATGGGTGACAGTTTTATTTTGACACTCACTACCACATGGCAGCTTGAGATAAGCAACAAATACCAGGCTTGCCAGTATTTTTGGGAACGAACATTAGAAAAGTTGCGTGAAGATTAAGCGACATGAAGTGCCCATACCTACGGGAACAGTGTGGCACAAATATATTAAGTTGCCATGATATTTATTTATGTACATTTTTAAATTAATGTTGTGGTAGGAATAATGCATTATCAATAATTAGATGTTTATTTATAAGGGATAATTATTTAAACATTGCACACAAGCTTTCCAAAGCCCCAATGTTGCTGTGAGAATTTCCCACACCGGGAAGTGGGGAGCGGGGTGGGAGGAGGAAGCCTAAGTTTGCCCCTACACAGGAATTAGACTACAGTAGTGGGTAAGGCAGCGCGCACCCATCCCCCCCCCCCCCCCCCCCCCCCCACCCGACAGCACACGGCCATAAAAACTGCCTTCGTGCTCAAGGGTAGGCATAGTTTCCTGCCAACTGTCAGTGCCAACCAGCTTCGGAATGATCAATAATGCCAGCTATCAAATTCTCCACAACACGACAGCAGGACATCACATTAAAAGGATTTCTCGTGCCAGGTTCCAGATTGTTGCGGCCTCATTATCTCAACTGCATTGGATCATTACTGGCAGAAATGCCAAGTACAACAGAGTAAATCAGAGCACTTTGATCTCCTGCTATAATATCCAGGTTTCTCTATGAAGCAAAGCAATTTTAAGTAAATGTATTTTAGTACATTCAGAAGCTTTTATTGATTCATAATCAGTTTTTAAAACTCTCTGTTCCCATTGATGGCCACTGATATAAAGCAATAATCTTATACTGATTTGTTGTTCTTATTACTTCCAGCTTTAAGCTATTGTCACATTCTCCTGCTACTTGCTCCCCAAACCCCCCCCCTCGTCATTCAGCCCACCCTATTTTGTAGGTTTTCCTGTTGATTATGTGAATGCTGTAGGCTGTGTGTACCATATGAGAGGCACATTTATGGCAATGTTGAAGGTAAAAGCCATTATATGTATGTGATCCTTTCAGCCCTGTTTCCTCTCTCTGTCTGTCCCAGGCGACAGCTGATATCCAGGTAGTAAATGGGAGAACCCTCTTGGGTCTGCCTCCTCTCTGGCTACATGGCGGATGGCGAAACTAAGAAAAAGGACAGTGTCAGTCACGCTCTAGCACCTCTCCCAAAATAGCATCAAATGAGGCGCAAATTCCCAGAAACATCAACTATTAAGATCCAATTAAAACTCAATCCTCTTCAATGAGCAGATCCCATTGCTCAGCGACTGCATCACCGCACTCCCAGCACAAACAGGCGCAAAGGTCTGACTACATTGTCGTACTGAGGACACTCAGATCCTTCATGCCAACCGAACAGTCAGCAGGATGTGCTGAATGAGGCTTAAATAATACTTCAGTTGGCCTGAAATCAGTGGACCTTTAAAATCAGCGAGCAGAATGGATTAAGTAAGGCAATCGCTCTTTTCAGAAGGGCAAAGAGCTCAATGAATTGTCTGAAGGCCCATTCACAATGTCGCGAGAGGCTCCTTTATAATTACTTTCATTTGTGATGGTAAACCGCTATCAATAACCGATTAGTACAGACACCGCAGCAGTGGGTCCTATAACTAGTCAAACAATTCTACCTTAAAATAGTCAAAATATTTTCTTCCTCTTCCCAGCATCAAATTTCCATTGTTCACATCTATTTCTTGCTGCAAAAGACAATTCAAAATTATGAAAAATGGGGAGCTGTTGTTGCAGAATTCCAGATTGTTGGCCCTGCGGGGAGGAAAATTTAGCAGCGGTAACATACGATATACGGCGGGACTGTCCATTGACAGAGGTAGGACCGGAAGATCCGGCTGGTGGCCACCTCCGCTGCCCTGGAAGTCACTGCGGAGGGTGTGGAAAGTCCCACCCATTGTGTAATAACAAGGACTTCTTAAGGGCTCTTCATTGTGATTGGTGACAGGCTTTGCGCCTGGTCCTATTGAACGGATGCGGAATCATTGCATCCCAAAGACTGACGAGCAACGCAACAACAACCAGCATTTACATAACACCGTTAATCTAAAACATCCCACAGTGCTTCATGGAGCTCTATTCCACAAAACTGACACTGAGCCACAACAGGGGATGGTTACGGCAGATCACCAAAAGCTTAGTAGAAGAGGTAGGCTTTGAGCAGCATCTTAAAAGAGGAGTGAAATGTTGAGGTGTGGAGAGGGATTTCCAGAACTTAGGACCTATACAAGAGGAGGCCAATGGTGGGTGAAGACAAACAGGAATGAACAAAAGGCCAGAATTGGAAGAGTACAGTTATCCCAGAGGATTGTAGGAGGGAAGAGGACATGGAAGGATTTGGGCATTTTGAGCTGATCAAAGGTCACAAATCTGAAACAGGTTTCTCTCTACAGATATAATCATAGAGTTTTATAGCACAAAAAGATGCCATTCGGCCCATCGTGTTTGCACAGGCCATCAAGCACCTAACTATTCTAATCCCATTTTCTAAGCCTTTTCTCCTCACTATTTATCACACCACCAATTTTTGTGTCATCTGTGAACTTACTGACCATACCTCCGACTTTCATGTCAAGATAATTAATGTACACTACAAACAGAAAGGGGTCCAGCACCACTGGATATAGGCTTCCAGTCACAAAAACAGTGTTTGACTATCACTCTTTTCCCTCCTGCCACTCAGCCAGTTTTGGATACAAATTGCCCTGGATCCCATGGGCTCTTAACCTCTTGATCAGTTCCCCACACTGGGTCTTGTCAAAAGCCTTACTGAAGTCCTATCTATGTCCCTCTCTGTAGACTACATCAATCATACGGCCTTCGTCTAGGCACCGATTCACCTCCTCGACAAATTCAATCAAATTTGTTTGACATGATCGTCCCCCTGACAAAGCCATGCTGACTATCCTTGATTAATCCCTGCCTCTCCAAGTGGAGATTAATTCTGTCCGTCCAAGCTAAGCGATTAACTAGCCATGATCACACTACAGTAACAGAGCTGTCACTGGCTACACAGCAAGAGCTTGCTGAAGTAAAACAGTTTCTCCAGAGTACAACGTTCAAGGGAAAACACAGAACACTTCCAAAAGAAGATACAAAACAAATTCAACTCAGACAGTTCACAAGGTGGAAGGAAGCAAGAATAACAACAATGAAAACAGCACCTGGTTCTGATGAAGAAGGTTCAATCAGTGCAAGGTGAATCACATCAGTTCCGGGTAATTCTAAAACGGAATAGACAACCTGTAAAAATGGAGGTGGCTACGGGGGCTGCCATCTGCTTAATTCCTGGGACCATCAATGAACAGAAATTGAATCATCTACTATCCTTGATTAATCCCTGCCTCTCCAAGTGGAGATTAATTCTGTCCATCAGAGCTAATCGGCTAACTAGCCATGATCACATTACAGCAACTGAGCTAAGCGATCAACTAGCCATGATCATACTCCACAGAAACATTGCATGTAAGAATGTAAGCATCTTCTAGTCTTTTCTTCATATCTGGATGACGATCACCGTGATCCTACACCAGTCCTTTAATCAGGTTTGTGTCACTCTCGGTTTTGTGCTTCATCTCTGTGGAGGCAGCACGGTAGCATGGTGGTTAGCATAAATGCTTCACAGCTCCAGGGTCCCAGGTTCAGTTCCCGGCTGGGTCACTGTCTGTGCGGAGTCTGCACGTCCTCCCTGTGTGTGCGTGGGTTTCCTCCGGGTGCTCCGGTTTCCTCCCACAGTCCAAAGATGTGCGGGTTAGGTGGATTGGCCATGCTAAATTGCCCGTAGTGTCCTAAAAAGTAAGGTTAAGGGGGGGGGTGGTTGTTGGGTTACGGGTATAGGGTGGATACGTGGGTTTGAGTAGAGTGATCATTGCTCGGCACAACATCGAGGGCCGAAGGGCCTGTTCTGTGCTGTACTGTTCTATGTTCTCTATGTTCTATCTCGATAATCTCAGCCACCAAATGCCAGACTGAGGAGCTACACTGAGGAGATAGTGCCTCTAAGAGGACGCATCCTAGTCAAAGTAGGCCATCCTTACTTTAATTGGGCAAACTGCAGGGCTGCCACTCCATGTGGTCTGAGTTTTTCCAGCTGTCTTTGGCCGCTCCAGACTGGATAAGATTCTATTAAAATGGAGTGCAGCAAACAGTTTAGTTGATTCAAGTTTCCCACCGCCATCACTCCTTAACAAACTGCGCCACACCAACCCCACCCATGTCAGCATATCACCCCCATAGTCTGCAGTCTGCAGTTTGAAAGAGAGAAGGCAAAATCGGATGTAATGGTGTTACAGTTAAATAAAGGTAATTACGAGGGCATGAGAGAGGAACTGGCGAAAATCGACTGGAAGCAGACCCTAGTGGGGAAGACAGCAGAGCAAAAATGGCAGGAGTTTGTATGCATAATTGAGGACACTGTACAGAGGTTCATCCCCAAGAAAAGAAAGATTATCCGGGGAGGGCTTAGACAGCCATGGCTGACAAAGGAGGTCAGGAAATGTATCAAAGAAAAAGAGAGATCCTATAAAGTGGCCAAAAGCACTGGGAAATCAGAAGATTGGGAAGGCTACAAAAACAAACAGAGGTTAACAAAGAGACAAATAAGGAAGGAGAGGATCAAATATGAAGGCAGGCTAGCCAGTAATATAAGAAATGATAGTAAAAGTTTCTTTCAATACATAAGAAACAAACGACAGGCCAAAGTAGACATTGGGCCAATTCAAACTGATTCCGGAAGGCTAGTGATGGGAGACGAGGAAATGGCTGGAGAACCTAATAAGTACTTTGCGTCTGTCTTCACAGTGGAAGACATGAGTAATAGCCCAAAAATTATAGAGTGTCAGGGGGCTGAGTTGAGTATGGTTGCCATTACAAAAGAGATGGTGCTAAAAAAGCTAAAAGGTCTTAAAATTGACAAATCTCCTGGCCCCGATGGGCTACATCCTAGAGTTCTGAGGGAGGTGGCTGAAGAAATAGCGGAAGCGTTGGTTGAGATCTTTCATAAATCACTGGAGTCAGGGAAAGTCCCGGACGATTGGAAGATCGCTGTTGTAACCCCCTTGTTCAAGAAAGGATCAAGACAAAAGATGGAAAATTATAGGCCAATTAGCCTAACCTCGGTCGTTGGTAAAATTCTAGAATCGATCGTTAAGGATGAGATTTCTAAATTCTTGGAAGAGCAGGGTCGGATTAGAACAAGTCAACATGGATTTAGTAAGGGGAGGTCGTGCCTGACGAACCTGTTAGAATTCTTTGAGGAGGTGACAAGTAGGTTAGACCAGGGAAACCCAGTGGATGTGGTCTATCTGGATTTCCAAAAGGCCTTTGATAAGGTGCCACACAGGAGGCTGCTGAGTAAGGTGAGGGCCCATGGTGTTCCAGGTGAGCTACTGGCATGGGTTGAGGATTGGCTGTCTGACAGAAGGCAGAGAGTTGGGATAAAAGGTTCTTTTTCGGAATGGCAGCCGGTGACCAGCGGTGTCCCACAGGGTTCAATATTGGGGCCGCAGCTGTTCACCATATATATTAATGAGCTGGATGAAGGGACTGGGGGCATTCTAGCAAAGTTTGCCGATGATACGAAGTTAGGTGGTCAGGCAGGTAGTGCTGAGGAAGTGGGGAGGCTGCAGAAGGATCTAGACAGTTTGGGAGAGTGGTGCAGGAAATGGCTGATGCAATTCAACGTGAGAAAATGTGAGGTCTTGCACTTTGGAAAAAAGAATCCAAGCATAGACTACTTTCTAAACGGTGAGAAAATTCATAAAGCCAAAGTACAAAGGGATCTGGGAGTGCTAGTCGAGGATTCCCTAAAGGTAAACATGCAGGTTGAATCTGTGATTAAGAAAGCGAATGCAATGTTGTCATTTATCTCAAGAGGGTTGGAATATAAAAGCAGCGATGTGCTACTGAGCCTTTATAAGGCTCTGGTTAGGCCCCATTTGGAGTACTGTGTCCAGTTTTGGGCCCCACATCTCAGGAAGGACATACTGGCACTGGAGCGTGTCCAGCGGAGATTCACACGGATGATCCCTGGAATGGCGGGTCTAACATATGATGAACGGCTGAGGATCCTGGGATTGTATTCATTGGAGTTTAGAAGTTTAAGGGGAGATCTAATAGAAACTTACAAGATAATACATGGCCTAGAAAGGGTGGACGCAAAGGAGACGAGGACCCGTGGGCACAGCCTTAGAATTAGAGGGGGTAAATTCAGAACAGAAATGCGGAGACATTTCTTCAGCCAGAGAGTGGTGGGCCTGTGGAATTCATTGCCGCGGAGTGCAGTGGAGGCCGGGACGCTAAATGGCTTCAAGGCAGAGATAGATAAATTCTTGATGTCGCGAGGAATTAAGGGCTACGGGGAGAATGCTGGTAGGTGGAGTTGAAATGCCCACCAGCCATGATTGAATGGCGGAGTGGACTCGATGGGCCGAATGGCCTTACTTCCACTCCTATGTCTTATGGTCTTATACCGCCACTCCCCCTTAACCAAACAAAAAAACAACCCATTTCCCATCCCCCCCCCCCCCCCCCCCCCCCCCCCACTGTCCCTCCTCCTGGCAAGCCCCCATTTCACTCCCGTAAACTAGCCCAACCAGCTAGCATGGTGGCCCCTGTCTGGGGTCTCTGACTACCCCATATCCCCCATCACACCAACCCACAAATATAAATACAAGGAAAAACAAAGGCACACTCACTCTCACCGCGCCCCACGTCGTAAATGTTGCCAATCCACTCACCCTATGCCCATATTTCACACAAATCTCCACTCCAAAGTTCAATGTCCTCATACTCCTCCCAGTCCATAGTCCCTCGTAAAGTCCATCGCCTCCTCTGGCGAGTCAAAATAAAACTCTTGCTTTTGGTTTGTAATCCACAAGTGAGCAGACTACAGAACCCCAAACTTCACCCCCTTCTTGATCCAGTTACACCCGGCCCTCTGCTTGGCCAACTCCACTCCGAGGTCCTGATATATCCCCAGCTCGCTTTGCTCCCAAGTGCATTTCTTGGTCTGCCTGGCCCGACTCAAGATCTTCTCCTTGTCAAGGAAGTGATGCAGCCTCACCAACATCACCCTCGGCGGTACCCCCGCCTGCGGCCTCCTCCTCAGTGCCCTGTGCACTCGATGTACTTCAAGAGAATAGTCAAATACCCCCTCCCCCATCAGCTTCTCCAGCACGTTCGCCAAATACTTGGCGGCCTTCAATTCCTTCAGGCAGTCTCATGATCTGCAGGTTTTGCCTCCTGGAACGGTTCACGAGATCCTCTAGCTTCTCCCTCAGCCTTTTCTGGCTGCTCGTGCCCATCCCCATCTTCGCCTCCAGTGAGGTCAACCGATCTTCATGCTCCCCCACCAACTCCTCCAGCTTTTGGATCGCCAGGCCCTGTGTCTCCACCCCCTGCACCATACGCTTGGTTACCACCCAAAGCAGTTCCACCAACTTAACCATGTCCTCTAAGGCCTCCTTCCTTTGCTGCTGGAACTTGTTGTTGAGGAATTTCACCAGCTTCTCTGTAGACCACTGGGCAGGCAGCACTGCCCCCCCACCCCTCCCCCCACCCCCCCCCCCCACTCTCCGCCATCTTCCCCTGCGTCGCACACACATACTCTCTTGCTCAAGTTACTGTCTCTTTCTCGTTGCACTTCTCGTCCGATGAGCCATAAACCGGTCCCACCAGAGGAGTTTTACATTCCCTCAGTCCTCATGTACCTTCTGCCATCCATTACTACACAATTCGGATGGGGAAGGACAGAAAAATTCCACCCCTAATTTTAAATC
Source organism: Scyliorhinus canicula (assembly GCF_902713615.1). Taxonomy (NCBI): domain Eukaryota; kingdom Metazoa; phylum Chordata; class Chondrichthyes; order Carcharhiniformes; family Scyliorhinidae; genus Scyliorhinus; species Scyliorhinus canicula. The sequence goes on along the minus strand of NC_052157.1, from coordinate 48,672,227 downwards.
AGTGCCCCTTAGTTCTGGATCACGCACAAGAGAAAATATATTTTCCACATCCCCTAGTCAAGACTGTTCAGGATCACATATACTTCAATCAAATCATCCCTCACTCTTCTAAACACCAGTGGAAACATGCTTAGCCTGTCTGACCTTTCCGCAGACGACAACCCATCATTCCAAATATCAATCTAGTAAACTTTCTCTGAATCGCCTCCTACACATTTCCATTTTTTCCTTAAATAAGGAGACCAAAACTGCACCCAATAAAGTAATCTTTATTAGTGTCACGCCTAGGCTTACATTAACACGGCAATGAAGTTAATGTGAAACACCCCCAGTCGCCACACCCGGCGCTTGTTCGGGTACACTGAGGGAGAATTCAGAATGTCCAATTCACCTAACAGCACGTCTTTTGGGACTTTGTGGGAAGAAACCGGAGCACCCAGAGGAAACCCACGCAAACACGGGGAGAACATGCAGACTCCGCACAGACAGTGACCCAAGCCGGGAATCGAGCCTGGGTTCCTGGCGCTGTGAAGCAACAGTGCTGACCACTGTGCTACCCGTGCCGCCCATAGTTCAAAATGTGGTCTCACCGATGCCGTGTACAATTGAAACATCCTTACTTTAATGCTCAATTCCTCTCATAATAATGAATAACAGCCAATTCGCCTTCTTGATTACTTGCTGCACCTGTATACTAACCTTTTATGACTCATACACTGGAGCACCAAATCCTTTCATATTTCCGCCTGATTTTTTATACTCCCTGCCAAGCTGAACAACTTTGCATTTTCCCACATTATACTCCATCTACAAGATTTTTGCCCACTCACTTAACCTATCTATATCCGTCTGCACTTCCTTTTGTCTTCTTCACAACATACTATCGTACCTAGTAACCAGTCATTCACTGCTATTCTTTTTATTCTGACCAGCCACTCATCTTTGCACAGTTATAAACATTTTCCTTTGGTTTGATCCTTTCCTAACTCTGTTAGTTTGTTACAGTACCCAGACCAGATCCCAATTTATATTAGGAAAAGGGACAATAAACCCTGTCAATTTCTCTATTTGTGAACTGTGAGGAAATGATACTTTGCTCCAGGAGTTATTCCAATGACAAATAGGAGATGTTATATTAAAACAAGCTTTATTATTAACACAGGAGTAACCACATTAACATCACAGAAAATAGCTACTCACTTAACAGTTAAACAATTCATAAAATAAAAGAAACACTTCAAGGACTAACATATACCTTCTCTATCTCCAATTAAGCAAAGCCCATTATCAGTCAAAAGTCACTTATAAAGAAAATGAACAAACACAGGGTTACTTGCCATACACTTGTATAGAAATTTCTTGGAAATATTGCTTGGAGAGAGAGGTCCGTTCAGGAAACAGTCAGTAGATCCTTGTGTCTTTGTCAGCCTACTGCTCAATATTATAGCATTTGGCAAAAATACTGTTCAACTTAAAAACTCCTGACAGACTGCCAAACATATATCCAACTGCAAAACTACAGGCAGACCTGGCTCCTCCCATTAATTACATCATCTTCAACTCAGTCAGGTCCCATGGCCTGCTTAGTTTAGTCTAAACACACTCCCACACTCACTCAGACACTCCCCCACACACTCACCCACTCTTACACACACTCCCACATTCACTCACACTCATGTAATCAAATGATATACATGAACTAAACTCATTGTAGATACTTAGGACGAGTAAACTCATTAGTGCCTCGACTATCTTGATCCCAGCTTCTAGTCATAGGATCCCTACAGTGCAGAAAGAGGTTATTTGGCCCATTAAGTCTGCACTAACCCTCTGAAAGCACACACCACCTAGCCCCAATTGCCCACCCTATCCCCGTAAACCAACCTAGGGGCAATTTAGCATAGCCAATTCACATAACCTGCACATCATTGGACTGTGGGAGGAAACCAGAGCACCCAGAGGAAATCCACGCTGACACAGGAAGAATGTGAAAATAGACAGTCACCGAGGTCAGAATTGAACCCGGGTCCCTGGCGTTGTGAGGTAGCAGTGCTAACAACTGTGTGATATGGTACGAATTAAGTAATGGCATGATGGGAAAACTGGTCAATGGGAAGACCGGTCAAAATGTTTGATACAATGTAAGAAAAGCTGACTTCGCATGACCTAAAGCCTGAATAAGATCAGGAAAGGTCGAGCTGTTCCGAAATTTCATAGAATTTACAGTGCAGAAGGAGGCCATTCGGCCCATCAAGTCTGCACCGGCTCTTGGAAAGAGCACCCTACCCAAGCCAAGACCCCCACCCTATCCCCATAACCCAGTACCCCCCCCCCCACACTAAGGGAAATTTTGGACACAAAGGGCAATTTAGCATGGCCAATCCACCTAACCTGCACATCGTTAGACTGTGGGAGGAAACCGGAGCACCCGGAGGAAACCCACGCACACACGGGGAGAACGTGCAGACTCCGCACAGACAGTGACCCAAGCCGGGAATCGAACCTGGGACCCTGGAGCTGTGAAGCAATTGTGCTAACCACAATGCTACCGTGCTGCCCTGAAATGCCTGGGTCCCGCAAATTCTGATAAGGCTAACACGTCATAACCCAAAGCAGTTGTTGGCCTTGCTAAGGGAAAAGAAGGGTCTGCCTTTCTTGTCGATTTACCCCACGGTCTCTGGCGTCAGTCGAGGCATGTGTCACCCCCACGTGACCCTTTCTGTCAACGAAGGCTACAGTGCCAAGTCCTTGGGATTTCTGGCAGCTGCACTACGAGGACAAGCTGATCCTTTCCTTAATGGAAGTCAAACCCTACCCGCAGGCATTTTAGAATATTTTCAACGCCCATTTGTCCTCATTGGCACACTACACCACCATCGTTCAGTCCAATCTACGACTTCTGAACTACCCGCAGATTTATGGGCAGCCTCCAAACACGAAGTTGGTCTCACTAATGTCCCGCCCGTTGTTATTAAAGTTAAACCTCACATGCCCTTGCCCTCGATTTCACAGTACCCTTTGCGTCCCGAGGCTGAAGAAGGAGTCTCGGTCATGATTCAATCGTTCCTTCAACAGGGAATTTTGATACCATGCCAATCGTCCTGTAACACACCGATTCTTCCAGTTCCTAAGATAGGAAGACCATCCGAATGGCGTTTGGTCCAAGACCTCCGATGTATTAATCAGATAGTGGAACCCTTACATCCTATTGTCCCAAACCCGGCGACAATCCTTAGTAATGTCCCACCGGAAGCGACTATTTTCACCCTAGTTGATTTACAACATTCCTTTTTTGCGATACCCCTCGCCCCTGAATCACAGTATTTGTTTGCCTTTACATTTAAGGGCAACCAATACACTTGGACTAGGCTCCCACAGGGCTTCGTTCATTCTCCAACCCTTTTCTCACAGGCATTGCACTCCCAGTTAGCGACATTAGCACCTCCTGGTGGCTCCACCATCATCCAATATGTTGATGACTTACTCCTTGCCAGCTCTGATTTCATCGCTAACCAGCATGACACCGTTTACCTGCTCATCCGTCTCCATTCGTGGGGATATGTGATCCCGCCCGCTAAAGTTCATAAAGGCCAACGGCAGGTCAAATTTTTAGGGGTCCTAATAAGTGCAACGGATCGCTCCCTTATTCAAGAATGCATTACTCCTATACTGCAGACCCCATTTCCTACATCGCCCAAGCAGGTGCGAGCCTTTTTAGGATTGGTGAACTTTTGCAGACAATGGATTCCGAATGTTACTGTACATACTAAAGACTTAACTCCGTACTCCTCTCAAAATGCTCCTCTTAAGTTTGAACTTCCTGATTCAGCAAAGCAATCTTTCGTTACTCTGAAAAACGCCCTGGCTACCGCCCCAGCGCTAGGACGACCTATGTATGACAGACCCTTTCAGCTGTGCGTTAATGTTCTTGATGAATGTGCCACTGGTGTTCTTACACAAGAATATGGTGACCGGCATCGTCCGGTCGCCTACTATTCTACCAAATTAGATCCTGTAGCTTGTGGTCTACCTCCCTGCACCCAAATTCTTACAGCTGTCCATTTGTTAGCACAGGCAGCCTCTAATCTGACCCTTCACCAGCCAGTACAAGAGCATACCTCGCACTCCATTGTGGCTCTCCTAACGTCTCAGCAAACCCAGCATCTGACTCAAGCGCACTTGAGCCGCTATGAGGTTTCACTATTGCAAAACCCTATCTCTCTTTCCATTACTGTTCTACCTTAAATCCTGCTGTGTTCCTCGAACAGCCCCCCGATAACCTTGCAGACCCGCCACACGATTGTTTGCTTCGGAATCACTTCCTTACCGCGCCTCGCCCGGATTTAACGGACCGGCCTACTGATAATCCAGATCTAATTTTTTATGTTGATGGCAGTTCCTCCATTTCGCTCACTGGCTTCCCACAGTCGGGATATGCCATGGTAACCGACACTGACGTGAGGAAGCAGCAGCCTTCCAGACCCCTGTCTCTGCACAAAATGCCGAGCTATTCGCCCTTACTCGAGCATGTATTTTGGCCACAGATAAAAGTACTAATGTTTACACTGATTCTAGGTATGCCTTTGGCGTGACCCACGATTTCGGCTGCCTCTGGCAACAGCGAGGCTTTCTCACCTCTGCGGGAACTCCCATTCAAAATGCTCTTTGGGTTAAAAATCTCCTCGATGCTATTCAGCTTCCCCGTCAATTGCCAGTTATTAAATGTGTTGCGCACACAAAGGTGGGCACTCCTGTTCAATTAAGAAATACCCGGGCTGATTCAGCTGCTAAAGCTGCAGCTTCATCAACCTCTTTAATTGTTCCCAGTGGGGCTAATCAGGCTCTAAACCAGGTACCTGCATCAGGAACGAAGGGCATGCCAGAGATAACTGAAGTTCAAAATTTACAGAGGGACGCCTCTGATTCTGATCGATCACTATGGAAGTCAATGGGGTGTTCACACTCCTTGACACAAGACCTCTGGCTGACTCCAGTTGGTCAAGTTTGTATTCTGAATTCTTTAGTGCCGTTACTTGTTGATTATTTGCATTCTTGTACCCATCTTGGCAAGGAGGGAATGGTACAGCTACTCCCAAAAACTTGGTGGCACCCAGATTTGAATACAGCAGCGCAAACACGGCTGGATCGATGCGTCATTTGCATGAAACATAATAAGGGTAAAGGTATTAAATGCCCTCCAGGAACCACTCCCTTGCCAGATGGCCCTTTTGCTTGTATAAAGCTTGATTTTATCGTATTGCCAAAAGCACAGTGCTATAAATATTGTTTAGTAATAATCGATGTGTTTAGTAAATGGATTGAATCCTTCCCCACCACTAATTGTACAGCACATACGGTAGTGAAGCTGTTGTTAACGGAAGTCATTCCTCATTTTGGGGTACCCAAAATGGTGAGCTCAGACAATGGACCACATTTTGTAGCTCGGATCAGTACTGAATTGTGCGAAGCACTCGTAATTAAACAGCAACTGCACTGCGCGTATCACCCGCAGGCAGCAGGAATTGTGGAAAGAGCCAACGGGACTTTAAAAGAAAAATTATCTAAATTAACTGAAGAAACTGGGTTAAATTGGCTAAAAGTATTACCCTTTGCACTGTTTCACATGCGAGTGACTCCCCATTCGCGGACCGGACTGTCAGCTGCAGAGATAGTCTATGGTCGGCCAATGAGGACTTCCTGGGATGCCCATGAAAACCCCCTAGAGGGAGTAGACCTCCATGTGATGGGGGAAAAAATGCAGAACTATTTGAAGCAATTAACGCTTTCTCTGAAGTTTCTCCACTCACAGGTAAAACAGGTACATCTCCCAGTAATGGCAGGGACAGCCGTCCCTCGATATCCAGTGATCAAACCCGGAGACCACGTGTTGGTGAAAAACTGGGACAGAAAGAAACTAGGATAATGCTGGAGTGGACCCTTCCTCGTACTACTGACGACACCAACTTCAGTCAAGCTTGAAGGACGTTCCAGTTGGATACATCTATCCGTTTGCAAGAAGATAGTCTCCAACCCAGACGAGAACACAGGGTGAAGATCTTCAGTATAATTTTTGGACTCTCTAGACTATTTAGCCTTAATGGCCACTCGGTAGTAAAAAAACGAACTAAACGAGACCTGTCTTCCAATACCTATTTACATATGTCATATCTTTATGCCGGAAAATTGAATATAAGTAAGTGTTGGGTTTGTACCCACATCCCCGTCCATTCAAGGGAAGGAATACCTCTCCAATCTCTCCCCTTTCATACCGCAGAGACAGTTGAATGGATTGTACGACAAAATCAAACAGGGATCAGGGGAGATAGGGGGGATATGGAAATATGGAGATCTGCTGGCTATGACATGGCTAAATTTTAAGCTTCGTATCAGCCTACCTATAATCATGCCTTGACTCCACCCTCCCTCACTGTCCACTCGTATAATGTTCAAGGTTCCATATGTTTTAATAAATCAGGGAAAGGAAAGTTAATGGGGCAAAGTAGGTGCAACCTTACAGTTGACTGGCAAAAACCGGTACCAGGCATTTCCAACAAGGGCATGTTTAACTGTGATTGGTCCAGGGTATGGAATATAACCTCTAACAGTTCATGGGGACAGACATCCCCAATCCCCTGGATGACATTAGTTGATGATTTTACGGCCTATAATGGAACCTATAATGGCACTAAAGCATATCCGTGGCTCCCCATTGATTGGACAGGGTCCTGCTTTTTGGGATATGTCGTACCCCAAATGCGTCACCTACCCACCTTTAAGCACTCCCCCTCGTGAGCAAAAAGGACTATTTCTAAAATGGAACAGTTCCTTATGATGGCCTTTCCCTTGTACGGAACGCCAAGGCATCCAACGAACTGATCAACATGGCCTCAGCATTGGAACATCTGGCGAACATAACGGCAACAGAAGCCAGGGACACTGGACAGGCACTGGCCGAGGTCTCAGCTGAGCTAGTGGCTGTCCAGACTGTGGCATTACAAAATCGACTGGCTTTGGATTATCTGTTAGCCTCCTAGGGAGGAACGTGCACTATCGTAGGTCAGGAGTGCTGTACTTATATTCCGGATGGCTCTGAAAATATCACTAACCTGGCCGACCATATTAAGAGACAGGCTGCTCAAATTCAAGAGATTGGCAGTAAATTTCATGACTATAACCCGCCGGGTGGTTGGGTCATGGATTATTTGATTGGATCTTTAAGGCCTTCATTCTACTACTACTAATGCTACTAGGGATAGGATTGCTTGTGTAAATGCCTTTTCAATCGAGTCATGGATATACCTATCTAACTAGTTGTCATGATATGACAAAAGGAGGGAATGTGATATGGTACGAATTAAGTAATGGCATGATGGGAAATCTGGTCAATGGGAAGACCGGTCAAAATGTTTGATACAATGTAAGAAAAGCTGACTTTGCATGACCTAAAGCCTGAATAAGATCAGGAAAGGCCAAGCTGTTCTGAAATGCCTGGGCTCCGCAAATTCTGATAAGACTGACTCGTCATAACCCAAAGCAGTCTAAATACAACAAGACAGGGTCAGAGCAAGTCTCCTCTGATTCTTAAACATGTGATCAAAAGACAAGATAATGGTATGAGACCCAGCGTCCTGAAGGGTCAGCAAGATGACGCCTGTTTTATGATATTGTTTATGTTTGTACTTCTGATCGAATTCCTGACCAAGCTGTAGTCACGTAATCTTGATTCTGATCATGTATAAATGCTGAGCTGATTCTCTGTGAAAGCGCGAACTTGAGAAGGAAACAGCAGTTTGTACTGACTGCTGCCTGACTTCAAGTTTCAGCCATTTCTGCATGCAGTTGTAATTCGTAAACAAAGCCTTGTTTAGGGCAGCACAGTGGCACAGTGGTTAGCATTGCTGCCTACGGCGCTGAGGACCTCGGTTCGAATCCCGGCCCTGGGTCACTGTCCGTGTGGAGTTTGCATATTGTCTGCGTGGGTTTCACCCCCACAACCCAAAGATGTGCAGGATAGGCGGATTGGCCACACTAAATTGCCCCTTAATTGGAAAAAGTAATTGGATACTCTAAATTTTTTAAAAAATTAAATAAAAAAATAAAGCCTTGTTTTGTTTTCTTAACGAGCGTTGATGAATCTTTCTTTCACAGTCCAGAAGCGGGAAAAATATTGACTTCGACACCGTGCCACTGTGCAGCCCACTAGTGGTAGCAATAGATACAATCCAACTAGACCAATGGTTTTGTTCTCTCAAAGTTTGATTAGTTTAATTCCCCTATATTCCCCTTATTATCTTAAATATCTTGCTCGATTTGAATATCATCACCATCTTTCACGCACATAATCTCATCTGACACTTCAGTGCATCAGTACGATTGCGCGAGGAGGTGAGTGTGGGAGTGGGTGAGTGAGTGAGTGAGTGTGTGTGAGTGTGAGAGTGTGGGAGTGTGTGAGAGTGTGTGTGTGGGAGTGTGTGAGAATGTGTGGGAGTGTGTGGGGGTATGTGAGAATGTGTGGCAGTGTGTGAGAGCGTGTGGGAGTGTGTGTGGGAGTGTGTGAGAGTCTGGGAATGTGTGAGAGTGTGTGTGAGAGTGTGAGAGTGTGTGCGGGAGTGTGTGAGAGTGTGTGCGGGAGTGTGTGAGAGTGTGTGGGAGTGTGTGAGAGTGTGTGTGAGAGTGTGTGGGAGTGTGTGAGAGTGTGTGCGGGAGTGTGTGGGAGTGTGTGAGAGTGTGTAGGAGTGTGTAGGAGTGTGTGAGAATGTGTGGGAGTGTGTGAGAGTGTGTGTGGGAGTGTGTGAGAGTATGTGGGTGTGTGTGAGTATGTGGGAGTGTGTGTGACTGTATAAGAGTGTGTGTGAGAGTGTGTGGGAGTGTGTGAGAGTGTGTGCGGGAGTGGCTGTGTGAGTGTATGGGAGTGTGTCACCAGCACCCTCCACCATCCCAGAGACACTCACGGTTGGCTACTTTTGTAAAGATGCTGCTGGGACACTACCTGGTGTGCATGACACGCAGGCAGTGGTGCATCAGGTGGAGGTAGGAACCCCCAAGGGGATGGATAATCGGAGGGCAGCCTGACCAAGCATTTAGTCAGCTCATTCCATAGCTAGCTGTTGCATTTTGTTTTTAGCTGATAAGAGTCTTTGAATGCGTTATTACTTTAATGCGCTATTTAAATGCGCCTGCTCTGAATTCCAATCTGCTCCTTTAGCTATGAGCTGTTCAACATGTGATTGGCTTTATTGATTGCTTCCCTGGATGGACATGTTTAGCATCAAATCTACTCTTTAACTTTTTCGGCTTCATCCTTAGCAACTGAAGAACTGCTGATCAAATTTATCTGCTGTCTGTTTTTCCTTTTGAGTGAAGGATTTTACAATTTTCTGCATTGAATTTCACAAGTCATAGTTCTGCCCACCTCGACTCCCTTTGGCAAAGTATTCTCTGGTCTAGTGAATCTCTCCATAAAGAAATACCTCTTTCATCCCTCTTAGTGACAACCTTGAATTAACGACCACTTCCCTCCGCTTAACCACCCAGAGGAAATAGGCTGTTAACATTATCAATGATGTGGAGATGCCGATGTTGGACTGGGTGAGCACAGTAAGAAGTCTAACAACACCAGGTTAAAGTCTAACATGTTTGTTTCAGAGCACCGATCCTTCCTCAGGTGAATGAAGAGGTGGGTTCCAGCAACATATATATACAGACAAAGTCAATGATGCAAGACGATACTTTGAATGCATGTCCTTATCAAATGCCTTTTAAAGCCTCAATTAAATCCCCTCTTAGCCATCTCTGCTCCAGCGAAGTCGATTGCCTTAGAAAGTCCAATCTGTCACATTACTTGAGTGAATCGATGTGGAACATTGTATGGCTTCAACATCCTTTATATAATGGGCCGTCCACAAGGAGCTCAGTCTTCCAACAGAAGACTTTCATTTCTTCCATCGATCCGGCTTTCCCTCACCATTGTACCCCCATCCCACCCCACTTGGGCCATTAGTTCCCTGTTCTCGGCTGCCCTTTGACAAACTGCTCACCTTTGTTCTGCCATTTCCACATTCTGATCTCTTAATATGTCCCTATCAGCACCCTCCTTAGCCAATATCACCACCATTTACATTCCCTTTGTCCTTTAGTCCACGCCATCTTTGTCAATCTCCACCTATCGCTGGCCCTCTATCCAGCCCCCCTGCTCCACCCACCCCCACCACAATAGTATAAATCTGACTGTATTTCCAGTTCTCTCCAGCTTTGACAGAGTCCTCCAGACTCAAAACGTAGCTCTCTCTCTCTCTCTCCGCAGATGCTGTCAGAGCTGCTGAGATTGTCCAGCATTTTCTGTTTTTGTTCCAGCAGAAACCCCAGGACAATTCTGAAATTGGGAACTGATTGAGGCATTTAGTGAAAAGCTGAGCAACAGCTAATTACTTTTGCAGAACCTTCACAATTAAAATTTACAGGCGTGCAGGACTGTGGCACCGTGGTTAGCACTGCTGCCGCATGGCGCCGAGGTCTCAGATTCGATCCCGGCTCTGGGTCATTGTCTCTTGGGTTTCGCCTCCACAACCCAAAGATGCGCCGTCTCGGTGGATTGGGCACGATAAATTGCCCCTTAATTGGAAAAAATGAATTAGCCACTCTAAATTTAAAAGAAAGTTATTGGCGAATTCCAATTGGGTAATAGAAGATTTTATATTCAGATATAAGATGGAGACAGATACAAGCAAATTACTGTGGATGCTGGAGTCTGAAACTAAAACAGAAAATGCTGGGCAATCTCAGCAGGTGGGACAGTGAAGGGAGCTCACGTTTCCAGTCTGGTTGATTCTTTGTCAAAGCTAGGAGATAGAGTTGGGAGAGGGGACTTCAGAAGTAATCCCCAGTCAGCTAGTGCCAGGGAATACAGCTACAAAGTGACAGCTGGCACAGGAACGTTGAATGGGAAAATGTTGACAGAACGATTATCAAAGTCGATTGAAACACACAACCGAAAATCATGAGAAATTAATTTTTTGAGTCAGAAAGTGTACTTCCTATCTGAGATTTATAGATCGTTTTGGCTAGTGGTCCAGTTCCTGGGTGATAGAGGGATGCTAATCAATACTTTAGGGTTTTAATTTCATTTAGTTAATACATTCACACAAAATGAATGCAGTTGTTGTCTATTTATTTCAAGGTAGCAGGCAAAAGGAATCTTACGCTAACAGATGCCATATCGCAAAGTCATCCTCTCCCATCAGCTAGTTGAGCCTTTTGGAGGAAGACGATTATACGGGTATGCTTATGAACTCATACTGGCACTCAGAACAAATATTGAGTGCATCTCTGTATGTTATGCATGGGCAGTTCTGTAACAGGTTCCCTGTGTGCTAAATCCTTTTACTGCTCATTTGTGACAATGAATAATGGTTGGAAATGAAGGCTTTCAGGCCATTAAAGATACATTATAGCTTTTAAAGCTATTCTGAGTTGGCCATTACTTTATTTCATTGCTCAATGGGGGTAGATTTTACCAGATTGTGTTGTCGGTATAGAATTTCACATGTGTAATCTCCTGCAGCCCCTCTCAAACTCATATCCTCCACCAACCAGAAGTACAAGGGAAATAGGTGCATGGTAACCCCACCTCCTGAATGTCACACACCATCCAGAGTGAGACATATAATCACGGTTTCAAAGGATCGATAGAATCCCTTCAGTGCAAAAGGAGGCCATTCAGCCCATCGAGTCTGCACCAACCCTTCAAATGAGAACTCTCCCCATGGCCAACCCGCCCTATCCTCTTAAACTCATAACCTAACCTGCACATCCCTGGACATTAAGGGACAATTTAGCATGACCAATCCCCAAATCTGTGCATCTGTAGACTGTGGGAGGAAATGGGAGCACCCGGAAGAAACCCACACAGAAACAGGGAGAAAGTGCCAACTCCACACAGACAGTGACCCAAGGCCGGAATTGAACCAGCGTCCCTGGCGCTGTGAGGTAGCAGTGCTAACTATTGTGCCACCATTCTGTGGAGAACTTTGTGAGGTTGTCTTAAGGATGTTCACAAAGAGACTTGAAGCTACGTTCATCAACAAAGATAAATTTATTTACACTACTTAAATTAAAGTTTGACACTTATTCCTATAGTAAACAAATATATTATATTAAACTACATTCACTAACACTATCTCTGTACTCTAACTGTAACTAGATTCTACCCTCTCTAGCTCCACTATGAACTTCACTCCAGGCTCCTCTCCTCTAGTCCATTGTCTCCAAGAAGCCTAGGAGTCAGGTCCTTTTACAGTACTATCCCCACCTCCATCTAGTGGCTAATTGTAACATTACATTAACTCTTCACATGCTGTACATTTCTATAATGTCACACGTGCCATCCCTGAGAATGACACTAAGCTAGCAATGTAACTAAACTCGTATTTCTTCACAGGAAGATGCTGCTCTATGTAAAACAGAAGCTGCCAATGAGCAATCCAAAATACAGACGTGGATTTACAAATATCTATTTGAATGACCCAATTGTTTAGATTTGCCCAGTTCTGACTTGCACACCAAACATGCTCCAGGGAACCACTCCTGAAAACATTGCTCATATCAGCAGTTTGATAATGTTCTGAGTAGATGAAACCCAGAAGGTTTTCTCTCTCAAATTCTATCCTCCTCAAGTTTGTGATGTCCCTGGCTGTTAGTTTATAGCTGTGGGAATAATTGGAATGCTGTTGCGGTCTCTTGGAGATTGTAGCCACGACAACATCATTAGCATTTTAATGGGAAATTTGACACACAGTGGCCGTCATTAGGAAAATGGTTCTGAAGGCATGTGTCGCTGTGTCATTTTCTATGCACAGACGTCATAATAACGTTTAAATGATAATTTAGAAAAGTCAAGGCTCGCTTATTTCTTAAAGATGCTAAATTAAATGGTCTAATAATATAAACTGCAATGACCTGTATTCTTACCTTGTTCAGTCTCTTGCTGATCTAAGGTTAAGGTTTATAGTCAGTCTACTTTCCAGATAGTAAGCCGGATGTTCCTGCCGCAGAACAATTGGAGAAGTTCACCCTAATTTTTGCTGATTCGACCTTTCAAAGCTTATACTTGGCATTTTCCTGTGTTTCTAATTAAAATACACTGCAACAGAGGTTTGGAAGTGACAGAACAATAACAGAGAGATATCTCACCACATGTACTTTGGCGTCAAGACCAGTATCTATTTGAGAGGGACTGCCCCAGAATTTGATGAAGATAGTGCCTGTTAGAAATGTTTAGATCTTCAGCACAGACAATCTTTGGCTCACAAATTGCGAGTAGATAATAATGCAGTACGGACAATGGGGGCACCTTGGACTGTTACTTTTAAAAATGCATTTATGGGATGTGGACGTCGCTGGTTAGAACAGCATTCATTGCCAATCCCCGTTTGCCCTTCAGAAAGTGATGGCGAGCTGTCCTCTTGAACCGCTGCAGTCTCTGAGGTGTAGGTACACCCGCTGTGCAATTAGGGAGGATGTTCCAGGATTTTGACCCAGCAACTGTGAAGGAATGGCGATATGTTTCCAACAATGGTGAGTGACTTGGAGGGGAACCTCCAAGTGGTGGGGTTCCCAAGTATCTGTTGGCCTTGTCCTTCTAGATTGTAGAGGTCGTTGGTTTGGAAGATGCAGCTGGGGAAACTCTGGTGAGTCCCTGCAGTGCATCTTGTAGATGGTACACATGGCTGCCGCTGTTCGCCGATGGTTGAGGGTGTGAATGTTTGTGGAAAGGGTGCCAATCAAGCGGTTGCTTTGTCCTGGATGGTGTTGAGCTCCTTGAGTGTTGTTGGAGCTGCACTCATCCAGGCAAGTGGAGAGTATTCTGTTACACTCCTGACTTGTGCTTTGTTGAAGGTGGACAGGGCTTTGGGGAGTCAGGAGGTGAGTTACTCGCCGTAGGATTCCTAGCCTCTGACCTGCTCTTGTAGCCACGGTATTTGTATGGCTAGTCCAGTTCAATTTCTGGTCAATGGTTACTCCCAGGATGTTGATAGTGGGGGGATTCATCGATGGCAATGCCATTAAATGTCAAGGGGCAATGGTTAGATTATCTATTGTTGGAGATGGGCATTGCCGGGCACATGTGGGGCACAAACCTAACTTACCACTTGTAAGCTCGAGGGACTAACAGTCCGTCTCTTTAATGAGATTTAAGAATTGAAAAAGAAATAGAGAATGACAGAGAAGGAAGATGGACTAGAGTTAAATCAGGTACAACATTGAGAATTAATTGAGCGAGAAATAAAAGACTGGGTTAAAAGAGAAAAGAAGATAAAGGGAAAGAAAGTAAAAATTCAATTTACAAAATCCTCCAGTAACTATTTAGTACCTGAAAGAGTGAGTCTCTGGTTTCAATAGGTTGGTTCAGGTGTTGTGATATTGCAGCAACGTAACTCAGTTCATTAAAAGGGTCTTTATAAAGTGAAGTAGCAGCCCTTAAAATCTGCAGAGATTAATTCAGATTTATGGTGTTAAACCAGCAATTTCTCGATGCTCTCAAGAAGGTTGATGCTGAGCTCCAGTTTGTGCGATGCCTAATCGGAAATCGTGCAGGTATTCATGGTGCTGTACATGTCGTGGGGGTATCACTAAAATAACGTTGAACACATCACTACTTTTCCAAAAATGTCTGTGCACATATTTCTCTGGACTTCTGATTGGCTTAGGCTGCAGCAGCGAATAATTGCCAAAGATTTGTTTCCGTGGCAAATGTAGACCAGGATCACACATCAGACACACTTTGTGTCAAGGATCAGTCCCTGTTCTAGAGAGGGAAGGTCGCCCATACCCAGTCACTGTGGGAGCCGCAAAATGCAACTGTTCAATTACTTTGGGTTTGAAATGTCCCAGCATGGAAGGAAGCACAGCAATATAAAACACTTAATGTTAAGGACAAGGAATTCTTTCTGCCAAAGGCCAGTTTAGCCGTATCTTGAGGCAATATTTTGCCCGCTGGCAAAATCTGCCAGTTCCGCCGAAGGCGACTCCTCACAGCAGGCCCCCTAGTGGCAAGGCACCATTGGCATTGACGAGACTAGAATATCTCGCCGGCAGCCAATGAGCCGCCCATGAGGCCGGAAAACACGCGCAGGATAGGGAGGGGGTCCCGTCAAATGTGCTTTTCTTGATAGCTGATCCAGGGTCTGCAAACTGGCTAGATCAACAACCAAATAAACAGATGGTAGCACAGTACTTAGCACTATAGCTTCACAGCACCAGGTTCCCAGGTTCGATTCCCGGCTTGGATCACTGTCTGTGCAGTCTGCACGTTCACCCCATGTCTGCGTGGGTTTCCACTGGGTGCTCTGGTTTCCTCCCACAAGTCCCGAAAGACGTGCTGTTGGATGAATTGGACATTCTGAATTCTCCGTCCGTGTACTTGAACAGGCGCCGGAATGTGGCGACTGGGGCTTTTTCACAGGAACTTCATTGCAGTGTTAATGTAAACCTACTTGTGACAATAAAGATTATTATTATTAGGAGCCAACTCTACTGGGCAACAGGGTTGTGTTTCAACTTAAAGCCACATGAAGAAACCCAGGGAGAATCATAAACCTGGAATGCATTATGAAATGACAATAAAATGATTATCCAAATAGATTTAAATTTATTAGTCTCAGTAACGATGATCACGAATCTAGCAGTTTGTCCTAAAAATCCATCTGCTTCACAACTGTCCTTTCGGGAAGGAAATCTGCCATCCTTACTTGGTTTGGCCTACATGTGACTCCAGACCCACAACAATGTTGTTGACTCTTAACCATCCCCTAAAATGGCCTAGTAACCTACTCACTTTTATCTATTCTCTGCAGAATTGCTGAATAATAATACAAGTAGATATGCCACCTGCCATTGAAAAAACAAAGACACTCATATCCTCAATCAACCCTGCAAAGTCCTCCTCACTACCATCTTGGGGCCTGTGCCAGAAGTGCCGAGTGGATGATCCATCTCAGCCTCCTGCAGTGACCCCAGCATCGTAGCTGACAGTCTTCAACCAATTTGATTCCTCCATGCAATGTCATCAAACAGCTACAGGCACTAAAAGGTTATGGTTCCTGACACCCCAGGTGACGATTTGTGTTCCAGAACTAGCCGTGACCCTAGCCAAGCTGTCTAGGGATGGCTATAAGACAGCAGTGCCCCAGAATTCAGCTCTGTTTTCAATGCTAGTTCCAGCTAGAGGACAAACCTGGACTGGGTAATCGAATTCAGGGCTACAAAGACAAGTTCTCAAAGAAATAAATAATGTACTGAAAGCAAGGGGTAGCAACAGAGGAAGACAATCAGAGATGTGCATTGATCGTTCTGAGGGTAATAAGCTTTTGTACTTAGTGTTGGTAATTTTAACTGTTTATTAAATAGGGGAATAAAAAATAAATGTTAATCTGATTATTAATGGTACAGGAAAGGGTATATTTTGATTAAGTGATGTCAAGTGTGAAATACAAAAACTCATTTATGGAAGTCAATGTTCCAACAGCATGGACATTCTTATAATTCCCAGAAGCTGTTATAATTAATGATAATTTGGGTAATAGTATTAGCTGTGGAGGGGAGGGGAGGGGGAGGGAGAAGAATTAACTGTCCATTGAAATTACTGAAAAAAGGAAATTGTGCAAGATATGGAGCAAGGCATGAGGTCCAAGGTTTCACCACCAATCTCAGATGAGCATTCCAAACTCTTGCTCCACAAGGAAACATGAAAAAACACTTTTCCAAGCTTTAATTGACCTTCAATCACCTAACTGAGCTGGGATGGGTGAAAAATCAGGATTCTGTACTCTGAATTCCAAATAAACGCCACCAAACATGAATCTGGCTCTTCAACCATTCAATGCCACATTGTGCCAAGCTCCTGAGCTAAAGAAGCTTATGGATGTTGTTAGGAAAGTTACTAAGGGTTACCATAGAGTACTGTATCTTTTGTGGGGGGTTATCAGTGTTGGTAGTTGGTAAGATGTTTACTGTGGGTTTATAAAATGTTAACTGGATTCATAGAATAAACATTGTTTTGTTTTAAAAATACTTTAGTTCTCTGTTGCATCACATCTGTAAAGTGGGCCCTTGTGCTCCCCATAACCAAAATCTATTAAAAGTTGTGGGTCAGGTGAACTTTATGATATACTTTGGCATTCTCCAAACCCTGGCCCATAACAATGGGAAATGCATGGCAGATGCTGTGCGATGTGGATAAATGTGAGGTAGAAAAACTTTGGTAGAAAAACAGGAAAGCAGATTATTATCTGAATAATAATAATAACCACTTATTATCACAAGTAGGCTTCAATGAAGTTACTGTGAAAACCCCCTAGTCGCCACATTCCGGCACCTGTTCAGGGAGGCTGGTACAGGAATTGAACCCGCACTGCTGACCATGTTCTGCATTACAAGCCAGCTGTTTAGCCCACTGTACTAAACCAGCTCCTAGCTAAACCAGCCCATGGCTATACAATGGCTATACATTGAGGGAGGGGAATGTACAACGAGACCTGGGTGGCCTCAAACACCCATCACTGAAGGTAAGCATGCAGGTACAGCAGGTGACAAAGAAGGAAAATACTGGGCGCGATTCTCCGCAAATGCGGCGAGTCATAAAGGCTGCCTTGAAACTGGCCGTGTTTCACGGCAGCCTCCGCGCCCCCTCCCAGGACCCGATTCTCCCCCCCCGGGCGGGGCTAGCAGCGGGGCCCCGTGAAGCACGGCATCGCGGCCTTAGCGATCGTCGCTAAGTCCGCGCGCCAAGCTTCACGACGGCTGACGGGCACAATGACGTCAGCCGCGCATGCGCCGGTTGGACGGCTCCAACCCGCGCATGCGCGGATGACGTCATCACGCAGACGCATCAAAGCGGGCCGTCATGCCCCTCAGCCGCCCCGCGGACTGATCCTGCGGGGCGGCGGAAGAACAAATAGTGCGTGGGTATCGGACCCGGTGCCCACCGATCGCAGGCCCTTGCCACCCTTGGCATGGCCGTGCCAATCGGTGCCATGGTTGTCCGGGACGGGCACTTTGTGGCCGTTTTCACGAACGATGAAAGCAGGTGTGTTCGCGGCCGTGAAAACGGCCGTAAACTTCGCGGTATTCGGCCCATCGGCCTGCAGAGAATCGCTGTTCGCCGTAAAAAACGGCGAGCAGCGATTCGTGTCGGGGGGCGGCCGGAGGGGGGGGGGGGGGGAGAATAGCGGGAGGCCGTGAAAATTGTCGGGAAGGCCCTCCCGTTATTCTCCGACCCGTCGTGGGCAGCGGAGAATCGCGCCCACTATGTTTGCCTTCATAGTTAAAGGATTCGAGTGCAGGAGCAGGGATGTCTTGCTGCAATTATACAGGGCTTTGGTGAGGCCACACTTGGAATATTGTGAGCAGTTTTGGTCTCCTTAGCTGAGGAAGGATGTTCTTGCTCGAGAGGGAATGCAGCAAAGCTTTACCAAACTAATTCCTGGGATGGCTGAACTGACGTATAAGGAGGTTGAGTTGGTTAGGATGATATTCGCTGGAGTGGGGCAGCACGGTGGCACAGTGGTTAGCATTGTTGCCTCACGGCGCCGAGGTCCCAGGTACGATTCCAGCTCTGGGTCACTGTCCGTGTAGACTTTGCACATTCTCCCTGTGTTTGCATGGGTTTCGCCCCCACAATACCCAAAGATGTGCAGGGTAGGTGGATTGGCCACTTTAAATTGCCCCTTAATTGGAAAAAAATAATTGGGTACTCTAAATTAAAAGAAAATATTCGCTGGAGTTTAGAATAATGAGAGGGGATCTCATAGAAACCTATCAAATTCTAACAGGACTTGACAGGGTAGATGCAGGAAGGATGTTCCGGTTGGTGGGTGTGTCCAGAAGCAGGGGTCACAGTCTGAGGATACTCGACCAACATTAGTGAAACAGATGATCTGCTCATTATCGCAATGCTGTTCACAAACCCTTGCTGGACACAAAGGTTTCCTGTATTACAACATGCCCTTTAGTGCAGATTGTGTGGTCAGTGCAAAGCAGGAGTAAGCATGGACCCTGCAGGTAAAGGGACCACTTTGAGTGTAACTTGTCCTGTTCATCTATTCCTGCCAGAATATCAGGTGCGTTCCATCCATTGTGTGGGGGGAGGGGGAGTGGGATTGATTGGCAGGACTCCTCCAACCACATTGTTCACCTCTTTATACCCAATAAAGAAAGAAAATCACCAAAACAGTGGACTAAGCCCCTAACAGGGGTGAGGACAGGGACGGGGAGTGTCTTTGGTGTCCACAGCATTGAACCAAAAGCAGAGAAATGTCTGCCAGGTCATCGGCCAGCCCTGCTCTGCGGTTCCGGGACATCACCCTTCTGGGCCATGTTGAAATGTGCAGGAATGTGCTGCAAAAGTGAAATAAGTAAAGTCGCCATAGTCCCAGTTGACCATAGGCTGCTTTCCTCTTTGAAGGGGAGGGCTGATTGGTGATGATTTAATAATAATAAACGTTGTTATTGTCACGAGTAGGCTTTACATTAACACTGAAGTTACTGTGAAAAGCCCCTAGTCGCCACATTCCGGTGCCTTTTCGGGTACACAGAGCAAGGATCCAGAATGTCCAGAATGTCTTTCAGGACTTGTGGGAGGAAACCGGAGCACCCGGAGGAAACCCACGCAGACACAGGGAGAACGTGCAGACTCCACACAGACAGTGACCCAAGCCCAGAATCGAACCCTGTGATGCAACATTGCGAACCACTGTTACCGTGCCGCCCATTAATCGGAGGATAATCCCACCTTAGGCGAGGGACAATGTTGAGAAGGCGGGCCTTCATGAGAGGAGGAAAAGGCCAAGCAGGGAATCCAACACAGCATAGGCGCAGGTGGTCATCAGTCCTCTTGAGGTTCTCACGAGGTTGGCAACACAGTGCTGGAAGAGAACGAATGACTTTATTCACTCTGCCAGAGTACGCCTGGCACATTATCCACAAGGACTCCAATATATGAGTCTAAGGCCCAGTGGCAACGGCATGTCCTGCCTAACAGTCCCACTGCAGCACACCCACACTGCGATGGAGGGACCTCTATACCTCCTCCACCCTTCAGCAAACATGGGTCACTGCATTGAGCGGGGTGGGTGTGTGTATGTGGGAAGGGGATGAATGGGGATTGCCGGACAGAGGTGCAAGAGGAACCAGCAACCTCTGGAAATCACATACCAACCTGAGCCTTCCCCTCGCATGTGGATGTGCTCCAGCGCTGTAGAGGGAACTGCTCCACAACCTTTCTGTCCAATTCACACCAGAGATGACTTTCCGCACAGATCTCTTACGAGGGGAGTAATGGTGAATGAGCCAAATTTCAATGCTCTAATCGAAGTAACATCTAATTCCTCTCAAATATCTTCTCTTCTTTATTGGTCTGCCACAATCATGCCGAACGTGAGAAGCTGGGGGGAGGGGTGGGTGCAGCCAGTCTCCTGAAGGCTCTGTCTGAATTTGAAAAGAGGGCATCTGAGTTTGTGAGAGTGGAGCAGGACAAAGCTATTGAAATGGGGAGCCAGGCCGTAGCCAGCCACCTAGTAGAGGTTCATCCATTCAAAGCAAACCTGAGGGTCAAATAGGCCTCCATGCACATTTGCACTCTTATCTCACTTACAAGTACCTCCAGGAATAAACCAAGGCCCAAAGAGGAGGAGAAGGGGGAAGAAGGGGAGGGGGAGGAGGAGGGAAGGAGGAGGATGGGGAGGAAGAGGAGGATGAGGGGAAGGGGAAGAGGAGGAGGGGAGGAGGGAGGGCGAGGAGGAGAAGGAGGAGGAAGATGAGGAGGGGATAAGGAGGATGGGGAAGAAGCTGAGTAGGTGCCATTGTCATGTGAGAGGGCCTTTAAGAAATGGGTGTTCATAAATGGATGTGTATATAAATATCTGTAGTGAGAGTACCTTTAAGAAATGGGTGTTTATTACTGCAGTGATGTCAGAGAGTGGGTGGAGCTGGGTTGTCTGTCAACTTTTTACTTTTGCTTTAGGCTTTTTGCTGCAGGGTGGGTTTGATTTCATTTTAGTTTTGGAGAAGCTACAATCACAGCAGGATGTGTGTGAATCTCTGCAAGCTGATGAATGTCCATTTGCTGATTTCAACGTGGTAACTGTTCTCAGTAGTGAAGTTAAACCTGAGGTGCTTCTGTTAAAGGTTTTGTTTTTAAGTCTTATGGATGTTAAAGGAAAGCTTAAAGGATTATTTTGTGTTGTAGTCTTTGGGGGTTGTATTTGAAATAATGGTTGCTGAGATGTTCACTGTACATTTTAAAAAGGTTAACTTGAGTTCATAGAATAAACATTGTTTTGTTTTAAAAAATACTTTTCCATTTCTGCTGTACCACACCTGTAGAGTGGACCATGTGCTCCCCATACCACAATCTATTAAATGTTGTGGGTCAGGTGAACTCCATGATACACTCTGGGGTTCTCTAAACCCTGGCTCATAACACCATGGAGACCCTGGTTTCTGCGGAGATGTGTGCCAACCTGCACTGCAACGCCATTGCCATGGGTGAGTTCATTAAGTGACAACGCGAGAGGGGGATAGGTCATCACAACATCCCTCCAGGTGATCCTTCCTCTCAAGGAATCAGGCTGGGGTCCCTTTGGGACCCAAAGGGAGGAACAGCAGCAATTGGAGAGCCTTGTGTCATCCACTCAGGACTGCTAGAGATGGTCCACTCCCTCCATATCCCCTTGGCCTATGACCCCTTCAACCTTATCCTGTGTCACCACAGAGGGAGTAGTTGGACCACAGGGGGCAGTTAAAGTCTGCCGGGGCCTCCAGGCTTCTGCTCTCCAGAGACCTGGAGGCCAAGGTCAGCACAGCAGCAGAGCCGACAACCCAACAGGCTGCCTCCTGCCTGCTGCGGGGGGCAGGGTAGCACCGAGAAGAAGCAGTAGACCATATAAAGCCAAGAATGTATGACCACAAGTGGTTGCATTGTTGGACACTGTCACTGTATTATCGGTAAATATATTCACTGTCACAAAATAATATGCCTCATGTTGTCTTTCACCGAAATTGTGTAAGCTTTGCGAGACAATGATCGTCGTCTGCTTTTTCGTCAGCGTCCCCCTAATTTCCCCTCTCCCAGTCACCCATGTCCTTTTCCCCATCACTGTGGACTACCTGGCATCACCTTCCACCTCCCCATCATCAGTCTGCAGCCAGAACCCTTCTCCTTCAGGAATGTCCAGGTGAAAGTGCGCCATCCCCTCCTGCCTAAAGACCCCATCGACATTGACCTCCCTGACTTCTCCCTTCTCACCCCTCCCCATGTCCGTGTTTACCTCCATGTCCCCATCAATCACCCTCACCGCCCCTTCTACCCAATATCATTGCATTCTCACCGTCCCACCCTACCGGTTCCCTCTACTCCTTCTCACTCATCTTTCCATACTACCACACCCACCCTCGCTCCCCAGAAGGCTGTCATTCACTACACAAATGGCTCCCTTGCGCGGTCACCTGGGAATTCCATCCCCACTTATTCCTTCCTTCCCTTATGTCTTCCCCACCCCCCCCCCCCCCCCTGAACTCCCCCCTCCCCCATTACTTTTTTCTTTCTACAAAGCCCTCCCTTACCCCTTCCTCCGCCACGCTGCCACCCTGGCCACTGTTGCTCCTCCAAACCCCCTCCCCCACTCCAGCTTCACCTCACTGACATCTTCATCATCTACCCCATCAAACTTCACTCCACCCCCCGAAAATTGTCTTCTCCCAATTTTCTGTTGGGACATGTTCTGGACCGGTGTGTTTTCCCGCTGGGATCGCTGAAATTGGGGGGAAGATTCTGGTCAGGCCTTCAACTGCATTGTTGGAGTATTGTGTCCAGTTTTGGTCTCCTTATTCGAGGAAGGATGTGGTGGCATTGGAGGCAGTTTAGAGGAAGTTCACATATTGATGCGGGGATGAAGGGGTTGACGTATGAGGAGAGATTAAACAGTTTGGGCTTATACTTGCTGCAGTTTAAAAGGATGTGTTATGTTACTGGGTTTAGTAATATGTATCGTTACTAGTTGCTGCATCCAGAAGGTCTGATGGTGTGATTCTGAAGAAACTACTAATCTTCAACTTAAAGCAAAGTAATTTATCAAGTAACGATTAATTATAATTGAGTTTGACACTCTGCAGAACTATCACTAGTAATCAAGTAATTAAATATTAATGTATTAGCTGATTCAAAACTACACATGCTAACTATGCTGTGATCTATCTTTCACACACTACTGCTTTCTAGTCACTCCTGGATTGAAAGAGACCAAGATCCTCTGGGAGCTGATACTTATAGTGCAATCTAGTGGTGCCCTCCAGTGGTAGTGTTACAGCTAGGTGTTATAATTAACCTTTAGTTATCTACAGGCATAAATATCATTACAGGATGAGATGGGAATTGATCGAGGTATTTAAAATACTGATAGGGATTGATAAAGTAAATTTAGAACACAGAATATACAGTGCAGAAGGAGGCCATTCGGCCCATCGGGACTGCACCGACCCACTTAAGCCCTCACTTCTACCCTACCCCCGTAACCCAATAACCCCTCCTAACCTTTTTGGTCACTAAGGGCAATTTATCATGGCGAATCCACCTAATCTGCACGTCTTTGGACTGTGGGAGGAAACCGGAGCACCTGGAGGAAACCCACGCAGACACGGGGAGAAGGTGCAGACTCTGCACAGACAGTGGCCCAGCGGGGAATCGAACCTGGGACCCTGGTTGCGGTGGAATCTGAATCATTAAATAGTTTCAAGGTGATATATTTCGGACAAAAAGAAAGGTTAAAGGGATGTGGGGAACAGGTAGGGGGATGGTTTTGAGACCAGCAAGAGATCAGCCATGATCTGATTGAATGGCAGAGCAGAAGGACTGAATTGCCTACTTCTACCCTTAATTCCTTTGTACCTATGCATCACATTAGTGGGAGGCAAATTGGCTTCACACCGGCTTCCAGTGTGATTCCCGATCCACCAGAGCAGGCATCAGCAGAAGATCCAGCAGGACATTAATGTCAGCAGGAAACTGATTTTTGGGCCTCCCACCAAATCCTCCTCTCCTCCCACCCGCTGTTGATCCCGCTGGCTTCGGCATGGGAGAGATTCCACCCATGTTTTAAATAATACTTATGGTGCAGGGCTTCAGGCTCCATCGTTAATGGTCACTAACAAAGCAACTGCTCCTAGTCGAGGGACAGAAAGGACAGCATAAGACTTGACAAGTCCCCATCTTCCAATTGCCATCTTTTCATTACTTGTCTCATTTAAGGCAGAGAAAAGTTCCTCCTGTCTATTTTGGCCTCAGGTGAGGCGAGGAGAGGAAAGGTGATGCGAGGTAAGCTGAGGCAAGGTGGGGTGAGGTGGGGTGAGGTGAGGCGAGGTGAGGTGAGGCGAGGTGAGGTGAGGTGAGGTGAGGTGAGGCGAGGTGAGGTGAGGCGAGGTCGGGTGAGGTGAGGCAAGGTGAGGTGAGGTGGGGTGAGGCGAGGTGAGGTGAGGTGAGGTGGGGTGAGGTGAGGTGAGGCGAGGTGAGGCAAGGTGAGGTGAGGTGAGGTGAGGCAAGGTGGGGTGAGGTGAGGTGAGGTGAGGTTAGGCGAGGTGAGGTGAGGTGAGGCGAGGTGGGATGAGGTGAGGTGAGGTGAGGTGGGTGGGGGAACGTACATTGAGTCACCAATGGCTGCAGTTCAAACACGATTTCAGGGAAACAATGGCCTTCAGTGTTTTACTTCTTATCCATCCCCCAATCACTTGTTCTTCCCTAATCCTTTGCTCGACTTACCCAGCATTCCCACTGTTCATTTACCACCCTCACTCCTATTGTTATCCTTCAACTACCCTGTGAAGTACGTGCTTTGCTCCACTGTCACTCGCTTCACCCTTAACCCTGTAGTCAAGCTCCCCATTCACAACTTTCAATGGCAGGTGATGAGAGACTAGAGGCCCATCACTTTCAATTCATTTTCCTCCTCTCCCCCTTGATCCCTTGAAGAAACGTTGTTTGCATTCAAAATTCAATTTGCCTTATTGAAAAGAAGGAAATTAAATTTGTCTGAGGAAAGAAACGGCCTGTGTTTTTATACCATACACTTCTGTCTCTCTCTGACTCATAGGAATTAGAAATGAGAATCTCAGACCGAGAAATTCAGTAGCAGTCATTTAACCCCAATGTGCTTCAAAACCCAATATATCTTGAAGCAACCTTTTCCAAGTTTACACTTTCATTAAAGAGTTTCCTGTTCAATTTGGACTTGATTGATGTTACAGATTTTTGCCAAGTGAAGAGACTATTCGTGATTTCGGAACATTCTCAATCGCTTCAATGAAACTTTTGATGTGTATCTCCTGTTGTGATGTAGGGAAACATGGCTGTCAGCTTGCACAGAGTAAGATCCCACGAACAGCAATGAGGGGCAAGTTCAGCCTTGCAAAGACTGTGCCTCCTGCAGCACAGTGCGCCCTCATAATAGATTACCAGCTCAAAGCAGTTTGCAAGCATTTGTTTCTTTGGGTCAATGGAAGATTACATTTCTCATTATTCTGTATTTCTGTCAATCTCCTGCAGGATGTTTGCGAACACACGGGTTACAATCAGGAGAATCCACCACAATTTATCATTCGATAGGGTCAAGATCAACAGCCTGTGGTGAGTTCTTTCTGTCTGAAATATTACATCAGTTTCCCCATTTCTGATAAGTTTCTCCTTACTACACAGAGTCTGGGCCAATAGCATTGAAGATAATTTATAAAATAATAGCCAAAGGAGGTCGTAACTGTCTAAGTTACATATTGGGCAAAGTTAAACCTCTACTTTACAGAATTATAGAATCATAGATATTCTACAGTGCAGAAGGAGGCCATTTGGCCCATCTTGTCTGCACCGATCCTGTCAAAGAGCATCTACCCAGCCCCACTTTCCTGCCCTATCCTCGTAACTCCACCTAACCTGCACAGCTTTGGACAGTTAAGGGACAATTTAACACAGCATGGACTGTGGCCATTTCATTGGCAAAATCATTTAGCTATTTGCGTAAATGATATTTAATTCTTGTCCTTGTTAGTCTTGGGCATGAGGAATCAGAAAGGTCATTGTTTGCCCACTGCCGTTAAATTTATCACATAATGAAACTTTGGCAAGAGCTAGAAAAAGAATCAATGCCTAAAACGTTTGCTCAAAAAACAGTGGAAGTGTTAGGCCCAGAGCTGGCAGCGGTGGGGGCAGCAGCCCCAGCATCGGGAGGCAGGAACTCCCGCATGATTTGGTCACATGGAGATTGTCGGGAAGGGATGGCAGCCAATTAAGGATGGTGAGTGGGGCTTCCACACTGCTGATCCAATCAGAGGTGTGGCAGCTCTGCAGCGCCACCAAGAAAGGTAGCCACCGCTGGTTGAGGCAGCAAGGGAAGCCGGAGGGCACCTCCATTTTGAGGCGTTCAGCTCAGGACTGGCAGATAGGAGTCAAACAGGAAGGCCCCGCTGATCAGAGGGGAAATCACTCCAGCAGCGGTGGCATCGGTGTCGCAGGGGTGGATTTTGCCATTGTTGGCCTTTTCTTTGGGCCTGAGAATCTCTGGCTCTGATGGTGTCTCCCTCGCCCCGCCCTGGGAAAGAGCCTCCTCCTTACAGCCAATCACACAGCAGGGGGCAGATCCACTGTTAGCAGATGGAGAAAATGGCCTTTAATTGGACCTTTCGCTTTCTAAGTTGGCCACCTGCCTCCAGTTGAGAGAGAGAGAGAGAGAGGGGGGAGGGAAGCCAAGCCACTGGGAAAGCTCCCCCTCAGCAATGCTGTCCAACATTTTACCCCATTTCCTCACCCCTTTTATGTAAAGTGAGAAATAATGAATTTTAACCTCCCAGTCACACAGCTTTGGCAGCAAACTCACCGGTAATACAAACCTGGCCCACATCAGCCTTATCTTGGGCAGGAGACTGCTGGCTAATATTTGTGATCTGTCTCTCCAAAATCCATTAGTCTTGCAAGTTTGGTTCTGTTCTCATTACCATCTACTTAATGCCATCCATACATTAGGAAAATGTGATCAGAACTCAGAAGGTTCTAAAGCATTCTGAAAATGCTCATCTGAATTTCAAACACACTCTTCATTAATCAAACAGCATCTGGAAGTGCCGCAGATCACAGTGGACTAAAAGGCTTTTGATTTACATTTTTTACTTCTGGGTCAGATTAAAGTGTCCTCTGTTCTCAGCCTGTTAGAGAAACTTCAGACATGTACACTATCCGGGGCCTGAAAGAAAGCCTTGCATTTGGCTCGCACCTTTCCTGACCACTGGATGTGTGAACGGTACTTTATAGCAATGAAGTACTTTTGACATGTGTGGTAAATTCATACTGTATTGTAATTCACACTGTATTGCATTGTATTATGTCCTTGTGGGCTCTATATGTGAGCCGTTGCGAGGCTCTGCCCAAAAGGAGGAGATGAGGAGCTTGTACAGGGCTCCACCCTTGGCTCCGCCCATGGCCCCTCCCACTACCGGAAGTATAAAGTGCTGCAGCCGTAAACCTGCTCTCAGTTCCTCTGGTCGCAGGCAGGCTCAGTTGTAAGACTATTAAAACCACAATTTACTTCCAATCGTGTCTCTAGTGAATTGATGGTCACATCAATTTAATAGTCTTAGAAAACTTGAAGAAAACTACTATGGAATCAGCCCTCAAACCTGATCGACTAGAACTCGGCCCGCAGGCTGCAGAGGCGAAGGAAATCTTCCTACACTGGCTTTGATGTTTCAAGGCCTACCTGGCTGAATCAAGCACATCCGAGACTACAGAGGAGCAGAAACTCAGCCTACTGCACGCACGGGTGAGCCATCGAATCTCTACGCAACTCAATTGTACCACCTCATATACTGAGGCCCTGGCTATGCTCGACCGATTGTACATGCGGCCGATTAACGAGGTCTACGCGCGGCACATTTTCACGACCCGCCGCCAGCGCCCTGCAGAGTCGCTAGAAGTCTTTCTGCGCAATTTAAAAGCCCTTGCTCAGGACTGCAATTTTCAGGCTGTAACAGCCTCCCAGCATATGGAACTCGCTGTACGTGATGTATACGTTGCAGGGCTCAGGTCTAACTATGTGCGCCAGCGATTGCTTGAAAAAGGGGCACAGAACTTGTAGGACACGATAGAGTTAGCTACGACTATGGAGGTCGCGTTCCGCAGTTTGAACTCATTCCCCGCAGACCAAGTGACCCCATCGTGGGCCCCCGACCAGCGTCTGCCCCAGGCCTGCGCCGCGTGGCCACCCACCCACTATGGAGCGTCAGCGTGCCATTTTTGCGGCCAGCCCCAACACCCGCGGCAGCACTGTCCGGCCCGCAACGCGGCCTGCAGCAGCTGCTGTCGCAAAGGACACTATGCCCGAGTATGCCTGGCAAAATCGAAACTTTGTAACTCCCCCGCAGTCCAGAGCATTTGCCTCCCAAACTCACAGGCCCGCAGACCCCGTAATGCTGCAGCATGTCTGCCAACTCCGCCTCCACCCGACATGTGCGAGTCATGGGGGCCGCCATCTTGGATGCCATCTTCCTCGCCGCCCGTCACGTGCGATCCACGGGGGTGGCCATCTTGGATGCCATCTTCTTTAGCACCCACCACGTGCGATCAACGGGGGCCGCCATCTTGGCCATCAACCTCATCTTACCTCGACGACTACGACCTCAGCGGACAGTCATCACGGGGCCACTCCAGCACAGCTGATCGAGCCGCCGGCTACCCGCAACTCAACGCAGTCACGTTGGACCAGTCGCGTTCGAAGCACCTTCAGAGCTCGATGATGTCCGTTAAAATCAACGGGTACAGGACACCGTGCCTCTTCGACTCCGGGAGCACCGAGAGCTTCGTACATGCTGACCTGGTAAGACACTGTTCTCTCCCTATCTTCCCTGCATGGCAAACTATCTCCCTCGCCTCGGGCTCACACTCAGTCCACATACAAGGGCGCACCGTCGCGACCCTAACGATTCAGGGCGCCAGCGACTCTAATTTCCAGCTGTACGTACTCCCCGACCTCTGCGCCCCACTGTTACTTGGGCTCGATTTCCAATGTAATCTCAAGAGCCTCACACTCAGCTTCGGCGGACCTCTACCTCCACTCACTATCTGCAGTCTAGCGACACTAAAAATCGACCCCCCTCCACTCTTCGCTAATCTCACTGCTAACTGCAAACCCGTAGCCACTCGCAGCAGGCGGTATAGCCTGCAGGACAGGGTATTTATTAGAGCCGAAGTCCAGCGGCTCCTACGTTAGGGAGTCATAGAGGCCAGTAATAGCCCCTGGAGAGCTCAGGTGGTGGTCGTCAAGACCGGGGAAAAGTTCCGAATGGTGGTTGCTTATAGCCAAACCATTAACCGGTTCACGCACCTCGATGCGTACCCCCTCCCCAGAATTGCAGACATGGTTAATCAGATTGTCCAGTACCGCATATTCTCCATGGTGGATCTGAAGTCTGCTTACCACCAGCTCCCAATCCGCCCGGAGGACCGCCACTACACGGCGTTCGAGGCAGATGGCCGCCTCTTCCATTTCCTCCGGGTCCCCTTTGGCGTCACGAATGGGGTCTCGGTTTTCCAACGAACAATGGAGCGAATGATGGACCAGTACGGGCTGCGGGCCACGTTTCCGTACTTGGGCAATGTCACCATCTGCGGCCATGGTCAGCAGGACCACGACGCCAACCGCCACCGATTTCTCCAAACCGCCCAGAAACTCAATCTCACCTACAATACGGAGAAATGCGTTTTCCGCACTACCAGACTAGCCATCCTCGGCTATGTTGTGGAAAACGGAGTCCTGGGCCCCGACCCGGACCGTATGCGCCACCTCAAGAGGTGCCTGGGATTCTTCTCTTATTACGCCCAGTGGGTCCCCCAGTATGCGGACAAAGCCCGCCCACTATTTAAGACCACACTCTTCCCACTGTCAGCTGAGGCCCGCCAGGCCTTCAACTGCATTAAGGAGGACATCGCCAAAGCCGCCATGCGGGCGGTGGATGAATCCGTCCCCTTTCAAGTGGAGAGCGACGCCTCAGAGGTCGCTCTCGCCGCCACTCTGAATCAGGCAGGGAGACCAGTTGCCTTCTTCTCCCGAACCCTCTCCGCTTCGGAACTTCGACACTCCTCAGTCGAAAAGGAAGCTCAAGCCATTGTGGAAGCCGTACGGCACTGGAGGCACTACCTCACAGGTAGGAGGTTTACCCTCATCATCGACCAAAGATTGGTTGCCTTCATGTTTGACAACTCGCAAAGGGGCAAAATTAAAAATGATAAAATCTTGCGGTGGAGGATCGAACTCTCCACCGATAATTACGATATCATATATCGACCGGGGAAGCTCAACGAGCCCCCAGATGCCCTGTCCCATGGCACATGCGCCAGCGCGCAAGACGACCACCTGAAGGCTATCCACAATGACCTCTGCCACCTGGGGGTCACCCGGCTCACCCACTACGTCAAAGCCCAAAAGCTGCCTTTCTCCACCGAGGAGGTAAAAGCCATCACCAGGGATTGCCCGATCTGCGCGGAGTGCAAACCGCACTTCTATAGACCAGAGAAGGCCCACCTGGTAAAAGCATCCCGGCCCTTTGAACGCCTGAGCAACGATTTCAAAGGGCCATTCCCCTCGACCAATCGAAACGTGTACTTTCTTAACGTCATCGATGAATTCTCCCACTTCCCCTTTGCCATCCTGTGCCCGATATGACCTCCCACACAGTCATCAGAGCCCTGCACAGTGTCTTCACCCTGTTCGGTTTCCCCAGCTACGTACACAGCGACAGGGATTCGTCCTTCATGAGCAACGAGCTGCGTCAGTACCTGCTCGGCAAGGACATCGCCTCGAGCAGGACTACCAGCTACAACCCCAGGGGGAACGGCAGGTGGAGAGGGAGAACGCGACGGTCTGGAAGACCGTCCTACTGACCCTCCGGTCCAGGAATCTCCTGACCTCCCATTGGCAGGAGGTCCTCCCCAACGCACTCCATGCAATTAGGTCCCCCCTATGCACCGCCACCAACCAGACCCCTCACGAACGACCATTTGTTTTCTCTAGGGGAACTACCACGGGGGCTTCGCTCCCATCCTGGTTGAGAACACCGGGCCTGGTTCTCCTCCGGAAGCACGTCCGGACACACAAAACAGAGATTGCTACTGCTTCATTCGAACCCCCAATACTCCATTATTGAATACTCCGACGGCCGTCAGGACACCGTTTCCGTCCGGGACCTGGCATTTGCAGGATCCACCACCACCACCACCACGGCACCCCTCACACTTCACCCCACCCAACCCCCCACGCCTTGCGCCCCCACGCCTATAGGTTCCCTGCCCACGCTCGGCGCCCCCGCGCCTGTAGGTTTCCTGCGCCCCCCGTCGCCCGTCGCAACGGTCAGGTATGAAGCTCCGGAACACCCCTGGAGTCCACCCTCATACCCACACCAATCGTCACCACCCAGCCACTCGAAGAGGCTGCAACCCCGATGATCCGCCGATCCCAAAGGACGACTCAGCCATCGGACCGGCTCAACTTGTAGACCCGTCACCCCCGCCGGACTTGATTTTTTACAGGGGGTGAATATGTTGAATTCATACTGTATTGTAATTCACACTGTATTGCATTGCATTGTATTATGTCCTTGTGGGCTCTGTATGTGAGCCGTTGCACGGCTCTGCCCATAGGAGGAGATGAGGAGCTTGTACAGGGCTCCACCCTTGGCTCCGCTCATGGCCCCTCCCACTACCAGAAGTATAAATTGCTGCAGTCATAAACCTGCTCTCAGTTCCTCTGGTCGCAGGCAGGCTCAGTTGTAAGACTATTAAAACCACAGTTTACTTCCAATCATTTCTCTAGTGACTTGATGGTCACATCAACGTGTCATCGAAGGTAATGTGGGAGAGAGAAAAGAACTTAGAAGTCCAAAAGAAAGACAAGAAATAAATAGCACAAAGGGTGCTTTATGAAAACTTTCATACCCTTCCCCCATTGACTTTGGGAGCAAATTTAGACCAGATGGGCCCTGGTCCAATTCCTGTTCAGTTCATCTCACCCTGATTGAGCAAGTTGTGGGGAGGCTTTACTAACAACAATCTATTAGGGAAATCAACAATTATTCCTTGGGGGTTTTGAATTTATTTTCTACGAAAGCAGTCAACTAAAAGATGATGCGGCACCACCTGCAGTAATAAGAATTAGGGTCAAGCAACATGCTTCCAGTTTAACTGGCTCTCAATGACCTCAACAACTTCTTCTTAAGCCACAATCTACAAGTAGTCAGGATGAAGGTTAACAACGGCTGGATATCTCCGGCTATCAGAATTCTCTTTTCCCGCTAGTAGAGCACCCCACGCCCACGCTTTTCCCAATGGCGTGTGGTAGCTTCAATGTGAAATCCCATTGATAAACGGCGGGAGTAGAAAATCCCACTGCCGGCGAATGGCGCACCGCCGAGAAACACGCGACTGGGGGACCGGGAAATTCTGCCCAACATGTTTTCCTAACTTGACCTAAGGACCAGACACACCTATTGGGTCGAACACCAAGAAAGGAGGTTGGGGAGGAATCCATAAGGGGGAGGGTAGATAACACTCACCCTGCCTGGGTGCACAATGCATCTTGGTTAACGTTAAGTTTGAACCTGATATTGCTCAAATGTGAACAATATCTATGCTTACGTCTCATGCGCTGTAGAAATGTTACCTGATTTCATATATTGGGCAGAGTCAGTTCCAGGACCTCTTCTCTGAAGTTTCTTTTTTTAAAAATTTCGAGTACCCAATTATTTTTTTCCAATTAAGGGTCAATTTAGCATGGCCAATCCACCTAGCCTGCACATCTTTGGGTTGTGGGGGCGAAACCCACGCAAACATGGGGATAATGTGCAAACTT
The DNA here is from genome assembly GCF_902713615.1 of Scyliorhinus canicula. Taxonomy (NCBI): domain Eukaryota; kingdom Metazoa; phylum Chordata; class Chondrichthyes; order Carcharhiniformes; family Scyliorhinidae; genus Scyliorhinus; species Scyliorhinus canicula. The sequence continues at coordinate 48,639,300 of NC_052157.1, read as the reverse complement.
CACACAGACAGTGACCCAGAGCCAGCATCGAACCTGGGACCTCGGCGCCGTGAGGCAGCAGGGCTAACCCTCTGCGCCACCGTGCTGCCCTCTCTTCTCTGAAGTTGCGCTCTCCCAACATATTGGCCAATAAACTATCGTTCTGTGCCTGAGACTCCACCAATTATTTTGTAGAAAAGAGAAAAACTAAAACAAACAGAAGGAAAACCAACAAAACTAGCTTGCTCTCTACCAACCACAGTTGGAAAGGCCTGGATGCCAGGTGAGGACAATTTATGCTGACTCCCATCTTTGAATAGGTTGTCTGTGTTGACACTTGAGTGAGGCAGCAGAGGCGTGTAGAGCCAGACCACAGCTGGAGTCAGTATCTTCAGGAAAGGCAGAAGACAAGAAAATAAAACTGCAACAAAACAATTCACCTGATTTGTACTGCCTTATAGTGTAGAAGGAGGCCATTTATCCCATCATGTCTCTACCAGCCCTTTGAACAAGCTATCCAATTAATTCAGCTTCTCTCCTGTTTCCTACCAGCCCTGAAAGCTGTCCATTTGATGCACAACACCCATTTCTTTTTGGAAGTTATCACTGAATCTGATCCACTGCCTCATTCCAGACAATATACCAGATCATAACAATTCAGAGTAAAAACAATTCTGATTTCCCCTCCCTATTCCTTTAAAGCTCAATTCTGCACCTTATTAGTACATATCCTCCTCCTCTTCAGAACGATCTCCCCTTATTTTCTCTACCAAAGCAAAATGAAGTTGCAGATTGGTAAAAGTTTCTGTGCTCAGCTACTGGGGTTAGATTAGATTTGAAGGTTGTGATATTTCCTTTATTAAAAGCCACGTCCTTTATCAGATAGAGAAGACTGTGCTGAGTTAGAGATTTCCATACCATAGCATTACCTCCTGAAACATTACGTCTGCTGTGCCCTCAACCTGTCCGAACATTAATTGGAATTGTGACCATTTGTCTGCTCACAGATTTGCTTCATCGCATTAATAGCAGCTGCTTATCTCTGACGTTGAGACTGGACCTGCTTTTCGTTCCCTAAGTTCCTTATTGCTTCACAGCCTCAGGTTAGACCTTGAAAAACTGATGGAAATTGACTGCAGGATCCAGGTATGATGAGGGCTCGTAGTTGGTGGAATATTCTGCTGGCATTTTTGCGCATTTCCAGATGGGTTCAGATGTACGTAAGTACATAAGGAGCATGAGTAGGACATTCGACCCCTCGAACCTGGGCTCCACCATTTGATAAGATCATGACTGATCTGATTGAGGCCTCAACTCTACCTTCCTGCCTACCCCCCAATAAGTTTTGACTGTAGGAGGCCTATTTACCAATTTCATCTCGTCCTTTCAGTCTAACTTCATATTTACAAGTGACGTGGACAATTAAACAGAGTAGACAGCAAGGCTATAGTTTAATGCCACTTTTGTCAATACAGGCCTCCCTCAGTACTGGAATGTTACCCGTTCACCAGTTAGGTAAGTAACAACTTCAATGGTTAATTACATATAACTACAATGCAGAGGCATTCAGCCTCATGGCTATGAGTCAGATTCCAGGACGAACTAATATAGAAACCCGCTCTCGCTAGGGTGATCCCCACCCTTATCCCTGGTTGGTTACCCGGGCCACGTGACCCTCTTGGCAGATCACCCCTTAAAGGGGACAACACCACATCCCTCCCCCTGTAAATTCTTTTATGGATCGATAATAGTTAAGTCACTTAGTTCTCAATAATTATAACATTGAACACATGCAATCAGTCCATCATAAATTGAGTCCTTCAGGTGATTTCCAATTTCTAGAGGAGTGGGGTAACTCCTCTGTCGGGGGTGTCTCCGCTGGGGAGCTTTCTGCAGAGACCACAATACCTGGAATCTCCTCAGATATTGGTAACTCAGCTTCATCCATCTCCATGGGGATGGCAGACTCACCTGTCACAGGCTGGCTCGGTATTTCACTGCTTGGAAAGGCAACAACGTTTCCTGTTGGCAACGTGGTTTCAGGTGGCTGCACTGGCTGCTGGGACATCTCTCGTCCTCGTAAATGGTCTACATGCTTCCGGATGATTCCTCCTTGTACATCCACTTCATAAGACAAAGGTCCTGTTTTTGATACAACAACTCTTGGGACCCTACTTGAGCCGTTTCCAAAATTTCTAACATACACGGCTTCCTGCACTGAAAACGGCCTTGTTGATTTGCCTGAATCATGATTTTTATTCTCACTGCACTGACTGGCCTCTATCATCCCTGGCAAATTCGGAAACACCGGGCTTAGTCTGGTCCAAGGACACCGGCCCATCAACAACTCTGCCAGCGACACCCTCTTTGGAGAGTGCAGAGTGGTTCTACAGCCAAGAAGGAGTTGTAAGATTCTGGTCTCCAGGGTGGGGGATCACAACGACTGCTTCTTAAAGCCCATCAACAAGGTTTAGACTGCTCTTTCAGCCAGTCTGTTGGATTCTGGGTGGTAAGGCCCAAACCTGCTGTGCTTGATACCAAGGTGGTGAAATTCTGAAATTCAGCAGCCTTGAAGGTTGTTCCATTATCCATCACAATGACTTCAGGTATCTCGTGGGTCGAAAACGCTGACGCAATTTCTCAATTATGGAGTGCAACGTTGTAGACTTAATCTCAAACACTTCCATCCACTTTGAATGGGCATTGTGCCTGAGAACGCCCCCAAATAATCAATATGAACACGTACCCATGGCCAGCCAGGGTGCAGTGGGGCTGTAGCAGGCAACGTTTGTTATATTTGGTAGTGTTCACAGTGATTCACCAGACACTCAATGTTGAGATCAATGCCAGGCCACCATACATAACTCTTGGCTAGCATCTTCATCTTAGACATACCTGGATGGGCACAGGGCAATCTGGCTAGGAGCAACTCCTTTTCTGGTACTACTCTGGCTCCCCAAAGTATGAAGCCATCTCCACAACTCAATTCATCCTTTTGTATATAGTATAGTTTCACCTCTTCAGAAACTGACTCACTGGTCCAACATTTTAGTAACCTGTGCCTCACTTTGGACAACAGTGGACCCGTGCTGGTCCGATACGTGACTTGCTGTGCCAAAACTGGAAATGAGTCCAAGAAATTCAATGCCAGAACAATTTCCTGCGGTACTGGGGGGAGGTGCTACACTCGCTGGTAAAGGCAGGAGACTAAGTGCATCCGCATTCGCGATATGTGTTCCAGGCTAATGCTTGAGCGTATATTCTTAGGCAGACAGAATTAACGCCCAATGCTGAATTCTTGCCAATGTGATTGATGGAATAGCCTTATCTCCTTTAAATAGATTCAAGAATGGTAAATTACCTCCCATATACATACTGGTGGAGCTCCTTTACCCCATATACTATTAACAAGCCTTTTTTTCAATCTGTTAGTAGCCTTTTTCAGCCTCTATGAGGGGTGTCAAGACATACCGTATAAGTATTTTAGATCTGTCGTTCACCTTATGGATCAACACTGCATCAATGCCATGTGAAGAGGCATCACAGGTTAACACCAATTCCTTAAAAGGGTTGAAATCGACCAATAAACTTGATGAATGTAACAATTATTTTACTCTGTTAAAAGCTTCTCTCTGGTGCATCTTCCAAACTCAATGCCAACACTTCTTTAGTAGCAAGGCAAAGGGGCCAATAATGTCAACAGGTTTGGTAGAAAACGCCCATCATAATTCACCATTCCTCAGAAAGACTTGAGCTCAGATGTGTTTCTGGGGGCCGGTGCCTCCTTTATTGCTCTAACCCTGTCTTCCATGAGGGTTTAATCCTTGTGCATCGATGCGTTACCCCAGATAGGCGACCTCAGTGGATTGAAAAGTACTCCAGCCTCTTGAAATTAATTTAGGACCTCCTCTAAGTTAGTTGGTGCTCAGCTTCTGATGATCCAGTCATTAAAATACATCCAGGTATACTACGACTCATGGCAGACCTTGCGATAGACTTTCCATTTTTCCCTGGAATATAGCCCATGTCAATGACACATCAAAGGGTAGGCACATCTACTGAAATAAACCTTTGTGCTTGTTTATCATAACATAACCTTGGATGCCTCATTGAACTCATGTTGCTGATATGTGTGGCTCATATCTAGCTTTGTATTAGACTGAGAACATTTATTTTACCTAATTCGTCGAAAAAGACGTTCTCACTCTTCTTCATTAACTCGGGCAGTCCGTCTTGCTGTACTTGGAAGGCTTCCATCCAGTTTAACTTGATTACCTTGAGTCAATCACCTCCCAAATGATTTGGCCCTTGGCCTGGCACTATTAATATTGGCAGCTGAGGGAACTGCTGCTTAGAGATTCCAGGTCCTGTGGTAATTCTCCTGTGTAAGTTATTAGTTTTGCCGTAGTACCCCTCAAACTCAATGACTAGACTCCTCCTTGTAAATATTGAAAAGCATGTGCTCCTATCATCATGGCAGAGGCTCCTGTGTTAATTTTCATTTTGAAGGGCCTACCATTTGAAAATGAAAATCGCTTATTGTCACGAGTAGGCTTCAATGAAGTTACTGTGAAAAGCCCCTAGTCGCCTGTCCGGGGAGGCTGGTATGGGAATTGAACCGTGCTGCTGGCCTGCTTGGTCTGCTTTAAAAGCCAGCGATTTAGCCGAGTGAGCTAAACCAGCCCCTAAGCTTTACCAAAAGCATCACCGTATGGGGGCTATTTGCAGGCTTCAGGGGAATGATTACTCCCCCCCCCCCCCCCCCCCCCCTCAAGCAATAACACTACTTCAATCCTAGGCAATTGATTGGCTCTTTTAAATCTTCGTGTGGCTGCATTTGCTTCCTGTTCTAAAATCACATCTTCATTTTGGTGCCACTGTTGACTGCAGCTTCCTGTCCTAACTGGCGGATGGTGCTATTTTGCACACTCTCGATTTGCTGTGCACCCTTCTCAGCAATCTCCATTGTCAACACTATCTCCAGCGCCTTCCTAAAATTTATATCTGCCTCTGCTAAAAGATTCCTGTGGATGGCCTCATTATTTACCCCGCAGACTAAACCGTCCCGCAGCATGTCAGTGAGAGTAGCTCCAAAGCCGCAGTGCTTTGCTATCTGTCTGAACTTGGTAATATTCATTGCAATAGTTTCCCCAGGAGCTTTCCCGGTTGAGTTAAACTTAAATCACTGCAATATTACCGATGGCTTCGAGTGGTAGTGTGATTTCACCAATTCAACTATCTCAGTGAATGACTTGGTGTTGGTCATGCTTGGGGATGTAAGCTACAAATTAAATTATAGACCTGGATCCCACACGCTCTCAGAAAACTTGCCTTTATCTTCCCTTTCACCTCTGTTTGATTGGCTTGAAAAAAGTAGACCAGGCGTTCAATGTATTGTATCCAATCCTCCACAGAGGCATCAACAGGATCTGTCCATCCGAATAAGGGCATATCTGCAAACACTCTTCTGTTTCTCAACTTGCAATGTTTATTAATGCAGAGACTTCCAGCCTTGTGGCTGAAAGTCAGCTTCCAGAATCAACCTGATACAGAAACCCACACTTGCCATGGTGATCCCTCACCCTGGTCCCTGATTGGTTACCAGGACCACATGACCCTCTCGGCAGAACGTCCCACAAAGGGGACAAACACCACAAGCATCTTATGCACTCAAAGACCAGAGTGGGCTTTGAACCTCTTAACTGAGCAGAAGAAACGAACCCTGTACAAGGTAAGGCCTTGTTCTCGGGGTTTTTCTCAGCCAATAGCGTACAGACCCAAACATTCGTAACACACTGTTTCTATTTAAATCAGGAATGTCCTCAGACCTGAATGAGTACAATAAATATTAATTCCACTCGCCAGTCACAAAATTACATTTATCAACAGCTGACTGCACTTCAGTGGGTGTTGAAACTCCTGAAATAATTGCCACCTTCAGAAGAAGGAATGAAAATAGAATCACAGAGTACAGCACAAAAACAGACTCGGTGCCTCATGAGCCGTATGATGTAATCCCAGTCCTTTACACACTCCAAATAACTTTCAATGTCACACTTTTAAACAAAACATATTCCCTTCCAAAAGAATTTGTAATGGCCTCATCCCCAAGAATAGCTTATTTAGAAAGTTTAACATTCCAGCCCTTTCATAACCTTGAAGATTTTTAATCTTCAACTCTCGCAAAACAAAAAGGTCCCATTTCTCAAATCCCTCTTCACAAGTTTTACACTTTTGAGTATTGTCATTGGGTTAAAATATCACTCGAGAAAAATATTCAGCAAAGCTGAAGCTGTGGCACATAGGCAGAACTCCCGCCTGTCAGACGTTTGTAGGTTCAAGCGCCATTCCAAAGTTCTTTAATCCAAATTGCCGCGCAGTGTGGACTGAGGGAGTGCTGCGCCATTGGCGGTGCTGTCATTCTCACAAAGCATTTGCCCTATCTGCCTATTAAAGTCAACGTAAAATAGCTCCACGCACGATTAAAGAGGAGCAGTACAATTGCCCTCGAGTACAAATATCCCTCAACCAACATCACTAATATGGGTTAACGTGTCATGCTTGTGAGATCTTGCTGCGCACACGTGACTGCTGTGTTACCAACATTACCACAGTGAGAACACAGGAAGATACGCAGGCACATCTGGTGGAGGTGGAAGGCACCGTGTAAATGCAGCTTCTCTCTTGTAGAATAGTTGATTTCAACGTTTCACTAACAGCTCAAACTGAGTTCTCCTGAATCACATTTCTACCAACTTTTTTAAAAGTTCATTTATGGGATGTGGGCATCGCTGGCTACGCCAGCATTTATTGCCCATCCCTAATTGCCCTTGAGTAAGTGGTGGCAAATTGCCTTCTTGAATCGCAGTGGCCAATGTGCTGTAGATATGCTAATATTGCTGTTGCAGAGGGAATTCCAGGATTTTGACCCAGTGACAGTGAAGGAACAGTGAAATATTTCCAAGCCAGGAGGTTGTGCGGCTTGGAGGGACCTTTCAGGTGGTGGTGTTCACATATATCTGCTGCCCTTGCCCTTCTAGGTGGTAATAGTCATAGGTTTGGAAGGTGCTAAGGAAACTTGCTCTGTTCCTGCAGCACATCTTGAACATGGTACACACTATTGGTACTGTGCGTCAGTGGTAGAGGAAGCAAATGCTATTGGATGGGGTGCCAATCAATTGGACTGCTTTGTCCTGAATGGTGTTGAGCTTCTTGAGAGTTGTTGGAGCTGCATTCATCCAGGCAAGTGGAGAGCATTCCATTACACTCCCGACTTAGGTCCTACACGTGGTAGACAGGCTTTCAGGAGTCAGGAGGTTGGTTGCTCGCCACAAGAATCCTCGTCTCTGACCTGCTCTTGTCGTCACGGTATTTATATGGCTAGTCCAGTTCAGTTTCTGGTCAATGGTAATCCCAAGATGTTGATAGTTGGAGATTCAATGTTGGTAATCCATTCAATGTTAAGCTGCAATGCTTGAATTCTCTCTTCTTGGAGATGGTCATTGCCTGGCACTTGTGTGGCACGATTGTTACTTACCACTTGTCAGCCCAAATCTGGATATTGTTCAGGTCTTGCTGCATTTGGACATGGACTGCTTCATTATCTGAGGAGTTGCAAATGCTGCTAAACATCATGCAGACATCTGCGAACATTCCCACTTCTGACCTTATGATGGAAGGGTGGTCATTGATGAAGCAGCTGAAAATGATTGGGCCGAGGACACTATCCTGAGGAACACCTGCTGTGAAGTCCTGAAAGTGAGATAATTGACCTCCAACAACCACAAACATCTTCCTTTGTGCCTTCAACCAGCAGAAGGTCGTCCCCTCCGATTCCCATTGACTCCAGGTGCTAGGGCTCCTTGATGCCACACTTGGTCAAATGCTACCTGATGTCAAGGGTAGTCACTCTCAGCTCACCTCGATGGGCCATTCAGCCCATCCAGTCTGCACAGACCCTCTGAAAGCGCACCCTACCTAGGTCCACTGCCCCACCCTATCCCTGTAACCACACCTAACCTGCACATCTTTGGACTGTGGGAGGAACAGGAGAGCCTGGAGGAAAAGCAGACATGGGGCGACCGTCAAACTCCACGCAGTCACCAAGGCTGGGATTGAACCCGAGTCCCTGGTTCTGTAAGGCTGAAGTGCTAACCACTGTACCACCATACCGCCCACGCTGAGTGTCAATGAACAGGTTACTGCTGGAAAGTACCACTTGATTGCATTTTTTAAAAAAAATTTGAAATATTTATATTAAAGTTTTTACATTCTATACACTGTACACTCCTTCAAGAAAATTGCGATGATTACAATTTACAAGTTGTTCTTTTTCAGTGTGTGTGTGTCCTCACCTCTTCCCCATATGGGATACGTTGTTGTCTCCTTGCGGAGAAAGTTTTGACCTGCAAATGTCAGAGGTCGTTCCCGTTTGGTAGTTCCGGTCTCTTCGTCGGCTCCTCTAAGGTCGCTCTTTTGTCTCCCATGTAAAAGTCCCAAACCAGTGCCCCCCCCCCCCCCCCTCCTCCTGTCTGCACCTCTTAAAGATGGCGTTGAGCATGGCCGCCATGGTAGATACCTTGGTCAGACCGAAGTGTTGCCTCATCTGGTTCCAGGTTCTCAGGGTTGCTACCACCACTGGGCGTGTTGAGTGTTTTGTTGGTGGGGGTCGGAGTGCTGCCGTGGTGAGGGACTCTGAGGATCACGACACCTCAGGCGAGGGGCAAGGTTGAGAAGGCTTGAATAATTTCAGCCGGTATGGGAATTGAATCCATGTTGCTGGCCTTGCTCTGCATCACAAACCAGCTGTGTAGCCAAGTGAGCAATGTCCACTATGGCCTCCATCTGCAGGAACCATAAATTTCCCCTGGCTAGGTTCTATACCTCATTCAACAACTGGAGACAGGAAATGAAATGAAAATGAAATGAAAATCGCTTATTGTCACGAGTAGGCTTCAATTAAGTTACTGTGAAAAGCCCCCAGTCGCCACATTCCGGCGCGTGTCCGGGGAGGCTGGTACGGGAATTGAACCGTGCTGCTGGCCTGCTTTAAAAGCCAGCGATTTAGCCGAGTGAGCTAAACCATCCCCTATGACGGGACACTGACAGTAGGGGACCTATCGGTAGTTGACAGGAAAGCAACTTTAGAGGAACTGACAGACAAACTACAGCTCCCAAAAGGGAATGAGTTGCCATACAAGACGACAGCAACATTCCCATGACAACCAGAACACTCCCTGCTGGACAGCCTTCTGACTGCGGGCAAACTAGGGGACAATAACTGCACCAACATGTAGGCACGACTACTGTAGGAAACAAGGTCACCACTGGATGAGACAAGGGAAAAATGGGGGGAAGAACTAGACATAGAAATAGGGGGAGGACTCTGGATCGAGGCACTGCACAAAATAAGCTTCACCGCCTCATGCGCATGGCTGAGTCTAGTGCAGCTGAAGGTAGTTTACAAGGCGCACTTGACCAGAACACACATGTATGGGTTCTTCCCGGAGGTGGAGGACATATGCGAATGGTGCCAGGGCGGCCCATCCAACCATGCTCATATGTTCTGGTCATGTCCCAGACTTTTCAGGTACTGGACCGCCTTTTTCAAGGCCATATCTAAGGTATTGCAGGTGAGGATGGAGCCATGCCCAAGTGTGGCAGTCTTCAGGGTATCAGAACAGCCAGAGCCCTTCACAGGGATAGGGGCAGACGCCCAAGCCTTTGCCTCCCTGATCGCCTGCCGCAGAATCTGGACTGGATTTGGATTTTGTTTATTGTCATGTGTACAGAGGTACAGTGAAAAGTATATTTCTGTGAGCAGCTCAACAGATCATTAAGTACATGAAAAGAAAAGAAAATACATAATAGGGCAACACAAGATACACAATATAACTACATAACACTGGCAACCGGCATGTGTTAATCGGGTCAGTCCATAAGAGGGTCATTTAGGAGTCTGGTAACATCGGGGAAAAAGCTGTTTTCTAGTCTGTCTGTGCGTGTTCTCAGACTTTTGTGTCTCCTGCCCGATGAAAGAAGTTGGAAGAATGAGTAAGCCGGGTGGGAGGGGTCTTTGATAATGCTGTCCGCTTTCCCCAGGCAGCGGGAGGTGTAGATGGAGTCAATGGATGGGAGGCAGGTTTGTGTGATGGACTGGGCTATGTTCACGACTCTCTGAAGTTTCTTGTTGTCTTGGGCCGAGCAGTTGCCATACCAGGCTGTGATGCAGCCAGATAGGATGCTTTCTATGGTGCATCTGTAAAAGTTGGTAAGAGTTAATGTGGACATGCCGAAGTTCCTTTGCTCCCTGAGGAAGTACAGGTGCTGTTGTGCTTTCAGGTTGGTTGCGGCGACGTGGGTGGACCAGGACAGATGTTTGGAGATGTGCACCCCAAGGAATTTGAAGCTGCTAACCATCTCCACCTCGGCCCCATTGATGCTGACAGGGGTATGTACAGTACTTTGCTTTCTGAAGTCAATGACCAGCTCTTTAGTTTTGCTGGCATTGAGGGAACGATTGTTGTCGTTGCACCACTCCACTCGGTTGTTTATCTCCCTCCTGCATTCCGACTTGTCGTTATTCGAGATCCGGCCCACTAGGGTCGTATCGTCAGCAAACTTGTAGATGAATCCTGCTCGGCTGGAGATTAGCAGGGTCATCTAAGACTCCGGACTGGCTTTCTGACCTAGCTGAAACCCTCAAATTGGAAAAATAAAATTCAGCATCAGAGGATTGGAAGAGGGCTTCCAAAATACCTGGAAGCAATTCACCAACCAGTTCAGTGACTTGTTCATAGCCAGCAACCAATAGAGGAAGTGGGGGGAGACTGAAACGGACAAAGAAGGAAAAGTATTGAGTGAGAGTGGGGGGAGTACAGGGAGAGGAGGAACAGGGGGAAGCAAGTGGGGGGGTAAGTGTAGCGTGGTGGGGGGGGAGAAGAAAGGGGGAAGGGGAGGAAAAAGAACCAGAGAAGAGGACGGGAGGAAACAACTCAATACAGAGGGAAACAGTCTGGAGGACCAAAAGAGCATCGGAGAGAGGAGAAAAGCCCAGGAAGGATGTCCAAAACAATAACTAGGAGCACACGTGGGTCACCACCAACAAGCCCCTGGAATGTTTTAATATCAGGGAGCCACACATAAATAGCCAAACAGGGCGATCGGGTGCCGCAACACCGGAGGCCTAAAGCAAAAGGGCCCCCAAATCTGTATTTTTGTTCTCAACTCACATTTTGCTCTGCATGGTACATTCTCAATGGACCCCTTGCATTTTGTACTTTTTATTTCCTATTCTTGCTTCAGGTGTGTGTAAATACTGGTGTAACGAGCTTGTTACCAATAAAATGTAAATAACTAATAAAAAATATTGTTTAAAAAAAGTAGTGTGCACTAAAGTTGTCTTTTGATGTTATCAGCATTCAATAACAAAGCCTAAAATCCAACTTGTAGGGAGCACAGACCACTTAGCGTTTCATGTGGCAAGTTCATGAGGAGCTGTATTGGAAGAGTGTAGGAAACCAAAGATTGAGATGTTAGAGTGGCATGGGGGCTAAAATGGCGAGTTACAGGGCGCTCAGTGTTGTGCTTGCAATTTGCTTAATAAATTTACAGTAGGCATTTGGTCGTACAAAACCCGAGTGTTGCTGAAATAAGGCACTTATTTGTCAAAGTTTTTCATCTTGCACTTATCAGGACATTGGCAAGAATACCAGGTAAGGGAAATCCGCAAATTTAGACTGTTTGAGAAGAGAATGCTAATTGGTTGGTGAGTGGACTCTGATTGCTAGAGGCATTACCCTGGAGAATGCACCAGTTGATGATGATCGAATAGTTAACTGCCAAGCATTGTTTGAAATTTAAAACAGGTGGCTTGACTCTGATTGGTCAAGACATTACCCTGCGGAATGGCTACACTTATTTTGTTTAACTGCAACAGGTGCAATGTGTGTACATGTTATTTCTGTCTACCAAGATCAGGAGCCTTTGTATTAATATATGTAGCTTCCAGCACATACAAATGCACCACACTGCGAGCATGTCAATCTTACATTGGTCATCAGGGTATTTTTTTAGCACACTGAGGATTATTTAGCAAATGTCCAATTGTGAAATGACATCTAATGTCTGACAGTGCGTTTTATCTTTGTAGGCACGAGCTGGCTTCGTGCGATCTGTATTTGCCCATTGCGAACAGTGGAAGGGAAATTATGCTTGATGTGATCCACCAGTTTTTGGGATGCATGGACTACATACCTAACATCACACAGGCTCACAATGTGGTGCAGATCCCTAACCCAGCTGGGCTGAACAACACAGTAAACAATCAACACAGTCAGAATGACCTTTTGTGTTGCACTTTCCTATGATTCTATAACAGGGACCAAAAGGAAGATTCATTTTTTAAATTTATTCATGGCATTGATAGCAGATGGGCATTTCTTGCCCACCTGAAATGGACCTTGAGAAGATGCTGGCAAGTCATCAGGTGGAAGCATTGCAATCCAATGGTGTTATCCATATCGATTGGAATTGGAGAGGTACTGCTACAGGCTCTCAGTATCCAACTCAGGAAATAGGCCATGAGGCAGGGTACTAACTTAACACATTTGCCTGAGAATTGTGCATGGAAGTAGGCACATCATGAGACAGTGAGAGAAATGAATTTGTGACAAATACGATTTGACAGTCTTGTTAATATTTTGTCATACGTTTAGGATAAAGTATTCCATAGGTCAATAAAATTGAACACAGACTGTTTATGCAATCGTTAAGCCTGCAACATCTTCTCAAGTCTAACAAGGTTGGATTCACTGTTTGCAGAGGGGCCAATGATGGTGCACCAGTGAAGTTGGCCCGTTCTTTGTAACTCTGGCTTGGTGGAGAAGACAGACCTCAGGCTGGACAACGTTTCCCACCATCAGAGTCAGGAATAACGAAGGGCTCTTCTGAAACCTTTACAAGTCACTTGGGGGAAAGGGCAGAAGGAATTTCTTATTTTGGGGGGGGGGGGGGGGCAGCATCAATTCAGTATTGTCATTTCAGAGACTCAGCTGGACCTTGAAGGTGGCTCTCCCCTTTTATCCAAATGCACTTGGATTTTCTAACTTGGGAATGAGGGATTGCTGCTGTCCGGAACGGTTTGCCAATCCCAATTTTTGGAGGTGAAAACTAGCCAACAACTCCCAAAACTTAGGAGCACAAAGTATCCCATTAAAATAACTGACCAAGAATTCAGTTGTTTCTCAATTCTAGAGTTGGCCTCCCAACTCTTCAACTTTAAATAATGATTACTCACCTCCCGTTTGCCATTTGGAAATGAAAATATTCAATGCAGACTCCGTTGGAAAACAAGATTCATTTTGGGGTTGTTTCTCACTTAATTCCTGAAGAAGTGTATGTTTAAACCACCGGAGAACCAAGTCTGAAATCTTTGATTCCTGCCTAGTCTGTTTCCCTTCTGAGTTCCATTATAAAACCGACAACATCTCCCTTCCACCCCTTAATAAATATGTTCTTATTACTTCTTTACGTGCCAATTATCCTGTGACCCTCTCACCCTCTGCTAAATAAAAATCGATGGTTAGATAATGAGCACAGAAATATCTGTTGGGTGTGATGTGTCGAAAGTCCATTCGGATGCCATTGGTCTTTCTCTCTCTCTCCCGCTGTCTTGGAGAACATCAGGAGAGACAGAAATCCTCCAACATGCTGGGGCTCTTCATCAAGCTTTGGGGAAGGTCAAACCTTTACCGTTCTCCTTTTGAATTCTTTGTTAAACGACGCATGTTGCGTGAGGACAAACGCAGAGCCAGATTTCAAACGGACAGCGACTGCTTTCAATTCTTTCCAATAACTTGCAGGAGAGAATGGGGAGCTCCACGCTTTGCCGGGGCAACTTTAAAACTCTGCAACATGACAAGTCAAGAAACTATCATCACTGCGGTAGATCGGGCAAAAAAAACAGCGGAACAATCTGGGATGCACCCGAAATATTAATTATTCATAAATTCCGCCGCCCCAATTGGAAAATACGTCCCCAATTGGAAAAAAAAGAACAGAAATTGGAATATAAAAGTTATCTGTGACTGCAAATATGAGAATCAAATAATCAGTGCACCCTTAAATGATTCATCTTCAATGCACACACACACAGAGCAGACAGGGGCTGTTCATTGTCTGGGAGAGCGGGGGGGGGGGGGGGGGACTGGCCAGGTTAAACCTTGACCACGGGAACTGGGTTAAACTTGCTTGTTTTTTCCCCATTGCCACTTACTGCATTGTCTCCTGTGGGCACTGCGCACCGACCCTCCTTTCCAGCGCCTCATGCTGCGGCCAAAGCGACGGTGTTCGCTCATTCATTCAGGCACCTGGCACCTCTCTTGCTGTCTGCTCGGCTGCAATTGCACATCGACCTATCCATGTCTGTTTCTGCTGGGGTAAGCACGGGGAGCGGGAGCGGCTTCCAACATTGTGTCAACGCTCAGTGCCTACAGGTCAGAGAATACCCTCCTCATCGGCTCTTCCTGGAATAGTACAAGGAGCAGCATTCTGAGACTGTGACTAAGGGCAGGACGTTAACGTTGTTGCTGTCTCACCAGAAGTAAATAGTCCACACACACACACACACAAATAAAACCCACAGTCAGTCCAAAAAGCTTGGACAGATTCTCATTTCCTGGATGCCTAAATGAATAAGCTGCAGCCCACTGGCAGCTGGCCAAGCCATCAGCTCGACTTTTCCTTTGGCGCCAACCTTCCAGTGACTGGTGTCAAGTCTGTCAGCTCCGGGGAAAATGCTCCACCGATGTAAACTGCGATTGGACACCCGCGGCCTCGCTTCGCCGTGACAAAGGGACGAGTTCAGGAATAGGAGGGCTCGTTTTCAAACACGAGGTGGAGTTTTAGCCACAACCGTGGAGGGAGGCAGAGTGGCACAGCGGCGTTGTCACTGGGCTGGTAACACCCCAGAGCAGCCTCTGGGTGCCCGTGTGAACTGGCTGTGGAGGGTCCACTTGTGGTTCTGCCTGGGATGATGCAAACACAGCAGCCAAGACTTTCCCAGTTGATGCCTGTTGTCAGTAATCATGAACCTGGGAACAATGCTGCACACGTCTTCTATTCTCCACACGGAATATTGCAGCCTCAATATATATATCTTTTTGCAAAAGTTTACTTTATTCAAAAAATACCTGAAAGAACGTTGCAGATGTTTCAAAATGACCATCACAAAGTGCTTCAAGTTGTCTACAAAATCCTGTTGCACACCAAGGAGCTTAAATAGAGTCAAAGAAACTTTACAGACATTTCAGAATGGTCATTACAAATGGTGCAAAGATATTTAAGTAGGCTATGTAGATCATGCTGCACTCTGAAGTGCTTCAATACAATTGTGATAGACGTAATATTCACTGTATACAGCCCAAAGGGGTTCTCTGTACAGTTACAGTCCCTTCAGTGCCCCTTTCAACCTTTGACAGGAACCTTCCCCCATTGCGCCTCTGCGGTGACTGCCCCAAGCTTTAGTGATCCCTCAGCACATAGTCCTGGATCTTGGAATGTAAAATATGACATCCCATGAGGAGAGTGAATGACGAGGGGCCTTAATCTCTGCAGTTAACCCCATTCACAGGATCCAAACATTGCCCCGGCTTAGAATTACCAAACCCCATAGAATTCCTCCAGGGCAGAAGGAGGCCATTCAGCCCATTGGGTCTGCACAGACCTTCTGAAAGAACACCAGACCTAAGCCCACTTCCCCCCCCCAACCACCCTGTCCAGATAACCCACCTAACCTGTACATCTTTGGACACTCAGGGGCAATTTAGAATGGCGAATCCATCTAACCTGCACATCTTTAGACTGTGGGAGGAAACCAGAGCAGCCGGAGGAAACCCACACAGACATGGGGAGGAAGTGCAAATTCCAAAGTCACCCGAGGCTGTAATTGAACCTGGACCCCTGACACTCTGAGGCAGTAGTGCTAACCCCTGCGCCAGTGTGCTGCTTATGGTAAACTTAGCCAACCTGATATGCAGGGTTAGCATTGGAGGGTAACAAAAGTACGGATAACCTGGCCGACCAAGACTCACCTTCCTTCACTATTCCTGATGCAAGTGAGCTACTTTAACTCGCATTCACTGGTTCTTCAATAATGGACAGAGATGCCAAGGAGCATTTTCTGATTTCAATGGTGGACGAAGATTTTTGCTTCAGGAAACACTGGAACAAGAATTTCCATGATGTAATTCTGCCTTTATACAGGTCACCACTGAGCCAGCACCTGGAGTTCTGAGCGGAGTTTTGGTGGATCTGATATAGTTACATTGGAAACTGAGAGAGCTAAAATAACGATTCTTATTTGCTCAGAAAGGCTTGAAGAACATGATCCATGTAAATTGGGGAGATTGACTGATTTATAATATTTAGAGCTGAATAGTGTACCTATTGATTGAGTATTTCCATTTGACAGACTGGGGAGTAGTATAAGGTATCTGGCACATGAAGGGTTAATATGGGACTGATTGCGGCACTGACCCACTGACAAATTGACTTGTACCTCAGGGTCAGTGTGGTGTTGGACAGAGTTGAGTGTAGAAGCAAGCATGGAGACAGCTCCTAGCTTTGACCTTTACTGTAACTATGTATATAGTATATATTAGTTAATAAATTCTTCTTGTTAAACAATCTAAGATAATAATATCTTCAAAGAACTACTAAACTGTGCCCAACACTTCACAGCATGATGGCAGTGAATGGAATAACTCAAAACATCGCCGAGAAAATTAAAATTCTGGAAAACTGAAGCAAAAAATTTCAAAGGAGTAGTCTGACCTGAAGAAAGGCTCATGAAGTGAAGGGGAAGAAGTTAATCGCCAGAGAAAAACTCCAAAGAAAGGCTTGGAAGCTGAAGGCAGAAATTAAATTCCTCGCTGCAGCATAAGACTCCACTGAATCCCATGGAATTCCAGCTTCAATACTCAGAGTGTGCAGAGTTAGCAGGCATATCAGGGGTGAGCTAAGAATGTAAAATTCCTGGACAACACAAGTCGTGAAAAAATTCGTGAATAAATACGGCAGTGGTCAGAAATTGCCATTTAAATCGCAGTCCAAGAAACTTGAGCCTGAACACATGCCCAAGTTCACTACGAACAAAAATATAATAATTCATTGAAAACAAATTGTGACTGTGTCGGCAGTTTTTAAACATACAGCGAAAGCTGGGATTTCATAGAATTTACAGTGCAGAAGGAGACCATTCAGCTCATCAAGTCTGCACCAGCTCTTGGAAAGAGCACCCTACCCAAGGTCAACACCTCCACCCTATGGGTGGGGCAGCACGGTAGTATGGTGGTTAGCATAAATGCTTCACAGCTCCAGGGTCCCAGGTTCGATTCCCGGCTGGGTCACTGTCTGTGCGGAGTCTGCACGTCCTCCCCGTGTGTGCGTGGGTTTCCTCCGGGTGCTCCAGTTTCCTCCCACAGTCCAAAGATGTGCGGGTTAGGTGCATCTAGCAGGCATAGGCAAAGCCCTTTGTGAAGAAGCGTACAGCATCCTCATCATGTGTTGTTGAAGCTGAACCTTCAATTTAACGATTTTGACCACGGATCAGAAATCCAATCTTCCAGGTCAATTTGGACATATCCAAAGCCCAGATCAATCACAACATTAGGGACTTTGGAGAAAAGGATTCCTTAGATACATGACTGTTTCAGGGAGCTTGAGCAGTAATTGACTGAGGCAGGGATTGCTTCACATACGACTGGTTTCATCACCCGAAAAGAGTCAGAGATTAATCTCCCAAGTATCTAGTCATGATGCTCTGGCCATCATGAGTGCAGGGCAAGCTTGATGGTTCTTTTCCTACTCATCATTTTTGTCTGTTGCTATCTCTATTAACATTCATCAAAGACAGTAAGTTTGCAGATGATCCAAAGATTGGCCGGGTGGTTAACAGTGAGGTTGAGTGTCTTGGGTTACAGGAAGATATGGACGGGATGGTCAAATGGGCAGAAAAGTGACAGATGGAATTTAACCCTGAAAAGTATGAAGTGACACACTTTGTAGGGAGTCATTTGACATGGAAATATTCAATGGATGGCCTGACGCTGCAAAGTTCTGAGGAACAAAAGGCCTTGACGTGTTTGTCCATAGATCTGTGAAGGCAGAAGGGCAGGTTAATAGGGTGGTGAAAAAAGCATATGGAATACTTGCCTTTATCAATCAAGGCAATGATTACAAAAGCAGGGAGGTCATGTTGGAGGTGTATAGAACTTTGGTGAGGCCACAGCTGGAGTGCTGTGTGCAATTTTGTTTGCCGCATTATAGGAAGGATGTAATTGCACTGGAGGGGTGCAGAGACGATGCAGAGATGGATCCCACCCACCCTCTCCACAATAACATCTAATTGGCTTTGTAAATGATTCCATGAATTTTTCCACTGCTAAACTATACATACATTTACTTTACCTGCTGACCTCACCATATATGAAGTTATGAAGAGAGGTTGGATAGGCTTGGGTTGTTTTTGCTGGAACAGAGAAGACTGAGGGGCGACCTGATCAAGGTGTACAAGGTTATGAGGGGCTTCTACAGGGTGGATAGGGAAGAGCTGTTCACCTTAGTTGAAAGGTCAGTTACGAGGGGACACAAGTTCAAGGTGAGAGAGGTTTAGGGGGGATTAGAAGACAAATGTTTTTACTCAGAGGCTGGTGACAGCCTGGGGTGCACTGCCTGGAAGGGTGATAGAGGCATCCTTCAAAAAGTACTTGGGTGAGCACTTGGCTCATCATAATATTTAAGGCTATAGGCCAAGTGCTGGCAAATGGAGTTCGGTAGGTAGGTCAGATGTCGTTTGTGCAGAATCGATGGGCTGAAGGGCCTCTTCTGCACTGTATTTTCTGTGACACTGTGATAATGACAATGTGTAAGTGGTAATGTATATTATGAAAGAGAATAACTGAGAGTCTCACAGAAGTGTTGGACCAGAATGTATTTTATGGGATTTATTTTTCTCCTTGAAAAGATTATGGGTAATGACCCAGGTCTTGTAGAATTTGACAAAGCAATTACAAAACACTGACAATATTCCAGTTAGGTTGTATTCTTTGTATGCTTTGTGAATCACAATTGCAGATGCAGAAAAATATTTAACCCATTTTAACTTATCCATCTTGGTAGGTTTCAGGAGTCTTTATCCACCCCACCCACCCACCCTCTCCACAGTAACATCTAATTGGCTTTGTGAATGATTCTATGATTTTGCCTCTGCTGAACTATCCGTACATTTAGCTCGCCCGCCAACCTCATCTTATATGAAGAATTTCCCGAACTAATCAATTTATTTAGTAGTTTGAACCTGTAGTTCCTAATTCAATTTCTGCAGTTTAAGTGAAAGTTAGATTCCTCTTTGCCTTTCTTCTTTTTGATGTCTCTTCCAATCATAGGGCTTTCCTCCATCCGCTTGAGTCTTCACTTGCTCGAAGACAGAAAGGAGTTGGTCAGACAAGATTTTGAATTTGTGCTGACTGCTGTTTCAGATACTCTTCCAGCAGCTCTCCCCTGCCCAACTCGAGGACAAGAAGTTACTGTTTAGGCGAATTTGGGGTCCGCCGACATGTAGACACCAGAAAGTCCAGTGAACATCTAAGTGTTGGTGGCATTAATGTCTGAACTAGATGCTGCAATGGGCACACATTTAAAAGTGTAGCCCAAAGAGTGGACCACCACCAAGTTTTTGGCAAGTCAAGTATGACGTTTTGATCTTATTAAGTCATCCCATTGTTATGTTTTGCGATCAAAAATAGGGGGAGGAGAGAATGAGCAATGTCAGTCTCCATCATCAGGCCACTCCAACGGATCACCGGGTCTAACCCCACTTTATCTTCAAAAGTCTATAATAGTCTTCACTGTTCCGCCTATTTGGTTTGGAAATCTCGCATGTTTACCAAACTTTAGATGAAGCAGTGAGCTCTTAACAGTGTGTCCTTCTTTTCTCATCTGAGTACAAATCCATATCCCATGGTTTGATGTATCATCTCAATGCTGGATGACTCAATGGGCCAAATGGCCTCCTTCTGCATTGTGTGTTATTCTGTAACCCAGTATGTCAATACCCTAAGGAAGGTTTGGTGCAATTCATCATCTGAATAGCAAATTTAACTTCACATTGCTACCGAGAATTTTGCAAGTGCTGGACCTTTTCTGCCATGTTTACAAAAGAATCATTCTGGCTAAAGTTGTTCCTTCCAGACTGAAACCCTGACCTCATTAGGGACAAGAAGTTGCAAATCACTATTGAGGACATGATCAAATCAACGATGGAAAAAAAAATCATTTAGCACCTTTCCTGACCTCAGGGATCCCTAACACAACAACCAATTGAATGTTTTTAAAGGTCCTGTGTAGGAAGCGTGAAAGCCAATGTGTGCACAGCAAGATCTCACAAACTGTGATGGGATAATAAGCAGAAAGTTTGTTTTTAAGTGTTGACTGTTGGATAAATAATTGACCAGAACACCAAAGCGAATTCCTCTGTTCTTTGACGAGTGCCGTAGGAACCTTTAATATCCAACGGAGAGGCTGAAGGCGGCGCCTCCAATTTGTGTGTTTGCTATGAATGGTGCACATTGCATTTCATGAGTGATATTTACAGTGACTGATAGTTATCATTGATTTAATATCACCTATAAACAATAATTTCACTTAATTGTGCAAGTCTCTGGAATGGGACTTGAACCCTAACCTTCTGACACAGAAGCGAGAGTCCAACGACCCAAACAGGCACATGTCCGAAGACTCAGCCACACAATCTGAATATATGGCAGCACGGTAGCATTGTGGATAGCACAATTGCTTCACAGCTCCAGGGTCCCAGGTTCGATTCTCGGCTTGGGTCACTGTCTGTGCGGAGTCTGCACATTCTCCCCGTGTGTGCATGGGTTTCCTCCGGGTGCTCCGATTTCCTCCCACAGTCCAAAGATGTGCGGGTTAGGTGGATTGGCCATGCTAAATTGCCCATAGTGTCCAAAATTGCCCTTAGTGTTGGGTGGGGTTACTGGGTTATGGGGATAGGGTGGAGGTGTGGACCTTGGGTAGGGTGCTCTTTCCAAGAGGCAGTGCAGACTCGATTGTCCGAATGGCCTCCTTCTGCACTGTAAATTCTATGATTCTATGATATGGAGCAGCATACTCTGGCAGTTCACCAGGGGCGGGATTCTCTGGTCACACTGGCAGTGCACCCCGACCCATCGGTTTCCTGGCGGCATGGGGTGGCTTGAATGGGAATTCCCATTGACAGTGGCGGGAGCAGAGAGTCCTGCTGCCAGCGAACGGCACGCCGGCTCCCGCCGCCGAGAAACACGCCGAGAATCCCGCCCCTTAATTAACATAATTGACCATATGATCAGCAAATACATGCACGGTTACCCAAAGGTTACAGATCAAGATGGACACTCCTAATACGTTATTAAAGGTGCACAGGTAATTATTTTTATATTCATTCTCAAAATTTGAGCATTGCTGACCCGACCAACATTTAGTGCCCATCCCTAATTACCCTTGAGGAGATGTTGGTGGGCTACCTCCTTAAATCTCTGCTAGATATATAGTGTACGTGAAGCGCTGTTAAGTAGGAAGTTCTAAGATTTTAACACAGTGATGTTGAAGGAATGGCCAGTATACGAGAAATCTGAAAAATTAAGACTTGGAGTGGAACTGAAGGTGATGGTCTTCCCACCCACCACATATCACTTATATGCAGATACGTTAAGTTCAGGGCAAGTCCATTGCAAAGTAAAATCGGCATTGGAAGGATGATAGAAAATAAAGCAATGGTCACTATACTCAAGTTGCACTAAGGTTATCTGCACCTGCAGATTACTGAAGAATGCAGTGAATACAGATTCCCCACAGTTCTTGAGCAGGATCATTTAGACTCTTGTTATGGGCCAGGGTTTAGAGAACCCCAAAGTGTATCATGGAATCCACCTGACCCACAACTTTTAATAGATTGTGGTATGGGGAGCACACGGGCCTACTTTACAGGTGTAGTCCAACAGAGAGTTAAAGTACTTTTAAATTAAAACAATGTTTATTTATGAAACCAGTTAACACTTTATAAACCCACAATAAACATCTTAACAACTATCAACATCAATCATCTCCACAGATACAATATTCTATAAGTAACCCTTTTTCTTTCCTTGCAACAAAAGGAGACAAAGACCCTTTTTAACACAGAGATCAGGTTTAAATTCTCTACTGAGAGCAGTTAGCACTTTTAAATTAGCAAGTGATCTGAAGGCATTCTTTTCATACAGAGAGAGATCAGAATCACACCTTGTCTTGATGGACCTTTTATATGGTCTCACTGCTCTAATTTAACAAATGAAAAATATTTATGTTTATGTGTTTTGTCTTTTGTCTTTTTTGGTTTTTTTGTGTTTTTTGTGAATTTATGACCTGTACGTGTATCCATACGTACAGGAGTTAAGCCAGCATCCGCCACTGACACCGGCGTGATGCTGGGTGTGACAACCAAGCGAAAGAACTTAAAGTAACTGATGGATAAAACAAAAGAGGGGAGTGCCCCGAAACAACGAGTGGAGCACAGCCCAAAAAGAACGAGAATGTAAACACAAACGTATCAAAAACCCATCAAATTAAAGTGTGAAAATCGGGGTCAATAAGGCAATCCAACCTTGTCTTGCTGGATGCAGCTCCAAATCTGCAAAACAAAACTAAACACAACCTGTAGCTGACTGCTAAAAGTGAAAGTGAAAGACAGACAGCCCAGCTTCACCCACACTCTGACATTACTGCAGCTATTAGATAAACATCCAGTTCTTAAAGGTTCTCTCACATGACATTCTGTTTCTCTCCACAGATGCTGCTAGACCTGTTGAGTTGATCCAGTATTTTCTGTTTTTATTTTAGATTCCCCACAGTCCTTCTACAATGAGGTGGAGATTTTCCTGACAGAGGAGGACACTTTGGGTTATAGAGCTCAAATTGTAGGCTTCGAAGGAGTTCTGCTCGAAGACCTTGGGAAATGGAAGGATAATATTGTGGTTTTTGTTGTCCATTTCATTTCCTCTTTTTTTTGTGATGTCACACGTGATTGCATGATTAGCAGATTGAATCCACGTGGCTGCAACATGTCTGGACAGGGCAGGCTTGTTGGGCTAGTCCAGATCCATTGTTAGCTCGTGTGCTTGGATACCAATGATTTGCGGATTTGTTTTCTCAATGGCCTTATTCACTTGTTGCGGTCTTTACTGACCAAGTTTCTGCACACCAAGGTCCCTCCATTGTATTTTAAATCTGGCCATCATCCTTTCACTATTCTTACTTCCAAAATATATTGCTTCCTATTCTACGTTGAACTGCATTGGCCACCTGCCTGCCCATCCTGCCAGCTGATGGATGCCAATCTGCTGTCTTTTGCAATTGTTGCCAAAATTTGGCATCCCTCAATTTGTTGTCATCAGCACATCTCAGTAACATCCCCTCAATGCCAAAATCCAGATGATGTATATATGTAGTAAATAAGAGTGTGACCAACATGGGCTCCTGCAGAACGACATTCATTGCATTCTTCCAGTCCAAGAATGTTTGTTTTACTTTACTGTTCTTTGACCATCTCTCTATTTCTCGTGTTTCCATTTCCCTTAATTCCATCTGCCACAATCTTTCTTGTGTGTGATTCTCTTACACGGTACCTTATTTCACCTTCAGGCAATACACGTTTTAGCATGAAAACTATACATCACAGGCTTGAGAAAAGCAAATCTCTTATCCTACCCAGCAAATGGGCCATATCTCAAAATTCCGAACCTTTAATGCACAGATGAGAAATTGTGTGCCAATTCATGCTACATTTTTCCTGTGGGCTCACATCCATTAGCAGCTGGTATGAGAGAGCCCAAACTAAATTTTACTTGGGAAAGTTCCAACTTGCAGAAGGAGGAGACTTTTGTCCTATGTAAATCAGTTTAAAAAATAAGCCTCATCTGTGAAAAAGAGTATTCTTCCCCACTGTGCCACCCTGTTCCTTGCCATCTGTTTTACTTCTAATAATAAATTACCTTGTACACATTGGTATTTCACGCCAGAACCCCTGGGATGAACAATTCGGATCAATAATTCGGTTCATCTTCATTCCAGAGGTTATCCTGTGGACAGTCTTTGCATTCTGAAACAGGGTTCATGCTGATCATCATCAATTACATGAACATTTGAATTGTGGGAGCTGCTGGTGACAATGATTGACTATTAGACTGTAACATGATGAGAGCAGCCCTTGTCCAGCTGGTGAAAAGACATTTGATTGATTAATTTTCTTTAACTAGCTCTGTACCATGATTGTTGCTGACTCTATTTCAGCTCCAAACCTGATGGCGAGAATCAGTTCAACAGCAGTGTCCTTTCCCAAACCAAGTTGCCCACCATCAAGGCCCATCACACAAGACCCAACTCCAGTGGGCAAGACAAGTTGTTCGTAGACTTGATACCGGACGCCTGAAGCAACGGCTCTACCTAGAACTTAGTGGCGAAAGACGGACTGTGGAAATTTATTCCTGAAGGGGTCAACCATCCCCACGGACTCTGGCCTGTGACCAGCCGAAATGGAAAAAAGGCTCATTCAGGAATGTTGCCCCTCATGAGACAACTGACAGGTCACACAAAATACTTACACAAGTATTCTTGAATCAAGTTAACTTTATTTGGATTAAATGTGCCACAATCGACTCTTATTTTTAAAAATTCATTCACAGGTACTTTAATAGGTGGGTACAAGCACTGGGAGTTGAAACTACCTATGAGGCTCTGAGAGAGGTTATTCTCTTAGAATAACTTTTTTTCATTATTAATTTATGGGATGTGGCCGTCGTTGGTCAGGCCAGCATTTATTGTCCACCCCTGGTTGCCCTTCAGAAGATGGTGGTGAGTTGCCTTCTTGAACTGTTGCAGTCGCCGGGGTGTTTGTACATCCACTGTGCTGTTAGGGAAGGCATTCCAGAATTTTGCCCCAGTAAGAGTGAAGGAACGGCGATATATTTCCAAGTCAGGGTGGTGAGTGACTTGGAGGGGAAACTGCAGAGGGTAGGCTTCCCAGGTATCTGCTGCTCTTGTTTTTCTAGATGGTAGTGGTGGTGGGTTTGGAAGGTGCTGCCTAAAGAACATTGGCAAGTTACTGCAGTGCACCTTGTAAATGGCTACACATGGCTGCCACTGATCGTCGGTGGTGGGGGGATTGAATGTTTGTGGAAAGGGTAGCCATCAAGCGGGCTGCTTTGTCCTGGATGGTGTTGCGCTCCTTGAGTGTTGTTGGAGCTGCACTCAGCCAGGCAAATGGAGAGTATCCCAATACACTCCTGACTTGTGCCCTCTAGATGATGGGGGGTCAGGAGGTGAGTTACTCACCATAGGATTCCTAGGCTTTGACCTGCTCTGGTAGCTACAGCATTAATATGGGATCAATGGTAAGTACCTGGATGTTAATTGTGGGGGATTCAGCGATGATAATGCCATTGAATGTCAAGAGGTGATGATTAGATCCATTCTTGTAGAGATGGTCATTACCTGGCATTTGAGTGGCACAAATGTAACTTGCTACTTGTCAGCTCAAGACTGGATATTGTTCGGGTCTTGCTGCATTTGGACGTGGGCTGCTTCATTATCTGAGAAGTCATGACTGGTGCTGAACATTGTGCAGTCACCTGTGAACATCCCCACTTCAGACCTTATGATGGAAGGGAGGTCGGTGATGAAGCAGCTGAAGATGGTTGGGCCTAGGACACTACCCTGAGGAACTCCTGCAGTGATGTCCTGGAGTTGAGATGATTGACCTCCAACCACCACAACCATCTTCCAATGTGTCAGGTATGAGTCCAACCAGCGGAGAGTTTCCCCCCTGATTCCCATTGACTCCAGTTTTGCGAGGGCTCCATAATGCCATACTCGGGTCAAATGCTGCCTTGATGTCAAGGGCAGTCACTCTCACCTCATCTCTGGCATTCAGCTCTCCTGTTCATGTTTGAACCAAGGCTGTAATGAGATCAGGAGCTGAGTTACCCTGGCGGAATGCAAACTGAATGTCCCCGAGCAGGTTATTGCTGAGTAAGTGCCGTTTGATAGCACTGCTGAAGACTCCTTCCATTACTTTACTGGTGATGGAGAGTAGACTGATAGGGTGGCAATTGGCTTGGTTGGATTTGCCCTGTTTCATTTGTAGAGGACATGCCTGGGAAATTTTCCACGTTGCCGGGTAGATGCCAGTGTCGTAGCTGTACTGGAACAGCTTGGCTAGGGGTTTGGCAAGTTCTGGAGCACAAGTCTTCAGTACTATTGCCAGAATATTGTCAGGGCCCAAAGCCTTTGCAGCATCCAGTGCCTTCAGCTGTTTCTTGATTTCACATGGAGTGAATCGTATTGGATGAAGTCTGACACCTGTGATGTTGGGGACCTCTGGTGGAGATCGAGATGGATCATCCACTCAACACCTCTGGCTGATGATTGTTCCGAATGTTTCAGCCTTCTCTTTTCCACAGATGTGCTGGGCTCCTTCAAAATTGAGGATGGGGATATTTGTTGAACCTCTTCATCCATTGAGTTGTTTAATTCTCCACCACCATTCGCGGCTGGATGTGCAGGACTACAGAGCTTAGATCTGATGCATTTGTTGTGCAATTGCTTCACTCTGTCTATTACTTGCTGCTTATGCCGTTTGACACACAAGTAATCCTGTGGTGTAGCTTCACCAGTTTGAAACCTCATTTTAGGTATGCCTGATGTTGCTCCTGGCATGCTCTCCTGCACTCTTCATTGAATCAGGGTTGATCCTCTGGCTTGGTGGTAATGGTAGAGTGGGGGATATGTGGTTAGCACAGCTGTCTCACAGCGCCAGGGACCCGAGGACGATTCCGACCTCAGGTAACTGTCTGTGTGGAGCCTGCACATTCTCTCCTCCTGTCTGCGTGGGTTTCCTCCGGGTGCTCCGGTTTCCTTCCACAGTCCAAAGATGTGCAGGTTAGACGGTTTGGCATGCTAAATTTCCCCTTAGGGTGGGGTTGCAGGAATAGGACGGGGGATTGGGCCAAGGTAGTATGGTCGTTCAAAGGGTCAGTGCAGACTCGACGGGCCGAATAGCCTCCTTCTGCACTGTAGGGATTCTATGACAGCGGCAGGATCGGATGATCTTACTGCCATGCGATGGCAGGCAACCTTCACTGCTGCAATACACGCTCCGGGGTTGTGGGAAGAGAATCCTGCTCTTGATGTCCAGCTTATCAAAGGCACAACTCAAAGACCAACTTCAAAGCATAAGTTCTTCAGTTGTTTTCAGGAAACCCTGTGGCTGTCAAGAAGAGGCCAAAGTCTGACCTTAAAACTATTGTCACGAAGCGCACTGATGTTATCTGCGACGGTGTCCCAACGTGGTACATCAGTTCATGGGAGTGTATAGTTTCATTTTGTTTTGGTGTGAGGAGACAGGTGAAACCAAAGTGAGAATAAACAGCCCTTATTAAAGCAAAGAGAGGACATATGCGCACAGACGACTCTGCTCATGCAATTAAGATGGATGAATATGAATTGTTAAACATTATCTACTGTAAGACTTCCCCTGTTTCCCTTCAACATCCAAATTGAATAACTGGCTGTAGATACCACACATTACAGGGATGATGCTGAAATCTAGGATCCTCTTTTTCTTGGTGCAGCAGGAAAAATTTAAAACTACTGTTACGAAGGTTTTCCATACTGCCTTGGCTTTGAGACATAGAAGCTTGTTTGCTGTAAACTTGGCCTTCAGGCAAGGTGACTGGAAACTAGCCGGTCTGTTTTCTGCAACTGCTGGGTGGTAACTGCCTCTCCTGGCTTCTCAGGGTCTGGGCAATTATACCTTTGTTGTTCTTTGATTATGCCTTCTGTGTATTCAACGGTCTGCCCCCATCAACTTCCTTGACTATACATTAACATATGTATGTCTCAGGGACCTTCCCAACCATCTATAATCATACACTATTCATACTTGATTATGATCTAAACTGTTGTTCTAAACTTGTTACCAGGAGGTGAATACCAATTGAGACTCCTTTGAACACTGTCTACTGCTGTCTCCAGGAAGTTTTAATACACTATGGACTGATGTTGCTATTGTCTATTGTATCAAAGCTCACAAACACACGCTGCTGAAATAACTCAATGCAGAGCAGCACAGTGGTTAGCACTTCTGCCTCACAGCACCAGGGACCCGGGTTCAATTCCAGCCTTGGGTGACTGCATGGAGTTTTCACGTTATCCCTGTGACGGCGGGGTTTCCTCCAAGTGCTGCGGTTTCCTCCCACCTCTAAAGGTGTGCAGGTTAGGTGGATTGGCCATGATCAATTGCCCCAGAGTGAACAAAGAGGTGCAGGTTAGGTGGGGTTACGGGGATCAGGCAGGGAGTGGGCCTAGGCAGCTGTGTTCTTTCAGAGGGTCAGTGCAGACTTGATGTGCTGAATGGCCTTCTTCTGCACTGTAGGGATTCTATGAGAACAACATGCTCACCAGTTACCGGTGCCGTTTCAAGATACGTGAGAAAAATACTGGTGAACCTCTTGATATCATCATCCAGAAAAGAACTCTTTCTGTCAGTGGGCAGTGTGTCAGATTAGCAATGCCTGACTCTCGGAGAAACTTTTGTAAACGTCAGAATCCTGGCATTCTGCCCATGGATAAGAGTTTTTATTAACTTGGTGAATGGGTGCAACCTGTTCAAATGATAGAAGCTGCTGTTTTTACAAGAATTAATAAACTCCTCATGGCATCAGGCATGGCAGTGTAAACCAGGAAACAGAACAAATGCACAGTTTTTAAATCTTAGGAAACAGACATTAACTGTTAATAGCCAGCCACTTGTTCAAAGCTCTTGGGGTTGGTTTGATTTCTAGGACGCCTGCTTCATGACCAACTCAGTATCATCGCCGAGGCTTTCAACTACAGCAATGTGAACAGCATCGGTGAAGGTCACAGTTTATGCTTTAGCCAATCTGTTGCACTCTCACCCCTGACTGGAATTTAAAGCCTATTTCAGCATCTGACAACCTAGGCTGACAATCCAGTGCGGTGACAGCAGAATGCTGCATTGTCATAGGTTCTGTTCTTCAGATAAGATCATAAACTGGAGAACGTCAGATGATCATTTTAAGAGGTTCTATTTGACGTTTCCACTACTTTAGTTGGACGCTAAAGATTCCCTGTTCTTTTCATAGAATTTACAGTGCAGAAGGAGGCCATTTGGCCCATCGGGTCTGCACCGGCTCTTGGAAAGAGCACCCTACCCAAGCCTATACCTCCACCCTATCCCCATAACCCAGTAACCCCACCCAACACTAAGGGCAATTAAGGACACTAAGGGCAATTTAGCATGGCCAATTCACCTAACCTGCACATCTTTGGACTGTGGGAGGAAACCGGAGCACCCGGAGGAAACCCACGCACACACGGGGAGAACGTGCAGACTCCACAGAGACAGTGACCCAAGCCGGGGTTCGAACCTGGGACCCTGGAGCTGTGAAGCATTTGTGCTAACCACTATGCTACCGTGCTGCCCAGAATATCCTCGGTGCTGCTTCCATTCCACGCACTGTAACACCTCCAAGTGATCTGCGTGTGAATGAGCTTTACGATGTACTGACAAAGGTATCTCAGAGTACGATCAACTCTGGGGAAGTTCCGAGTTTAAATCGGAGAAGAGTAGTCATGTTCATTCTTTGACCAATACCATCAAAAGCTGACACTATACAGTTGTCATATTTGCTTCAGTGCCAGATTTGCCAATTTATAGCAAGTTTTCTCTGTGGCCAAAATTCTCCCCCCAACAGGTTCTGAGGTAGGGTGGAAGGCCGAGTAGAAAATTTCACGGACAGGATTCCCTCCAGGATCGCACCCGTCCTGATCCAAATGCAATTTCACGGTGGGGCGGGTAGGGCCTCAGTTGGGAAGCCCGCCATTGCCCCCATTAAGGCCCTTAAGTGGCAACTTAATGGCCATTTGTGGACCTTTTTCCACCCAGCCTCAATTTTAGGCTGACCAGCACTTGGAGCAGGGTTCCAAATAGAAAATGTTATCAATCTGAATCTCGTGCGGGAAGGGGGAGGTTCTCAATCTGAGGTGTGGTGCCAGGGCTGAGGCTCAGACATAGCCACCGCAGCTCTGTGGCTGGAGGGACGGGAGAGCTCTCCAAGGCAAGTCTTCCATCCAAGGGTGGATGGTAGTCCCACCATGATCTTATGGTAGTTGCCAATCAGCACTCAATTGAGCGTAAAATGGCATCAGGCCTGTCAGAGTATGTGGGGATGCATTCAGGCTCATACTGACTGCCACCGCAAAGGGTTGTTAGTCCAGTGGCTCTATCTTTATTTATGATCAATACACAATATTTTTTCTGTAATACTAAGATTTTTAATGTTGACTGGTAATGGGTTTCCGCGGCATGTTAAACGGCATGGCGTCATGCAAATAACACAAACTGGGCCCCAGTCTCGAACTACCTTGACATCATGCTTTGGCCCAAGAAAAGAACACATCCTATTCCCAAGTCCTAGATCAACAAGCTCCAGGCCCTCCATTTGAATGTGGGCTGCTAATCCTCCCAGGCATGCTCTGCTTTCAAGAGCAAATAGGTTCTTTTCTCGAACTCGAATAAAACCTTGGCCTCTGCCAATGGATTGCAAAGGTTGCACTTTCTTGTACTTCTAGCTGAGGTCACATTGGAGGTGTTTCCCAACTTATGAACGTTTTTGTTTTCTTCCAGTTTTGTTTAGAATACATAATGAGTAGGCCAATCTTTGTCGTAGACCACGGTATCTGGTGTCTTAGCAACTCGTCACTTATCAGGATATGAGCCATTTACTCAAGCTAACTGTTTAAATTTTCGGTTCCTGCATTTCCAAACTTTGTTATTCGCACAGAAAGACAAGTTTAGGATATTCCTTTTGTTTCGCTATTCCTGGAAAACGATTATAAAATTCTAATAGTATGGTGTTATGTAACTATAACACTAGAAACTAAGCAAAAAGGATGCTGAAATAGGTTGACTATTTTAATCAGCTTAAGATATTCCAACGCCTAGGTAACAGAGCCGTTTGATGTTTGTGAAGCACGATGAAACATTTAGATATGAAAGAAAAGATATAAATGCAAAGTGCTTCCTTCATTCTGCATTGATGTTATTTTGGGAACAGCAGCCTGCTCCATTGCTTTGTTGAGGTTGCACAGCTGCAGAGTAATCATTCAACAGAAAATACTTAATGGACCTGGACAATTTCCTGTAGTTGCGCATCTGAATAGTGAACAGCATGGAGCTGACTGCCTGACTTTACCTCTGGTTTAGGGAAGGAAGACTGTGTGTAACAGCAGGCTCCGTGATTAGAAAGTGTGCGCACTTAACACGAACACAAGTTCATCGCACAGATATCTATATAAAGACTTCCATTCCAGTTCTCATCCTGCTTCTATTGGGCAGACTAAGGCAGACTTTTATCTGTTTCCATAGCTGGTAATTCCGGAACTGGTCGCTGGTCTATCTCCAGAGGCTTACAGCTTGATGGCCATCACTCCACACCAGCGCAGTTGATTAGGGGTCTCTTCCGCTATTACTGCCAGCCATTTGCCTGTTGGAAGAATTTATAGGGTGACACACTTAACCTGTTTGGCCGTTTATGTGAGGGCCATGAAGAATCCAGCACGAGTTTGTAGAGTCAAACAGAAAGTAACTTTATTGACAAGAATATGTACACAGGGCCTGCAGTTAACTACTGATTCCCTCTCTAGCCGGTACCACACTGACCAGCTCTATTGTTACAGCTGCACTGCTAATGATTGTTTCCCCCCCACGCCCTCATTCTATTCCTCAAGGGACATTGGGTAACCAGCCTTCCGTGCTCGTTTGGACTGTTTTATCGACCCCAGTTTTCACATTTTGATTTTATGTTTTTAAGTTTCCGTTCCTTTTTGGCCTGTGCTCCGTTTGTCTTTCAAGGAGTGTCCCCTTTTAATTTATCCCTTAGTTAATTTCTGTTCTTCTATTTAGTTGATTGGGCTCTAAAATACAACATGGGGTAACCAATAGGACCCTGGCAGGTTGTAACAGCTGCGTTGGCAACCCACGGTTGGCATGGAGGGTATGAGAGGCCATGGGAGTAGGTGGAGGGGCATAGCTTGACATAGAAGGTATGAAGGTACCATGGGAATGGCTGGAAAGGCATAGCATAGCATAGCGTAGAGCACTGGGCCCAGTATGCCGAGCACATGCGCTATTTTGTTTGTTCCAATGGCATTGAAGTGGATGAGACAAAAGGTAAACCTCCTAATACCATGCAGGCCTCAGATGTTTTGTGGCTCAACTAATCAAGCAGCTAAAATGTTTGACCTGCTGGGAAACCGTTACAACCCAAAGCCATCCATAATCCTCTAACTTTATCGTTTTAACACAGCTGGGAAGTCGGAACCCATTCCGGAATTTTTGCTAGACTGCATAAATTGGCAGAGTACTGTGAATTTGGCCCATCCCTGATTGAGATGCTACGTAACAGGCCAGTGTGTGGGATTAACAAGGTTACAACCGAGAAAAAGCTACTGGTGGATCCCAAACTAGACCTCAAAATGGTTATAGAAATAGCTTTGTCCCTGGAGAATGCTGAGAAAGGGTGCAAGAACTTCAAGGGCTGATGGATAGCCCCATCCTTAGGTTGGGGCGGGAAAGTCCTCGCATAGAGAAAGCAACGTATCCGGGAAGGCACCCACATGCCTCGCCCAACATCAAACCAACATTCTGTAAGGACATCCTGATGTTTTAGAAGATGGCCAGATGACCCCAGAGGTACCCAGGAAACCTTCCCGGAGGGTCACAATGTCAGCAATGTGGCTCAATGACTATCATCCGGTGGCGGTGACATCGATCGCAATGAAGTGTTTTGAGAGATTGGTCATGAGGCACATCAACTCCATACTCCCAGAATGCCTAGATCCACTGCAATTCGCATACCGCTGCAACCGGTCCACAGCAGACGCCATCTCCCTGGCCTTACACTCACCCTGGAGCATCTTGACAACAAGGACTCCTACATCAGACTCCTATTTATTGACTACAGCTCCACCTTCAATACCATAATCCCAGCCAAGC
Organism: Scyliorhinus canicula; assembly: GCF_902713615.1. Taxonomy (NCBI): domain Eukaryota; kingdom Metazoa; phylum Chordata; class Chondrichthyes; order Carcharhiniformes; family Scyliorhinidae; genus Scyliorhinus; species Scyliorhinus canicula. Next base: position 48,606,152 of record NC_052157.1, on the reverse strand, counting down.
TCATATCAAAGCTCCAAAACCTAAGACTTGGCTCCTCACTCTGCAACTGGACCCTCGACTTTCTGACCCATAGACCACAATCAGTAAGAATAAACAACAATACCTCCTCCACGATAGTCCTCAATACCAGGGCCCCACAAGGCTGCATACTTAGCCCCCTACTATAGTCCCTATACACACATGACTATGTTGCACAATTTGGCTCCAACTCCATCTACAAGTTTGCTGTCGACACAACTGTAGTGTGTCGGATCTCGAAGAATGGCGAGTCAGAATACAGGAGGGAGATAGAGAACCTAGTGGAGTGGTGTAACGACAGCAATCGCTCCCTCAATGCCAGCAAAACTAAAGAGCTGGTAATTCACTTCAGGAAGCAAACCATTGTACATGCCCCAGGTCTGAGGTGGAGATGATTGACAGCTTCAAATTCCTCGGTGTTCACATCACTCAAAATCTGTTCTGGTCCACCCACGTCGACACGACAACGAAGAAAGCACAACAGTGCCTTTACTTCCTCAGGAAACTAAGGAAATTCGGCATTGACTCTTACCAACTTTTACAGGTGCACCATAGAAAGCATCCTAACTGGCTGCATCACAGCCTGATATGGCAACGGCTCGGCCCAAGACAGGAAGAAACTACAGAGAGTCATGAGCACTGCCGAGTCCATCACAAGAACCCACCTCCCATCCATTGACTCTATCTACACCTCCCACTGCCTTGGAAAAGCGGGCAGCATAATCAAAGGCCCCTCCCACCCGCCTTATTCACTCTTCCAACTTCTTCCATTGAGCAGGAGATACAAAAGTCTTCGAACACGCACAAACATATTCAAAAAAAGCTTCTTCTGTGCTGTTACCAGACTCCTAAATGACCCTCTTATGGACTTGATGGACTTATGGACCGAACTGATCTCTTCACACATGTTCTCTACTGAGTAGTACCACACTCCTGTCTGCTACACTCGATACCTGTGTCTATGTATTTACATTGTGTATTTTTGTTTGCCCTGTTGTGTATTTTCTTTTCATGTACGGAATGATCTGTCTGGGCTGCATGCAAACAAAACTTTTCACTGTACCTCGGTACACATGTCAATAAACCAAACCAAAGCTGCAGAGCAGCTCTGTATGCTGTCAAAGGACACGACCTCGGCAAGCCTATCAGAATGAGTAGTAAGTGTGTCACCCAGGTCAGAAGCCAATACCACCTCAGGTCCAGGCCTTACAAGTATACCAGCCCTCAGAGAATGAAATGATGCAGTTCGCCTGCGTCGTCACTATCAAGGTCACCTCAATGTGGATAAGGCTGCTTGTCAACGGGCCATTCCTTAGGACTGGAGGTGGATATCGGAGTCTGTCATTAGGGACAGACATTCCAGCCTCTCGGAACAAGCAGTCTGTCCTTAAAGCAAAGGGACAACAGGGCCAGGCCAGCCCCTTTGCGGCATTGGAAGTCATCATCATGGCTTTAAACGTTATATGTACCTTGCCAGTATCTATGAAAGAGATTAAAGCTTGGACCCCGAAAGATACTACATTGTCCAGGTTCTGCCATATTGTGGTGGAATTCGAGGACACCCCACGGCTGACATGAAGCCCTTCCTCATGAAAAGACAAGAACTAACTGCTGAAGATGTGGGGATCATGCTTGGTTGTCCTCAGCCCAGGTCAGTGCCCAATTCTGATGGAGTTACACAGCAGTCACCCTGGGGTATCCAAGATAAAGACGCTCACAAGGAGCTACGTTTAATGGTCTGGGCCCAATGCAGATACCGAGGACTTGGTGAAGCAATGCTCCTTGTGCCAGGAGAACCAGAGGCTCCCACCTTCGACCTCCTTACACTCATGGAAATGGCCAGGAGGATCATGGGTATGGGTGCACGTCAAGTTCACTGATCCCTTCTTAGAGTCAATGTTCCTCATTATGGTCGACGCCCACTCCAAATAGCCTCCACAGCTTCTCACGCAAAAATAGAAAAACCCCAGCAAAGGTTTGTACCCATGGCATACCAGTGGCCCACGTATCCGATAACGGAACATTATTACCAGTCGGGAGTTCCAGGCATTTTAAAATTTGAACGCCATCAAACACACCTGAATGGCACCATGCCACCCATTGTCCAGTAGTCTGGTAGAGCAGGCGGTATAGACATTCAAGAATGGAATGAAGAAACAGCCAACCCGAGGTTGGCTCGATTCCTGTTTGACTACCGAACCACGCCTCATACCATGACGGGAGTTGCCCCGGTGGAATTATTGAAGGGACGATGACTGCGCACCAGACTGAGCCAAAAGAAAATGATGAGAGAACATTTAAAAAAGGAGATGCCATAGCTAGGATGAGCAAGTCTTTCGGGGTAGAGGATAGGTATGCGAGGTGCGCGTGAAGCCCAGCAAATCATGTCCACATGTTTTAGGCATGTCTGGAGCACAGAGGGTTTTGGCAGTGTTTTGCTAAGGCAATGTCCAAGGTGCTAAAAACACAGGTGGTGCCAAGTCCGGAGGTAGCGATCTTTGGAGTGTCAGAAAATCCGGGAGTTCAGGGGTCGAAAGGGGCCGACATCCTGGCCTTTGCCTCCCTGGTAACCCGGAAAAGGATCTTATTAATGTGGAGGGACTCGAAGCCCCCGAGTGTAGAGACCTGGGTTAGTGACATGGCTGGGTTTCTCAGTCTTGAGAAAATAAAGTTTGCCTTAAGGGTCAATTTTAGGGTTCTCCCGGAGCTGGCAGCCGTTTGTCGACTTTCTCGGGGATAATTAAAAATGTCAGCAGATGCAGTATTCCAAGGAGGGGGGGTAGATTGTTGTTGTATGGTTGAGGTGTGTGAAGATTGGGCTGGGCGGGGGGGGGGATGTTTATTTTACCATGTTGATGTCTTTGTTTTTGTTACTGTTGTAAAAATTTTCAAATACCTGAATAAAACATTTTTAAAAAAAGAGATGCCGCACACGTACGGAACCTCTGGGATGGCTCCAGTTGGATCCCTGGAGTCGTGTTAGAGAAGAGATGGAACAATCTCATAAAAAGCCAAGGTCCAGAGAAAGATTGTGAAAAAGCACCTGGACCACCTGCGGAGCAGGGAACCCACTCCAGTGGAAACTATGCTCCTAATGCCAGTTGTGGCCACCTCTGGGACAGCCTTTCAGCCTAAGGGGGAACCCTACAGACATTGCCCCCGATAGTGAAGACTCGGGATTTAATGTGGAGGCTGAGGAGATGGGTTTGCCTCTGGAGACCCCAGCGGGTGACCCAATGCTGGGGTTCCAACGGAATCCCGCGAGCTCCCTGCCGTGTTTAAATTTGCCTGGCAAGGGAGCGGGAATTGCTCCTGGGAGCCGCTCCTAGTGTCACGCAGATCAGGAGTGATTCTACTGCAGCAGGAGAATTTAGTCTCCCAAATGCAGAATCCAGCCCATGGTTTTCAAACTGCCAACTGACAGGGAATTTTGCAATTTGAAATGAGCCAGAATAGATTATATAAAATGAAAGGCCACCTTCCAAAGTGAAGTTGAAAAAAAAACAGTAGAGTGCAGGAATCATAGAATCATAGAACTTGCAGTGCAGAAGGAATCCATTCGGCCCATCGAGTCCGCACCAGCTGTCGGAAAGAGCACCCTACTCAAGCCCACGTCTCCACCCTATGCCCATAACCCAATAACCCCACTGAACCTTTTTGGGCACTAAGGGCAATTTAACATGGTCAATCCACCTAACTTGCACATCTTTGGACTGTGGGAGGAAACCGGAGCACCCGGAGGAAACCCACGCAGACACGGGGAAAGCGTGCAGACTCCACACAGACAGTGACCCAAGCCGGGAACCGAACCTAGGACCCTGGAGCTGTGAGGCAACTGTGCTAACCACTGTGTTACCGTGCTGCGCACTATGATTCCTATAATTCAGAGACCCATCGAAACTTGTCACTGTCTGAGGAAGAGGCATTAAAATGTAATGTACTGGATGTTGAAACAATGGCTGCCAGAGACAGACCCACTCAAAACTCCTTGGTGATACACAAAAGGTGAAGTATTTCAGGCCAGGCTGCCGCTACTGCAGAGAGATTGCAAGAAAGTTTTCAGTAAAGGAAACAGGTTGAAAGCTGGGCTCTCTCTCTTTTGGAACAAGTGTATTACCCAGTTCAGCAGCCACCTTTACTAGCAATCTACCAGTGGACCAAGATCTTTTAATAATTACAACATTTTCTCCATCTGACTGCATCCACGAAACCAGCTAATCCGAATCCACAACATTTAAATATTTATATCTCAAGGACAATCAAAAGTCGCTCCACCGTATATTCTTTTAATGTCTATTATTAGATTTGAACTTCACTTTTTTCTAATACATGTGTGTGCGACATCAAATTTTTATTATTTTTCTCTGGTCTAGTGGTTAATAGGTTTGCTCTTAAGCCATTGATTGATTGGCTCCTTGCTGACTGTTTAAATGATTAAATTCATTCTGATTTTAAAAAGGCATATCCTCATTAAATGGATTCTTAAACCTTTGCTGTTACCAAGTGAGGTGGCTGAACAGATGGGAGCCAGTTCACCCCTTCCCACCTGGTCATACTAATGTGGACATGGAGTATCCTAGTTCAGGGTCACAAAGGAAGGTTCATAACAAGAATTAATAATGGGCTGAAATTAATAATTTCCTGGAGCAGTGGGTAAGGAGCTAGGGGATGCTCAGGAAGGTAGTGGGTTCTCCAATTGGGATAGTTCCCTGATGCTGTACCGCTTCCAGTTGGCATTCCCAGGGGCTGGTAGCCAAGAGAAATTGGCAGCTCACTCTGAGGAGGTGGGCAACAAATAAAAATAATAATCTTTATTGTCACAAGTAGGCTTACATTAACACTGCAATGAAGTGAATGTGAAAAGCCCCTAGTCGTCACATTCCGGCGCCTGTTCGGATACACAGAGGGAGAATTCAGAATGTCCAAATTACCTAACAGCACATCTTTCGGGTCTTGTAGGAGGAAACTGGAACACCCGGAGGAAACCCACACAGACACAGGGAGAACGTACAGACTCCACACAGACAGTGCCCCAAGCCAGGAATTGAACCTGGGACCCTTGCACTTTGAAGCAACAGTGCTAACCACTGTGCTACCGTGTCACCTAACTAAGAGCTCAAATTATGACGCCAATTAAGCGCCATTATCCCATGCCGACAGAACACTCCATGTCGACTGTGAACCCCTGCTGAGTACAAAGCCCAGCTACAGAATGGAGGCTGCCTCTCAGTGGCTGGATGAAAGGTCATCAGATGATGGAGCCGCATCCACAATCATTCCTGTGGAGGGCTTTTTTCCTCCACACTGATGTCCCTGAAAACTCTGGGCCTTTTCTTCAAACACATGGACAGGATTCTCTCAGCCCGGGGCCGGGCCGGAGAATCCCTGTGACCGGCGCGAATCGCCGCCACGCCGCCTCAACGCCGGCACGCGATTCTCCACAGAGTGGTCGGGGGCCGCTCTACGCGGCCGGCCCGCCGATTCTCAGCCCAGGATGGGCCAAATGGCCATCGTAAAAACGCCGAGACCCACCGGCGCCATCCGCACCTGCATTCAGCCGGCGGGAACTCGGCGTGGAAGGGTCGGGGGTCAGCCTGTGGGGGGGTCCGACCCCAGGGGGGCCTCCAATGTGGCCTGTCCTGCGATCAGGGCCCACTGATCGGCGGGCCGGTCCCTTTGTTTGGGAGCCTCGTTTGTTCCATGCCGGCCCCTGTAGTCCTGCACCATGCTGCATTGGGGCCGCGCATTGAAGGAAGCCGCTGAGCATGCGCGTGTTGGTACTGGTGCCATTGTGCATGTGCGTGTTGGCGCCGGTGTCACTGCGCATGCACGGACCCCGCGGTGCCCATTTGACATCGGGATCAGCAGCTGGAGTAGCGTGAACCTCTCCAGTGCCGTGCTGACCCCCTATCAGGGCCAGAATTGCTGATCCTGAGGCCGTGTTGACGCTGTTGAGAAAGGCAACGGCGTTTCCGACGGCATCAACACTTAGCCTCAGGATCACAGAATCCCGCCCATGTTTAGCAGACATTGGAGTTCACCTTCATTGTTAGGTGGACTCGCACTCAGCCATGTTCCTTGGCAGTGCCCACTTCTCCGGCTGGGGCTGCCAAACATGAAATTGGCTATTTGCAGACAGCCTCGCGTGAAGCTACTCCGACATGCGCGCTGAGGCCGTGCGCGGGTTTGACACCCTCATATGGTCCGAATGTCAGGGTCCTAATGCCCATGGGAATATGGACCCCTTTTAGGTGTAATAGACGTCACATCACAAAGGTGCTGAAATCAATAAAAATGAAAATCAAGCAATTTTCTTTAGCAAGATAAGCTCCGTAGTGTCAGTGCTACAGCATGACAGTACATTGAAAATCTACCTCAAATAGTCATGCGACACAATATTATTGTACCACAAGATGGTGGTGTAGTGGTCATAAATTAATAATCCAAGCAATATGGGTTCAAATACCACCATTTGCAGACAATGGAATTTAAATTCAATTATTAAACCTAGAATACGAAGGTAATGGTGACCATGAAACTATCACCGATTGTTGTAAATACCAACTTGTTTATGAATACCAATTAGGAAAGGAAATCTGCCCTGTTTACCTGGTCTGGCCGACAAAGGACTTGTTAGGATCCCGGATGAGAACACAACAATTTGCAATTTGTAAAACTGTGAGGAAAGAATACTTCTACACATGATTGATAACATCGACCAATAGGTATCTTTTACGTTAAAGCAAACATTAATTTAAACATAGAATCAATCACATTATCCAAAAAGTAATAGTTTTAAATTTAACAGTTAAAACAGTTCTTAAATGAAAGGAAAAAGTTAATTTATTCCCTGCCCCTGCCACTATCTCTTCCAATTAAGCAAACCAATATAGTTCAATGACTACTTATAAATAAAGTGAACAATCAGGTTTACTTGCTTTTCTCTGTGTAAAGACCTAGCAGCAGCCAGCTGCAGACCTGCCTTGTCAGACTAAAATCGTATTGCAAACTGCAAACTATAGACAGACCTGACTTCACCCCTTAATTATATCATAAAGCATTCTTCAGTCTCCTCCAACTAAGATGTCTCATGACTTGTTTATCCGGGGCTTAGCTCCATCCCTCATAAATTATCTACCCCAAGGAAACCTTTAAAATCAAAACAATGTCCCATTAGCCATCTATCTGTTGACAAGTAAATGGTTAAAATCAATGATTACCTTACTTTTATGACCACTTAATCACAGCTTTAGCAGAAATACTGTCTGTATGCATCTTGAACCAGGATTTTTAATAACATTACTGCAACAAATATAAAATACAATGTCCAACAATTTCCTACACTCATCACAGACTCCAGACCCACAGCAATATGGTTGACTCTCAAAAACCCTCCGAAATGGCCTAGCAGGAATTCCGTCGGCGTGCACGAGTGGAGCGTTCACGCTGGAGAGAGGCTCCCACCGGTTGGCAACATTTCGGTGTTTTCTGGGGGTTTCCCCATGGTATCGACGGTTGCGATTTCTTCGGCTGTTGGGGCCTGAGGGACGGGCCGAGTTTGGAGCCGGTGGGGACCCCCATGACGGGAGGAGCAAGGGCATCGAGTCCGAAGCAAGCGGTGGGGGAGGAGCGTGGCCTGAGGCGAGGCCTGAATCCAGCACGAATGTAGAGGGGGAGCAGCGCACACCGGGTGGCCCCACGCCGAAAATACACGTTTGGGATGTTTGAAGTCCGATCCCAGGAGAAGAGAGGTTTTGAGCTTTGATTTTTTAAAACAAAAATTTTATCTGAAAAGGAAAGTTAAAAAAATTTTTTTTTTTAATTATAATTTAAAACTTTTTTTTTTAAGCTCATTTTTATTTTGTTTATTTATTTTATTATTTCATTATTTTATTTTATTATTTATCTCAAGATTGAAGAAAGAAAGAGAAAAAGACTAAGTGGTTAAGAGATGCCAAAAACAGCTGTGAAGAATGGAGGAAACGCTGGTTCGCCTCCAAACGAGAAGACCAGTAAAAGCGCTGACAAGATGGCGGATGCCGGACCACGTGGTGGGGCCCCAATACTTACAGCGCACAGGATGATTGAGGTGATGGCTGTGGAGCTGGATAAGCAGTCTGCGAGGCACATGGAGGCGTTGAGGAAGGAGATGGTGGTCACACTGAGATCATTGGTGGAAGAGGCGAACGCCCCGGTGAGGGTGGATGTGGCAAAGACATCGGCCAGGGTGAGAGAACAGGGTGGAAAGATAAAGGAAGTGGAAGAGGCCATGTCGCAGCACAGCGACCAGCTCACCTCGATGGGAGATGAACTACAGAGAGTGGTGGGGGTCAACCGAGGACTCTGAGAAAAGCTCGAGGACTTGGAGAACCGCTCGAGGTGGCAAAATCTGAGAATTGTGGGCTTGCCTGAAGGGGCAGAGGGCTCAGGCCCAACTGAATACTTTGCTAAGAGACTGGCGGAGTTGATGGGGGAGGATGAAGACCTCTCTCGAACTGGACAGAAACCCAAAGTCAATGAGCCCCGAAGCGGTAATGATCTGCTCCCATAAATACCACATGAAGGAGAAGGTGTTAAACTGGGTGAAGCAGAAGTGGGAGGTGCAGTGGGACGGTGCTAGAGTTCGGATTTACCAGGACTTGACGGTAGAGTTGGCAAAGAGACGAGCGGCGTTCAACCGAGTGAAGGCGGCACTGTACAACAAGGGACTGTGATTTGTTATGGTATATCCGACAAAGCTGAAGGTGACATACAACACCTAGGATTTTTATTTTGAAACGGCGGAGGTGGCTGAGGCGTTCATGAAGGCAGACAGCTTGGGGCAGAAGTGAGGAGCGTGTATTATTCCTTGTGTCTGAATAAAGCTCGTAGTCTAACAATTGAAATAGATGCTTTATTGTGTGAGTTCATTCTCTCTCCAGCGCTAATGCTATACGTTACATCTGAGCTGCCTGTCTGTGTCCTGCTCACCAGCTGCCGTTCCTGCGAAGAGTGCCCCTTGACTTCCTGTTTGTGTATTATATAAATCTCTGGTGCTCCCTCTAGTGGTTACTTAGTTGTGGTGTATTTACGTTACCGCCTTGTATACAGTGATGTATATGACTACATCCCCCTTTTTCCTTTTTACATATTTTCGGTACTTTGTTAAAGAAAATTGTACAAAACATGTAGTTAAATGATGGTGTGTACAAGTTGTGATGAAATTGGTGATTATACAAAGCCAATTAATATTTATGAGTCTACTCTTAATAAAAATATTTATGAGTTTAACTTTATGAATTTATTCGGTTGAGTTTTTTTTCTTCTTCTGTTGTTGACGTGGTGATGTTGATATTGTAATTTATTTGTGAATGTCATCAGTGTTCTTGTGTTTAGGTAACCAACAAGACATCAAGAGATGTTTGAATGATCGAACCACTGATGTTGACTGATGTGGACTTTTTCTGTGCTTGTGGTATCGATTGGGTGTGTAATCTGCCTTGAAACCTGGTGTGCTTGTTTGTTCTGGAGAAAATGCGAATTTGTGAGATTTGTTGTCATGCCATGGTATGTTTGTACTCTTGTCATTGTTTTGGAATGTGCTATAGCATTGTCCTTCATGTGCAGAGTTGTACCATGTTGGACAGGTCGTTGTTTCATTGTTGTTGTTTCTGTCATTTCTGTCTTTGTTGTTTTTGTTGTTGTTCTTGTTGTTGTTTTTGTCGTGCTTGTTGTTTCTGTTTTTGTTGTTTTCGCTGTTGTTCTTGTTGTTTTAGTCGTGCTTGTTGTTGCTGTTGTTGTCTTTGTTATGCTTGTTGTTGTTGTTTTTGTTGTTCTTGTAGTTTTTGTTGTGCTTGCAGTTTTTGTTGTTTTTATTGTTGTGCTTCTTGTTGCTTTTATTGTTGTTCTTGTTTCTGTTGTGCTTCTTGTTGATTTTGTTGTTCTTGTTGCGCTCAATGACTGTTCCGTGTGGATAATCTGAAATGCAAATGAAAATCGCTTATTGTCACAAGTATGCTTCAAGTGAAGTTACTGTGAAAAGCCCTAGTCGCCACATTCCGGCACCTGTTCGGGGAGGCTGAGTCATTTTGAAAGTTATTGGTGTCAGTATCCTTTGTGGTATCTGATGTTTCATGAGCATTTCTTCTTGAGAATTGTGAGAATGATCTGATGTTGCATTGATCTTGGTGACATCAGTCATTTGTGGTTGATTTGACTCCTCTTTGCTTACTTGGTGCTCCTCTTCTGGAGTCATTTCTGGTTGATCTGCTTCATCTATGACCTCTTGGTACTCCTTTTCTGGTGTCAACGTCGTCAAGATTTCAGTTTCTTGCAGGTTGTCAAGAGTAGATGAGGTTTTAATTGATGCGGTCTCACTAGACTCATGAGTGGTTGTGCTTTGATTGTCAAGTTCTTTTGTACAGACGAGCTGAGATCTGTCAGTCTTGCTGTGATCTTGTGTATCTTGCCTGGGAATTGTGATTTCTTCATCTCTTGTTTCACATACAGTGGGTGGACTTAAATGGTCTTTTTGTTGTTTACGTGAGCTTGATAGACGATCATAGTCTGCTTCTGGTTGCTCAGATAAGGTTGATAGACCTTCATGGTCTTGTTCATGCATGGATTTCGCTCTGGAGTCTTTAGTTGCTTCCATTTTGGAGTCTGTCAACGAGATTTCTGTGCAGGCCTGCGTCGCTCCCTGTGTGAAGTCTTTCATCTCTCTCTCTGTGGAGTCGTGCAGTGTTCTCTCTGTGGAGCCGATCTGTGCTCTCTCAACGGAGTCAGTCAGTACTCGCTGTGTGGTGTTGTTTTCTTCTTGGTTATTTGACAGGTTGCTGCCATCCAATGTATCAACGATCTGCCATTGCATCATGGTATTGGATTAATCGACAATGAGCAGAGTCGTGTTGAGCTTTTCAACTGTGACCCTGATGCTTTTAGAATCATCATATCCGAATAACTCAGCCATGCCTGAGTAGTATTCTTCGATAAACAAATCATTCTTTTTGTTTCGGATTTGTTATTGTGCTCTTCATATTCAATGAACAAATCATCTTCTTTGGTTACGGATTTGTCATCGTGCTCTTCACTTTGGGTGGTGCAAACTGCTTGTTGCAGGGGGCTGCAAAACTTATTTTCAACTGCTGGTAGAAGTTTAGGTATTGTTGTGCCTTTTGAGGTTGAAGTTTTTGGTTTTGTGCCTTTAAGGGTCTTTTTGTGATTTTCGGGCATTTCCCATTTAAGTGGGTGTGGTCTGAGTCTTTGATGTCATGATGTTTGTGATGTAAAGCGTAGGAGTTGATGGCACATGCGCACATCGATTTTCCTTTACTGTGCACTATTTTTAAACTGCATGCACATGCATCTCTCTTGCGCATCATGACTTGTGCATGCGCAGAACGATCTGAGTCCAAAACGGCTATTTTCAACAGCGTATGCGCGGCTGCGGTTTCCTGCGCATGCAAGTTTTTTTTTAATAAACAATTTTATTGAGGTAGTTTTTGGCTTTGTAAACAGTTACAGACATCAACAGAAAGAAAGCAAAAAAGGCAAAAATGTGCAAACATCCACGTACATTCAATACTTCAATTGTAACATACTGCACAAGCCCGCTCCTCTCCCACCGGCACTACCCGCCATTTTATCCCTCCTACTCTACTCTACTCTAACCGCCACCCCCCCCTGTTGACGCTCACTCTCCCGCAAAGAAGTCAATAAATGGTTGCCACCTCCAGGCGAACCCCTGTACAGATCCCCTCAAGGCGAACTCAATTTTTCCATACCCAGGAAACTCGACATGTCCGCAAGCCACAACTCAGTCTTTGGGGGCTTTGAGTCCCTCCACGCCAATAGTATTCGTCGCCGGGCTATCAAGGAAGCAAAGGCCAAAACATCGGCCTCTTTCTCCCCCTGGACTCCCGGGTCTTCCGAAACCCCATAAATTGGGCAGTGGGCAGCACGGTAGCATGGTGGTTAGCATAAATGCTTCACAGCTCCAGGGTCCCAGGTTCGATTCCCGGCTGGGTCACTGTCTGTGCGGAGTCTGCACGTCCTCCCCGTGTGTGCGTGGGTTTCATCCGGGTGCTCCGGTTTCCTCCCACAGTCCAAAGATGTGCGGGTTAGGTGGATTGACCATGCTAAATTGCCCGTAGTGTCCTAATAAAGTAAGGTTAAGGGGGGGGGGGGTTATTGGGTTACGGGTATAGGGTGGTTACATGGGTTTGAGTAGGGTGATCATGGCTCGGCACAACATCGAGGGCCGAAGGGCCTGTTCTGTGCTGTACTGTTCTATCTATCTATTGCCACCCCTGGACCCATCGCCACCCTTGTTTCTAGCACCCGGGACATGATGCCCGCAAATCCCTCTCAGTACCCCCTAAGCTTAGGGCATGCCCAAAACATATTGACGTGGTTCACTGGTCCTCCCGCGCACCTAGCGCATTTGTCCTCTATCCCAAAGAATTTGCTCATCCGAGCCACCGTCATGTGGGCCCGGTGAACGACCTTAAATTGAATCAGCCTGAGCCTGGCACATGTCGCGGTCGAATTTACCCTACTCAGGGCCTCTGCCCACAGCCCATCCTCCATTTCCCCACCTAGCTCCTCCTCCCATTTAAGTTTCAGTACCTCCATCTGGGACCCTTCCTCCCTCATGAGCACCTTATAAATATCAGAGACTCTACGCTCCCCTTCTTCCCCCATAGACACCTTATAAATATCAGAGACTCTACCCTCCCCTTCTACCCCCCTAGAGCGCAGACCTAGTTTTGCGTCTTTTGTTCCCCGAGCAGTTTAAAATGTGCTCAGACGCCATTTTAACTTCTTCAAATCCCTGGAGAAGAACGTTATCGGCATTTTTTCTTGTTAAAAACTTAAAGAAATGTTTTTCTTGCGATCCGCACTTTTCAATCGCAATTTCCAGCGTTAAACCTTTCTGTTCTGATAATGATTGTTTGCGTTTCACATCACTCATTCTCTGTGCAATTTGGTCTCTGAGCATTGAATGTCTTAAAGCAGAATTGTTACTGGGGTACAGTCATCTTCAATTTTTTTGAATACTACTTCTAATTTGGTGTTGTCTTCACCTTTCAAGTAATTATAATAGTTATAGATTTCTCTAGCTTCATGTCCTGCTAGGAGCAGTGCTATTTTTGTTTCTTCTGAGGCCGTGCTCAAATCATTAGCTACGATATATAGTTCGAACCTTGTTGAAAGATTTTCCATCTATGACTTAAATTACTGGTTGTTTTCAGCTGCAGTGGAGTTCCAATGCGTTTCATCGACTCAGTAAAGTCTCCCCATGTACAAGTTTTCTTCTGTTTTCGATCTTTCTTTGTCTGCATCTTGTGTAATCTTCCAGTAAGCGTTCTGAAGTCACCTGATACCATGTATTATTCCTTGTGTCTGAATGAAGCTCGTAGTCTTACAATTGACGTAGATGCTTTATTGTGTGAGTGCATTCTTTCTCCAGCGCTAATACTATATGTTACATCTGAGCTGCCTGTCTGTGTCCTGCTCACCAGCTGTGGTTCCTGTGAAGAGTGCCCCTTGATTTCCTGTTTGTATATTATATACATCTCTGGTGCTCCCTCTAGTGGTTACTTAGTAGTGGTGTGTTTACATTAACCCCTTGTGTATATACAGTTATGCATATTCCTACAGAGTGGAGCTAGAAGAAAGGTTCTGGGCCGTGATTGGGGAGCTGGAAAATGTATAAATGTTATAACTTTCTTTTCACTGACCTGTGTTTGTAACTTACTTGATTTCACATTGTTATAGAGTTTAAGTTTTTATTTGGTTTGATTGGCATTTTTGCTCTTTTTTTGTTGCAACGGTTATATGTTATTTGATTGAATTGCATGGGTTAAATTTTTTTTCTTTTTCTTCTGGGACTGGGTGGGAGGGGACAGAATGCCTTTTTGGGGGAGAGGGGGGCTACCCGTGCTAGCCAACTAAAGTTGGCTAGTGAACGGAGGTGAGGTGAGAGGAGGGCTGTGGACATTGGAGCCTGGGTAGCAGGTTTTGATGGGCCTACGAGGCAAGCAAGTTGGGGGGGGGGGGGGGGGGGGAGGGGGGGGAGGATCGATACTGGGTGAGATTTTTTCGAGGGGAAGTGCAGGTGGGGGGATTCTGGAAGGGGGTTTGATGTTAATAATGGAAAGGGACGCGTCAGGCTCATGGGGCAGGGCCCGGTGGTATGATGATGGTGGATAAGAAGTGGTGGGGTGAGAGACCCCCAGTTAGGATAGTCACGTGGAATATGAGGGGGCTGGGAGGCCCAGTCAAGAGGTCAAGGGTGCTGGCGCATCTTAAGGCCGATGTAGAAATGCTGCAGGAGACTCACCTGAGGGCGAAGGACCAAGTGAGACTTAAAAAGGGCTAGGTTAGTCAGGTGTTTCACTCTGGATTTGACGGAAGAGCTCGAGGGGTAGCGGTGTTGGTCAGCAAAATAGTCCGGTTCCAGATGGAGAAGGTGGTTGCAGATCAGGGGAGTAGGTATGTGATTGTGACAGGGGCGCTGGAGGGGAGGCTCGTGGCACTGGAAAGTGTATATGGTCCCAATTGGGACGATGTGGGATTCGCGAAGGAGGTGTGTGGGGCCATCCCCGACTTGGACACACACGAACTGATAGTGGGTCGGGACTGGAACTTGGTGCAGGAGCCAAAATTGGACAGGTCACGCCGCGCTCGCTAGTCCCGTCGGGGGTGGGGGTGGGGGCAAAGGTGCTGGCTGGGCTAATGATGGAAATGGCAGGGGTGGACCCTTGGACGTTTCTGCACCTGAGGGAGTGGGAGCACTCGTTTTTCTCAGCGGTCCATAAGGTGTACTTTTTCATGGTGGGGAAGGCTTTACTGGCTGTGGTTAAAGGGCTGGAGTACTCGGCAATTGCAATATCAGATCATGCTCCGCATTGGTTGGATATGGAAATAGTACTGAGACCAGGGTGAAAGTTAGATGTGAGACTGTTGGGGGACAGAGGGTTCTGTGATAAAATTGAAAAAGTAATCGAGGAATATGTAGGTTTTAACTGCACCCATGAGGTGTCAAAGGCGGTTGTCTGGTAGGCTTTAAATGTGGTGGTGAGGGGTGAGATAATCTCATTCAAGGCTAGGCTAGACAAAGAGGAGAGGTTGGAACATCAGAGGGTAATAGATGAGTTGCTGGGGGTAGACAGGAGTTATGCAGAAGATAGGGACCCAGCGCAATTGGAAAAGAGGCAGGAACACCAGGCGAGCTTTGACCGACTATCTACCAGGAAAGCGGTACGCCAATTGAGGTGGGCAAACAGGGCAGTTTACCAGCATGGAGAGAAGGCGGGCCATATGTTTGCGGGTCAGCTCCGTAGGTAGGCTGCGGCAAGGGAATTTGTCTAGGTGTGGGACAGGGCAGGGAACTTGGTGGTAGCTCCAGATCAGATTAACAAGGTCTTTAAGGAATTGTATGAGAGGTTGTACAGGTCAGAGCCATCAGGGGAGGGCAAGAGATGCAGGAATTTCTAGATGGGCTGCAGTACCCGAGGATAGGGGAAGGTGACTGGGCTACATTAGAGGGGGGGATAGTGGAGCAGGAGATAAAAGATGCGATTGGGAGGATGCAGTCGGGGAAGGTGGCATGGCCGGATGGATTTCCGGTGGAATATTATAAAAAAATTCAAAAATAAGCTGGTACTGCTGATGGTGGGGATGTTTGAGGAGGCAAAAGGGATGGGGGTGTTACCACAAACCTTGGGGCAGGCATCGATTTCCCTGTTACATAAGAAAGATAAGGATCCGATGGAGTGTGGGTCGTACAGGCCCATATCACTTTTAAACGTGGACGCAAAGATATTGGCCAAAGAACTGGCAGGTAGGCTAGTGGAGTGCCTCCCGAAGGTGATAGGTGAAGATCAGACGGGGTTTGTGAGATGGAGGCAGCTCTTTTCGAACATTAGGAGGGTATTGAACGTGGTTATGGCACCGGTGGAGGGGAAGGAAACAGAGGTGATTGTGGCATTGGACGCTGAGAAGGTGTTTGACCGGGTAGAATGGGGGTACTTGATGGCAGTTCTAGAGCAGTTTGGAATTGGACCCAAATTTGTGGACTGGGCGAAGCTATTATATAAGGAGCCGACGGCCAGTCTCTGCACAAATAACATCAGCTCAGAATACTTTCCTCTCCACCGTGGGACTCGGCAGGGATGTCCTATGTCCCCCCTGCTGTTTGCACTCGCGATTGAGCCGTTGGCCATCGCATTAAGAAGTTTGGGGGTATGGAAAGCGATACTGTGGGGAGGGATAGAGCACAGGGCGTCCTTATCTGCCGATAACTTATACGTGTCGGAACCAAGTGTGTCGATAGGGGGAATACTGGAGCTGCATCGGGTGTTTGGGTCTTTCTCAGAGTCCAAATTAAATCTGGACAAGAGTGAATATTTGTGGTGTCTCGGCCAGGAGTGGGGGCAGGGGTGGGGGGGCTGCCATTCCGTAAGGCAGGGACTCACTTTAGATATCTGGGGGTGCAGGTTGCTCACGATTGCGGGGGGCTCCGTAGGTACAACATTTCTAGTTTGGTGGGGAGAGTGAAAGCTGATCTGGCAAGGTGGGATGGTCTCCCTCTGTCACTGGCGGGTCGGGTACAGGCGGTTAAAATGAATGTGATGCCGCGATTCCTGTTTATTTTTCAATGCCTGTCGATTTTCCTGCCTAAGGCATTTTTTAGAGAGATTGAAGGGATGATTACCTCGTTCATATGGGGAGGAAAGGTGGCCTGAAAAGGTACTACTACAGAGAGGAAGGCAGGCAGGGGGTTTGGGTCTTCTGAACCTGATGTATTATTACTGGGCGGCGAATGTGGAGAAGGTACGGAGCTGGGTCGGAGGGGTTGAATCCCAATAGGTCAGAATGGAGGAGAGTTTGGGTAGGGGGTCGGGATTGAAGGCGCTAGCGACAGCGCCGCTCCCGACAGCCCCGGGGAGATACTCGGGGACTCCAGTAGTAATAGCTTTGTTGAGAATTTGGAGGCAGTTTTGACAGCACTTCGGGTTGGGGGCAGGGTCAAGGGAAATGCCGATTCGGGGGAACCATAGATTTGAGCCAGGGAAGTGGGAGGGAAATTTTCGTACATGGAACCACTAAAAGGTTTGTTTCTTGGGGGCGTTCTGTGGGATTGAAGGAGCTGGGTGCGAAGTATGGGCTGGAGAAGGGTGAAATATTTAGATACATGCAGGTTTGAGACTTTGCCAGGAAGGAGATACAGAGCTTCCCAGTAGAGCTGGCTTCCACATTGCTGGAGGAGGTGCTGACGACAGGGGGACTGGAGTAGGGGGTAGTGTCGGCAGTTTACAGGGCTAATTTGGAGGAAGAGAAGGCGCCAGTAGAAGGGAATCAAGGCAAAGTGGGAGGAAGAGTTGGGAGAGAGTATGGAGGAGGGGCTTTGGTGTGAGGTGCTCCGGAGGGTGAAAGCCTCCACCTCGTGTGCGAGGTTGGGGCTGATACAGCTGAAGGTGGTGTATAGAGTGCACCTTACAAGGATGAGGATAAACCGGCTTTTGGAGGGGGTACAAGATGTGTGTGAACGTTGCGGGGGAGGCCCCGCAAACCACGTTCATATGTTTTGGTCCTGCCCAAAGCTGGAGGATTACTGGAAGGAAGTGTTTATGGTAATCTCTAAAGTGGTGCACGTGAAACTGGACCCGGGCCCTCAGGAGTCCATATTCGGGGGGGGTGCGATTCTCCGCTCCCCACGCCGGGTGGGAGAATCGTGGGAGGGCCGGGAGACTCACGACACGCCCCCCTGGCGTCCCCCGCAATTCTCCCACTCCCCGCTCAGAAGAATCGCCGCTCGCCGTTTTTCCGGCAACCGCCGATTCTCCGGCCTGGATGGGCCGAGCAGCCTGCCATTCACGACCGGTTCACGATGGCGGCAACCACACCTGGTCGCTGCCGTCGTGAACATGGGCGCCAAATGCCCGTTTGAAGCTTGTGGGGGGGGGGGGGGGGAGAGAGGGGAGTGAGCACCACGGCCGTGCTCGGGAGGGGACTGGCCCGCGTTCGGTGCCCACCGATCGTCGGGCCGGCGTCTCAAAGCGACGCGCTCTTTCCCCTCCGCCGCCCCGCAAGATCAAGCCGCCACGTCTTGCGGGGCAGCGGAGGGGAAGACGGCAACCTCGCATGCGCGGGTTTGAGCCGTCAGCCGTCGTGACGTCAGCCATGCATGCGCGGGTTGGAGCCGGCCAACTTGCGCCGTCGTGTCATTCTCGGCTCGCCGCCTTGACGCAAGCGTGAAGGCCCGGCGGCCGAGAGTTACGGAGCGCCGCTCCTAGCTTCCCTGGTGGGGTGAATAAGGTGAGAAGAGCGGCCTCCGAGGCCATCGTGAAACTCGGTCGCGTTCATGACGGCCTCCCCGATGTTTCGCGGGAGCGGAGAATTCTGCCCGTGGTGTCGGACCAGCTGGGGTTGGAAACGGGCACGGAGGCAGATGTTGTAGCCTTCGCCTCGTTGATCACCCATAGCCAGACCCTGGTGGGTGGAGATCAACCTCTCCACCATGTGCCCTGGCGTGGCGTACCTGCTGGAATTCTTGACGCTTGAAAAGGTCAAATTTGAACTGAGGGGAAGGATGGAGGGATTCTAGAATTCCTGGGCGTTTTCATTATGCACTTTCGAGAATTGGATCACATTAAAAATTAGGGGGATTGGGGGGTGGGAGGGTTACGGGGAGGAGGACTGTCTGTGTTAATGGTGACTATGGGTGATTCCTGATTCTTCTTTGTCATTTGTTTATGTTCACATGCGGGCTAATGTTTGGGGGTTTGGTGGGAGGATGGGATCGTTGTTATTGATATGGGGATTGACACTGCATTTGTTACTGA
Source organism: Scyliorhinus canicula (assembly GCF_902713615.1). Taxonomy (NCBI): domain Eukaryota; kingdom Metazoa; phylum Chordata; class Chondrichthyes; order Carcharhiniformes; family Scyliorhinidae; genus Scyliorhinus; species Scyliorhinus canicula. The sequence continues at coordinate 48,587,304 of NC_052157.1, read as the reverse complement.
TTATTGTTTATTGTTGGGTGTAAATTTGGCAGAAAATGTGAAAAAGGAGGAGAATAAAACATAAAAAAAAAGAAATGGCCGAGCAAGCCACTCAGCTCAAGGGCAATTAGGGATGAACGGTAGATCGTGGCCTTTGAGGCCAATATGCCATCAAATAATTTTTAAAAATATTTTCAATTAACTGAATGCTACCTACTGCCTATTATGTCTCCAAATCCTGGCCATTCTGCAACAATAAATTTGTGATTGTTGAAGTGAGGTTAATAAATGCACTGGCACCAAACAACATCTATCTCTTTCAAAAACTGGCTGGGCTGAATCCTGAAAAAGTTAAATGCTTGGGCATGTTCCAGAAAGTTCCTTTGTTGAAAATGAAGCATGAATCTTTCAACAGCTCTAACCCACTACATAAAAAGGACTTCTTTGGACAAAGACTTGGATTCTTAGATCACATCTAAGTGGTAAAAGATCCCAAGACGCTTCACGGGAATGTTATCAAACAAAATTCAGCACTGAACCATATAAAGATATTAGAGGCAGGTGGCCAAAAGCTTGGTCAAAGAGGCAGATTTTAAAGGAATGCCTTAAAGAAGGGCCAGATGGCATCTATCCCAGATTACTGAGTGAAACAAGAGATGAAATCGCTGGGTCTCTAACAGAAGTCTTTGTTTCCTTGTTGGCCATAGGTGAGATCCCAGAGGATTGGAGGATAGCCAGTGTTGTCCCGTTATTTAAGAAGGGAAGCAAGGTTAACCCGGGAAATTAGAGGCCAGTGAGCTTGATGCCAGTGATAGAGAAATTGTTGGAATAGATTCTCAGAGATAGGGGGCTGGATTCTCCGCAGCTCCGCGCCGAAATCGCGTTTGGCGCAGGGGCGGAGAATCCATTTTCGTGCCAAAATCGGGCCTGGCACCGATTCGCCGATTCTCCGGGACCCGAGAATCGGTGGTTCCGTTAATTACTCCGCACGGCTGGGGGGCCATTGCCAGAGGCCCATCCAACGATCCTCCGCTCCCGACTGGCCGAGTTCCCGAATACGTGGCACTAACATGGTATTGCCGGGCGGGATGCTCACGTGGCCGCTGCGGACTCAGTCCACGGCTGCTCTGGTGGGGGGGCGGGGGGATCGGGCACCGGGGAGGGCCTTATGGGTGGCCGGGAGAGAGATCGGGCTGGATGGATCCTCGGGCGCATGGCCGATTGGGGGGCCCACATCTTCCAGATGCCTCCGTGGTCCGAGTCGGCCATGACACTCGGCACGGCCACTGGAGGCCGCCGCCGTGCGCATGCGCGGATTTGAAACTGGAAGTGCGGGGGGCCCATATCCGCAGCCAAAGCTGCGTAAATTACTCCGCGTCCTTGCTAGCCCCCTGAATCGGCTTGTATTTTTTTGAGGAAACTCGGGAGTGCAACTTTTACGTCAGAGTGGGGACATAGCCCCATATTGGGAGAAGCCAGCCCAGGATCTACGCACATTTGAAAGTGAATGGTCTTATTAGCGACAGACAGCATGGTTTTGTATAGGGAGGTCATATCTCACGAATTTAATTGAGTTTTTTGATGAGGCGACAAAAATGATTGACAAGGGAAGGGCTGTGGATGTTGTCTGCATGGACTTTAGTAAAGCATTTGATAAGGTCTCTCAAGGCAGGCAGGTGCAAAAGATTAAATCAAACGGGGTCAGGAGTGAATTAGCTAGATGGATACAGAACTGGCTTTGCCATAGAAGACAGAGGGTAGCAGAGGAAGGGTGTTTTTCCGAATGGAGGTCTGTAACTAGTGGTGTTCCGCAGGGATCAATACTGGGAACTCTGCTCTGTGACTTGGAAGAAAACGTAGCTGGACTGATTAGCAAGTTTGCGGATGATACTAAGATTGCAGGAGTTGCGGATAGTGATGAAGATTGTCAGAGAATATAGCAGGATATAGATAGACTGCAAAATTGGGTGGAGAAATGACAGATGGAATTGAACCCGGACAACTGCGAGGTGATGCATTTTGGTAGATCCAATTCAGGTGGGAGCTATAAAATAAATGGCAGAACGACCAGGAGCATAGAGGCACAGAGAGATCTGGGCGTGCAGCTCCACAGATCCTTTAAAGTGGCAGCACAGGTGGAAATGGTGGTAAAGAAAGCTTATGGCATGCTTGCCTTCATCGGATGGGGTATCGAGTATAAAAGCACACAAATTATGTTACAGATATATAGAACGTTGGTTAGGCCAAATTTGGGATACTGTGTCCAATTCTGGTCACCACAATACCAGATGAGGCTTTGGAGAGAGTACAGAAAAGATTTACCAGGATGTTGCATGGTATGGAGGATATTAACTGAGATTGTCTTGCCAAGAAAGACAAAGGCTGAGGGGCGACCTGATAGAAGTTTATAAAATTACGAGGGGTATAGAAAGGGTGAACAGTTGGAGGCTTTTCCCCAGGGCAGAAATGACAATTATAAAGGGGCACAAGTTCAAGGTCAGGGGGGAAAGGTTCAGTGGAGATGTGCGGGGGAAGTTTTTTTCCCACAGAGGGTGATGGTGGCCTGGAATGCACTGCGAAGTGAGGTGGTTAAGGCAGATACGTTAGCGACCGTTAAGACTTATCTGGATGGACACATGAACAGACAGGGTATAGAAGGATACAGGTGGTTGGTCTAGATAGGACACATGATCGGCGCAGGCTTGGAGGGCTGAAGGGCCTATTCCTGTGCTGTATTGTTCTTTATTCTTTATTCTTTGAAAATGAGGTGGAGCGATTGAAAGAAGGAATTCTGTAGCTTCAGGCCCAGACAGATGAAGGAACGGTCCCCAATGATGAAGTGATTAAAATCAGAGGCACAAGAAACCAGGATTGGATGAACACAGAGCTCTTGGATGATTGTAGGGCTGAGGACTTTACAAAGGTGGGAAGGGCAAGGCTATGGATGAATTTTAAAATTGAATTGGACCAGGCCCAGAAGCCAATGTGGGCCAACAAACACCGGGGCGATGGACGAGTGTGAGTTTGGTGTGAGTTAGAATACAAGTGTTGTGTTATGCTTCTTCATGTAGCATAAGCTGCTTCCTTGATGTATGGTCTGACAAAGGAAGGTTCAGACTTGGAGATAGGTTTAACACATTTATTGAACAGTTAACAATTTTCCTACTTGTGTTCGACTCTCCTGCTAATCTTGCTATATTAACTCAGTCTAACTAACCAGTCTGCTCTAATCCATGCGGTGGGTGTGATGCACTGATCTGCCCCTGTCTCTCTGAGTGTTGCCTGTGGAAAAGAAAAAGAGCATGTGTGCCCTGTCCTTTTATATGGGTTGCCCCTTTGTGGTAGTGTCACCTCTGTCACCTCTGGGTATCTTGACTACCCATTGATCGTGTCCTATCTTACTGACCTATTGGTTAAATGTTTGTGGGGTCATGATGTCTCTGGTGCTCCCTCTAGTGTTTACTCAGTCCTAGTGTATCTACATTAACCCCTTGTGTATTTACAGTCATGCATATCACCACAACGAGCAGCAGACTTTTGGATTTCAAAGGGTGCAAGGTGAGAGGCTAATCACCAGAGCGTGATAATGATGGAGACTAGAAGTAATAAAAGCATGGGTGAGGGTTTCAGCAGGAGATCAGCAGAGACAGAGTTGGGCAATATTAAGACAGAGAAAGTAGACAGATTTGTTCATGGAGAGAATACGCAGCTGGAAGCTCAGTTTACAACCCAATAGGATTCTGAGTTTGCGAATATCTTTTTCAGCCTCAGACAAGTTAAGAAACAATGTCTCAGCAATGGAGTTTGCACAGAGGCTGAAGACAGCATCGCAGAACTGTTACTAACGCAGAGAATGGCTATGTTGCAAATATTTAACTGGAAGAGGTTTCTGCCCATCCAACACAGGAAAGTAGCTTGATCATCACTCAATAAATACATTTCCAACCATGACTTTCAGAAACCATCAGCTCACCTTGAAATTTACGTTCAAGCAACAGTGAGAAAAAGTAGCATCTGAATGCTTCGTAAAGATTCCAGCCGGCTCTGCCAACTGATCTGACCCAAGTGGCTGCTAACTTTCAGCCTTTATGGTACATGTACCCACCATAAATAATCAGATGTTGCCCCTCCCCTTGGCCTACATGGTCCAGCTGCTTCAGTGGTGGCAGGTCCTGTGAGGATGCAACCCCCACGGATATTCAGGGCTGGTCTTACCTAATGGGCCACCATTGACCCAGTTCCTTCACTGCCAATCCGGAATAGAACAAAGAACAAAGAACAGTACAGCACAGGAACAGGCCCTTTGGCCCTCTAAGCCTGTGCCGACCATGCTGCCCATCTAAACTAAAATCTTCTACACTTCCTGGGTCTGCATCCCTCTATTCCCATCCTATTCATGTATTTGTCACTGTCGTCCCTGCTTCCACCACCTCCTCTGGAAGCGAGTTCTAGGCACCCACTACCCTCGGTGTAAAAAACTTGCCTGGTACATCTCCTCTAAACCTTGCCCCTCGCACCTTGAACCTATGTCCCCTAGTAATTGACCCCTTTAGCCTGGGAAAAAGCCTCTGACTATCCACGCTGTCTATGCCCCTCATAATTTTGTAGACCTCTATTAGATCGCCCCTCAGCCTCCGTCGTTCCAGTGAGAACAAACCGAGTGTATTCAACCTCTCCTCATAGCTAATGCCCTCCATACCAGGCAACATCCTGGTAAATCTCTTTTGCCCCCTCTCGAAAGCCTCCACATCCTTCTGGTAGTGTGGCGAATGTTCCAGTTGCCAACCCAGATTGACTGAGGTTGAACAATTTATTCTCCTCACCCTCTTTAAAAATTGGTCTTTACATTGCCAAGTGAAATATCAACACTATGGCCAAAGAAACTCTTCCCTCTGCACTGCCCCCAACACCAAGAGGAAAATGAATCACAAGTGAAGGTTCAGGGCTTAAAGACAACCATAGAATGAATCAATTTTATTGTCTTTTAATTACAGTTATTCTTAGCCACATAGTGATTCATTTATGTCGTATTGGCACAGGACACAGAGAGCTTGGTCAGTGTACAGGATACTGAGGGAGAAGGGATGAATAATACATTGAGGCTTACACACAGCCCAGGGGGTGTCTCTGCTGAGAACTGGAAAGTCGCAGTGACTGATGGCGGTTATATTGATAATTGCTGTTCCTGTTTGGCTGTGTTGCTGTAGGGTTGTGACTCTCCCAGAAAGATGATGATTTAATAGCCACATATGTAAAATGACTCAGCCGCGATATTCTGACCTTTATCAATACAGTAGACACTGCAGTTCCAAGTTGCAATGAGTGTGCATTTCTATCCACCAAACTGAAGAATTAGGACGCTGTGAAGTGTCAAAAAATGGGAGTTGCAAAGCAAAATTTCTAGACAATGCATGCTTTCCATCTAATACAATAAGGTAAATACAAGCAATTACATTTGTATATAAAATCAGATTATATCCATTGTTGTAGATGAAAGTAGAAGGGTAAAAGGAGAAGAAGACAGTCATGCCAGTTAAAGGAATAAAATATCTGAAACTGTAGCTTTGAACTAACTTTGTTTTGTTTGCTATATTATGTAGTTTTGTGCATTTTGGGGGTGTTCTGATTGGGCTCAATTAGGCCGGAATATGTCCTGGCAAGTGACTACCCCAGGTCAAAGAAGAGCAGGTACCAGGAGTGGTACCAGGGGCCCATGGTTGTATTTAATAGCACCAGCTTCATCAACATTCAGCTTGCCCACTCCCTGACCAAACTCCAGAAAGTCAGCATGGAGTTCCTGTTTAGTTGTTAAATCGAGCAACAGAGGGTGGCTATACAGAGCCCAGAACAGTCCCTGATACAAAGTTAACAATTTGGTTAAAATAGCAGATTGAGCCTGGATGACCTCAGGGGTGGCACAGTGGTTAGCACTGTTGCTTCACAGCTCCAGGGTCCCAGGTTCGATTCCCGCTTTGGGTACCTGTCCGTGCAGAGTCTGCATGTTCTCCCTGTGTCTGCGTGGGTTTCCTCCGGGTACTCCGGTTTCCTCCCACAGTCCAAAGATGTGCAGGTTAGGTGGATTGGACATGCTAAATTACCCCTTAGTGTCCAAACAGTTTAGGTGGGGTTACTGGGTTACGGGGATAGGGTGGAGTTGTGGGCTTAAGTAGAGTGCTCTTTCGAAGGGCCGGTGCAGACTCGATGGGCCCAATGGACTCCTTCTGCACTGTAAATTCTATGAGACCTCGACTTGAACATTTAAAGAGGGTCCTACCAGCTTGGGGCAGGTATCCTTACCGTCCGAAATATAAAACAGTTCTCAGATAGATTAGGGCTTGAAAGTAGTGGTTAATTTACCCTGCTCTAGGGGGCGGCATGGTGGCGGAGTGGTCAGCACTACTGCCTCACGGCGCCGAGGTCCCGGGTTCAATCCCGGCTGTGGGTCACTGTCCGTGTGGAGCTTGCACATTCTCCCCAGGTCTGCGTGAGTCTCACCCCTGTCATGATATGCAGACATGCACATAATGAGATACAGACAGGCAGCTAATGAACACAGAGAACAGGACATAACCAATCAGCAGGCAGAACACTTGGGGGTGGTTTCCTACTATAAAAGGCACGAGGCACTCACATTCCGCCTCTTTCCACTGGGAACATCCACAGAGTGAGTCAGGTGTATATAACCACATAACATCTACAGCACGTGGCTAAGAGCTAGTCTGGTTCAGTCAGACAGAGTAATCACACTTAGGTTAGCAGAGAGTCAAACTCACAGAGAACTGAGCTAATTGTGTGGGAGGTTCAATAAATCAAATTGAACTAACTTCAAGGTCTGAAGTATATTTCAGTTACAGCTGCATCCAGTTGCAGCCCGTGTTATTTCAGTCTGCTTAACATGACATGGTACCAAACGACTGCTATCCCGAGGTGGTTTACCTCAATCTGTTCCGGAATAACCAGCAAATGTATCCCGACACCATGGAGAAGATTCAGGCTCCTCAACAGCTGCTGACCTCCAGCAATCTCAGTGCCAACTGGCGGACTTTCAAGCAAAGGTTTCTGCTGTACATCGAAGCCTCAGACCTCGAGGGTGAGTCTGATACAAGAAAGATTGCACTTCTCCTCTCAACTGCGGGGGATCAAGCCACCCAACTCTTCAACTCATTTAACTTCACTGAAGGCCAGGACAAGACAAAGTTTCAAACCATCCTGGACAAGTTTGATAATCATTGTGAAGTGGACACCAAAGAAATCTTTGAGCACTATATAGTCCAACAACGCCTACAAAGTAAAGATGAATCTTTCAACTCCTTCTTAACTAATCTCCGTCTACTAGCGCCGCCCTGCAACTTTGGTGATAGTGCTGACTCCATGATCAGAGACCAAATTGTTTTTGGAGTTCACTCTGATCCTCTGAGAGAGCAGCTTTTAAAAATCAAGCATATGACCCTATCAGTCATGATTGAAACATCTTCGAGATTTTTGTTACCCTATCAGGGTCAAAAAATGCCAATACAGGTGCAGTGGTTAGCTTGGTTTTCAGCTCCAACCACTCTGCTTGATGAGCTGCCTGCCACTCAAAGGAAGTAGACTTTTTCACCAGGTGTCTGAGGGCCATGGTGTGTGAGGCCAGGTTTGGGATAAACTTGCCCAAAATGTTTACTCTGCCCAGGAAGCACAGCACCGCCTTCTTGTCTTCGGGGGTCTTCATGGCTTCGATGGCCTTGACCTTGTCTGGGTCCAGGCGCACACCCTGCTGAGATATCGGGTCACCTAAGAACTTAAGTGTCGACATGCCAAAGCAACGCTTGGCCCTGTTCAGCTTGAGGCCATTGGCATGGACACGGCGGAATACCTGCTGGAGACGGGAGATGTGCTCTTCGGGGGTTGCGGACTATATGATAACGTCGTCCACATACACACGATTCTATGGAAGCTCTCTGAGGCCGAGATAATGCCGAACAGCATAAGATTATAGCAGTACCTGCCAAATGGTGTGTTGAAGGTGCAGAGCCTTCTGCTGGACTCATCCAGCTGGATTTGCCAGAATCCATGTGACGCATCTAACTTTGTGAAAAACCGGGCGTGTGCCATCTCGCTTGTGAGTGCATCCCGCTTCGGGATGGGGTAGTGTTCCCGCATTATATTCTGGTTGAGATCCTTGGGATCAATGCAGATGCGCAGCTCCCCCGAAGGCTTTTTTACACATACCATCGAGTTGACCCAGTCAGACGGTTCTGTAACTTTGGAGATGATGCCCTGGTCCTGAAGATCCTTTAGCTGCGCCTTCAGATGCTCCTTCAGTGGAGCCGGGTCCCGGTGTGGTGCGTGGACCACAGGTGTGGCATCAGGCCGCAGCAGGATTTTGTACAGATATGGCAGAGTGCCCATCACGTCAAACACATCCGGATACTGAGCGAGGATGTCGTCAATGCCGGCTTGAAGATCCACGTTGGGGGAGGTCATTGTGTAGACCCGCTGCCCATGGTTTAGCTGCTTGCATGCATGTGGCTGAGCAGGGAGGCCCTGTCTGGCTTGACGATTTCAAACCTTAGCCTTGTGTGAATGCTCCTGTTGGAGATGAGCAGTTGGCAGGATCCCAGTGCTGTGATGGTATTGCCGTTATAGTCCAGGAGCTGACAGGCTGCTGGAAGGAGCTTGGGTGGCTTCTTGATGCGGTTGAAATCTGCCTGTGAAAGGAGATTGGCAGAAGCACCTGTGTCCAGCTTGAACTGGATAGAGCAGTGATTTACTCGCATCACCGCACGCCATTCGTCCTCAGAATCCACAGTGAGGATGGGCAGGCTCCGTGATGATGTTGGTGGGACATGTTCACGTGTGGTAATGATGCCCATATGGTAGGGGTACTCCAGGCAATCGTCCTCTGGATCCGTTGTATTGCCAGGATCAGAATCCTGTAAACCTTGTTGGAAGGCATCTGCACGGTGTTGCAGCGCGATGACACCTCATCCTGGGCACTGGTTGCCTACGCTACACGGGCGATGACACCCAGCGAGCAGCAGTACGCCCAAATTGAAAAGGAATGCCTGGGCCTGCTCACTGGAGTTACCAAGTTCCACGATTATGTCTACAGCCTGCCGACATTCACTGTCGAGACAGACCACAGGCCTCTGGTCCACGTTATCCACAAGGACCTGAACGATATGACACCCCAGCTACAGCGCATCCTCCTCAGACTCAGAAGGTACGACTTTGAACTCGTGTACACGCCTGGCAAGGAGCTCATTATTGCGGATGCCTTGTCCCGCTCGATAACCTTGCCTGCTGACCCGCTGGCATTCATCCAACAGATCGAATCACAGGTGCAGCTGTGGGCCAGCAACCGCTTGGCGTCGGATGAAAAGGTGATCTGCATTCACGACAAGTCAGCCAAAGACCCTCTTCTGCAGCGTGTCATGCGCCACCTCGCCAATGGCTGGCAAAAAGCGCAGTGCCCTCAATTCTTCAATGTGAAGGACGACCTGACGGTGGTTGATAGTATCCTCCTCAAGCTTGGCGCTCCGGCAAACTCACGAGGGACATCTGGGTGTCGAGAAGTGCAGGCGTAGACCCAGGCAAGCTGTCTACTGGCCTTAGATTAGTCAGGACATCTCAAATATGGTCCTCAACTGTCTGACCTGTCAATGCTTCCAGCCAGCACAGAGCAAGGAGACGTTTCAGCAGCACAAAATCATGACCTCCCCGTGGTCCAAGATGGGCATCAACCTCTTTGACGACAATGGTCGTGATTATGTGCTAATCATTGATTATGTTTCCAACTACCCAGAAGTCGTGAAGCTCTCAGACCTCACATCCAAGACTGTCATCAAGGCCTGTAAAGAGACGTTCTCCCGGCATGGTATTCCACTCACTGTCACGAGTGACAACGGTCATTGCTTCAGCAGCCAAGAGTGGTCAAGATTTGCCCAGTTATATCAGTTTCATCACGTCACTTCCAGCCAACATTACCCGCAGTCCAACGGGAAGGTTGAGAAAGGCGTGCACATAGTGAAGCAGCTCATCTGCAAGGCTGCGGATTCTGCTTCTGACGTCAACCTTTCGCTGTTTGCATACAGGGCAACCCCTCTGTCTACCGGCATGTCACAGGCTCAACTCCTGCTGACCAGGGACCTGCGGACGACACTTTCAGCCATATACTTGCCTGACCTGGATCACCTCCCGGTGCTCAGAAGGTGCAGAAACTCAGGGACCGGCAAAAGCAGGGCTATGATGCTCATGTCACCAACTTGCCTGTGCTATCCCCGACGGATGCTGTTCGGGTCGAGCTACCTGATGGAGGCTGGTCAGCTCCAGCGGTTGTTGTTCGACAGGCTGCTCCTCGATCATATGTTGCGCGTATGGCTGATGGCTCTGTTGTGCAGCGAAACAGACGGGCGCTGCGCACAGTTGCCCGCCCGCAACCACATTCTTCGTTGTTTCCATCTGCTATTGTGCCACCTCCTGATACCTCGAACCACGAGGCCACCAGTCAGGCTTCAATCCCGCCTTTCAAGGCGCTGTCATCCCCACCACCACCTCTCCGGCGGTCGACACAAGCCCCAGAGACTGGACTTATGAACATTTTTTTTGTCTGTTATGTTCTGTTTTCGCACATTTGACACCTGTTTTCACATGTACATATATTCCCATCTGCCATTCTATGTAAATAAGTTAGTTTTTCGGCCTACACATGTGAATACTTTCACAGATGCTGCAGAAAAAACATTTCAAAAGGGGAGATGTCATGATATGCAGGCATGCACATAATGAGATACAGACAGGCAGCTAATGAACACAGAGAACAGGACATAACCAATCAGCAGCCAGAACACTTGGGGGTGGTGTCCCACTATAAAAGGCACGAGGCACTCACACTCCACCTCTATCCACTGGGAACATCTACAGAGTGAGTCAGGTGTACATATCACATAACACCTACAGCACGTGGCTAAGAGCTAGTCTGGTTCAGTCAGACAGATTAATCACATTTAGGTTAGCAGAGAGTCGAACTCACAGAGAACTGAGCTAATTGTGTGACAGGTTCAATAAATCAAATTGAACTAACTTCAAGGTCTGGAGTACATTTCAGTTATAGCTGCATTTAGTTGCAGCCTGTTTTATCTCAGTGTGCTTAACACGACAACCCCCACAACCCAAAGATGTGCAGGGTAGGAGGGTAGGTGCACTGGCCCTTAATTGGGGAAAAAAATTGGGTGCTTTAAATTTCCCCTGTTCGATCTTGACTGCCCCCGCCTCCGCAACCCCCCACCCCCCGCTGACACCCCACCCAACCATCATGTCTGATTGATTATTGCCAGTTAGGTCAGGAAATTAAATCAAGCTCATGAATGGCGAGAGCTTAAGATTTCTTTGTTAAGTAGCAAATGGTTAAAAGCAGTAGCAACTTAATCACAAACAGCTTTCGAACCCACTCAAGGGGAAACTGCTGATCTCCGCCAAAGCAATTTTTAGACTGTGCATGACCAGTATCGATCATCAAGTCAGTCATTCATGTCACAGAGTATTGGACTAGAACCTTTCTATATTCATTATGACCACAGTGACTCAAGCTAATTCCCTTGGTTAGAAATACCCCTGTGTTATGTTCGATGTTAATTAAAATCTCAAAAGGACAGCTGAAAATGGATGACCAGAATGATAAAGGTATTGGATTTAGAAAAAAAAGAAATAAAAATGAATAGAGCATTTCATCCAACCCTCCGGCTGTCTCAAAATGATTTATGCCTCATGGACTTTTTGAGAAGAATCACACATACAGATACAACAGCCAACTTGTCTGAAGCCAAACTCAACAGAAAGCAAATAAAATAAATGACCAATTAATCTATTTCGGTACAGACACACATAGCAACCTGGGCACAGGGAGGACTATGCAGCTCTACTTGGTATAGGGTCAGGGGATATCATACTTCCACTTCCAACAGTGCAGCATTCATTTAGTACTGCACTCAATGTCGCTCTGAATCATGTGCTCAGGCCTTGCATTAGAGTTTGAAGGTCTCTAGTCCCAATCTCTGACCCCCTCCACAAGATCGTCCACATGAATTGCTGACTCTGTTTCTCTCTCCACAGATGCTGCCAGACCTGCTGAGTGTTTGCAGCACTTTCCGTTATTTACAACCACAAGCCTAGCACAGGTTGGATGAAACTGAATCACAGCCAGGTACACCCCAGGGCCTGGATGTTCGACACCTCTGCTTTCGTTGTTGGCTGTGTTCCGTGTCTCCTTGTCTTTGAAGTTTGGCAAATTAACAAAGCAAGAGATCGTTCAGGTTTTAATTACTGAATGCAATTTACAACAAAACAAAATCATAATGTGGCATTTTGTTTTTACATGGGCTGTAATTTCACCATCACTACTTGAGAGGTCAAAGGATGGACTGAATCATGTTAGGCTTTTACAATTAAAACATTTACGCCCTTCAAGTGAAAAGGTCATCAAACCAATTAACTTGAACTCAACTGAAAGAATGATGAATAAACAGTTTGAATATATGATATCAATGTATCACGTTATTAATAAGTGACAAATCACCTCATCATTATGCTGGTATGAAACCATTGGCCTAGATTTTCCATTTTGATTAATTGCGCTGAGTACGTAGGCCCTCCGCACTTTATTGCTCCCCCCTCACTAGAATACAGGATACCAGGAATACAACAGCATTCCCGAATTCCGACAGTACAAAGACATTGAAGGTGGAAAATACATTGATTAATGCATTCCCATCATGCCTACTCAGTGTTCTCCATCTTTTCTGGTGTATCCTGCCTGCTTCACATATAAGGTCAGCAGTGACAGTCTTTATCGAACTGACTTAAAATGGAAGCTTTCAATTGCCTGCCTCACAGCAGAGTCACATGACTATGGCAAGCCAGTAGTACACTGGTAGTGTACTTAGTAAGATTGCATTTCCAAAACCCAAACTACACCCTTTCCATATCAAAAGATACAAACATCCTCTTTTTGCGAGCGAGCAAAAGATATATTTGCATGCGCAATCCTGTGTGACTGTGTAACCCAAGTTTTTAAAAATAAATTTTGAGCACCCAATTTGTTTTTTCCAATTAAGGGGCAATTTAACGTGGCCAATCCACCTACCCTGCACATCTTTGGGTTGTGGGGGTGAAACCCACGCAGACACGGGGAGAATGTGCAAACTCCACATGGACAGTGACCCAGAGCCGGGATCGAACCCGGGTCCTCGGCGCCATGAGTGCTGCAGTGCTAACCATTGTGCCACCGTGCTGCCCTCCTGGCGTACCCAAGTTATCCACTATACATGCGCTGTTCTCAGACATTGACAACTAGTTTGTCCTACGAGTCAGTTTCTGCACTTGCTCATATAATGTGTAGGTCTCTTGATGGAACGCATGTACATTGACATTGGCTGTCTGTTTGGATGAGGTTCCTTGTCCGGAGAGTGCTGTTCCTGTGCCCGCTGATGCCTTGGTGACCGTTGTTGATCTATTAGGGTTGTTGGGGGATATGTGGATCTCAGGGATTGAGGGTAGTTCTGTACTCAGTACAACTGGAGGGATCCCTTCTCCCTAACCGGCCAATCACTGTGAAGGAGTAGCTTTGCACTATAAAAGGACAGTTTCACTAGCTGTTCTGTTATGCCTCCAGTTGCGCCGGCACATTTGGTTATTCATTTCCATTGTGTACAATCAAGGTGACAATTTCTCTACATATTTGCGAAGTTTCCATATGGAAACTCAGGCTGACTCCTGAGCATGTTGGAGGTTTGCATCATGCTTGGTTCTCCAATGCTCAGCTCCAATAATAGTTTGGCATTTTCAGCTAACTGAAATTTGACTTTCTGTCTTTTCACCTTGATCTTTTCACTCGAGCCTGTTACTACTTCTGGTTTCAGCTTCCTTTTTATTATTGGAAGAGTAGCTTACGGATGGCATGGCATTAGTCTCTGGACAGGATTGGTACCCTGTCGAACTGCTTCATTTACCTTCAGCTCATACATTTCATTGCATAGATGTGGTCAGCAAACACCTTGCGCTTTATTTGAATATTGTCTCCCTCGGAGGCCTTCTGACTCCCTTGCTCTGGAGACTTTTGTTACCATTTCTCTTTTGGCACATTCAGGGTTACCAGCCCAAGCTTTTGACTTGCCTCAGCTGAGATGAGTGGCCTTTGCATCCCATCTACGATCCGGAACTCAGAATCTTCCTTCCTGCCATGGCATTGAGGTCTCAGACAAGTTTGTCTTCTCAGTTTGAATCTTGTCCCATCAAATTGCCTCAATTTTACTTTGAAGAGTTTCATTTTTAGATCTCCATGTTGAGCCACTTTGCACAAATCTGTGACGGTCATTATCTTGTATGATGCACCATTGTCTATCTGACATTTCTTATTCGCTTGACACTCTCCCTCTGACATCACCATGTTAGCAGTCACAAACCATTTGTTTCCTGCCAACTTGTCAGAACTAACCTCTTGTATTGTGGATAGTATTATGATCCCAGAACAGATCCCAACAGTGGTTAGGAGACTGGGCAGAAACCCCAATATTTTATTTTAATTTTGTAAGACTGAGGAAAGGATACCTCATTCAAAAGTGATTTCATGCAAAATAGGGATGTGGTATATTAAAACAAACTTTATTAACAACACAGCATTAAAATCTTTAACACCACACCAGAAAATGACTTACAATTACCCCTTAAACAATACTACTCAATGCAGTGAACACAATACCCATAATTGCTATCTTTATTCCCACTTAAACAAGAAGAAAATAAACCATCACAGCTCTCAATCCACTTTAAATACCAATGGTACAAAGGAATTTTTGCTTTACAGAGATATTATTTAAGAAAGACCATCTTTTGACACTACTTTAAAGAAAGCATCTAACTCCAGTCAGACCCATGCAGAAATGCTGGCTGTATGTCTTCAAAAGCTTTAAGTTTGATAACAAAAGTTGCATGTTCCATCTTTTCAGCACAGTCTTCCAAATGAGGAACAGGAGACGAATCTAACTTCATAACTGCATTGACGTTTCTGCAGTCCACACACAATCGTTGTGTTCCATTCGGTTTTTGTACCATCACAATAGGTGAGCTTCAATCGCTGCAACTCATTTAAATGACATCATTCTTAGGCATGCTGTCAAACTCCTTAGGTACCTTTGCTAACTTTAATGGATTGAGCCTGCATGGATGTTTTTTAACTGGAATAGCATTTCCTACATCTACATCATGCATAATTACTTTTGTACTTCCCAATTTAGTCCCACATTTAGCTCCATGTGACTGTAATAAATTTTTTGCGTCATTTTGATTTTCCTCCAGAAGGTAATTCAATAATTTAGCCCAACTTCATACTACTTCCTCATTATCTAATCTAATTTGAGGAATGTCCAATTGAGAATCATCTGGATTTATTTCTTTTCCCTGAGTTACAATGACTAAGACCTCTTCCTTCTTTTCTTCTTTATTAAAATACCTTTTGGGCATATTAACATGATACACGCTGCGAGTTTTCCTTCTGCCTGGCATTCTTACCAAATAATTCACCTCATTCAATTTTCTTTCAATTTGATAAGGCCAACTAAACCCTACATTTAATGATTCACCTACTACTGGTAACAATATTAATACTTTCTCCCCAGCAACAAAACTACAAATTTTTGATTTCTTATCCGTCTCTTTTTTCATCACATGTTGTGACAATTTAAAATATTTTCTAGACAACTTATCAGCCCCTGTAAACTCTCCCTAAGGTTTGACACATAGTCCAACAGCATAGTCCAACAGCATAGTCTCCGAACACTGACCAAGCAATTTCTCAGGTGAAGTGTCCTCTTACCTCATGACCAAAAATCAATTCGAATGGACTAAATTTAGTTGATTCATTTGGTGCATCCCAAATTGAATATTGTACAAATGGAATTCTGTTATCCCAATCCTCTGGATAATCCTGACTATCGGCTCTCAACATGGTCTTTAAAGTTTGATGCCACCTTTCGAACACCCTTTGTGATTCTGAATAATATGCAATTGCGTCACTTCCTTGAATAACTTTGATATAAAATTAGATCCCTGATATGATTAAATTTCTTTTGGTCATATCTAGTAAAACAAAATTTGTAACGCCTCTTCAACCCTCTTGCTGTAATGTTTATTAATGGAATGTCTAGTAGACACATCCATTAAGGTCAACAGATACTGATTCCCCTTTTGGTTTAAGGAAGGGGTCCTATGCAATCAATTAGCATGCTAGTAAAAAGTTCCTCAAATGCTGGAATGGGTATGGGTGTTGGTTTGATTACTGCATGAGGTTTCCCTATTACCTGACATGTGTGAAATGTACAACAAAATTCAACCACACCCTTATGCTGTCCAGGCATTTTTGCTTGAGTTTTCCTTGCCCCTAAATGACCCCCTACTGGCACCTCATGTGCCTACCCACAAAACCTCTTTTCTATAACCCACCGGTAATACCACTTGATGATGTACTGCCAATTTTTCAATTGCTTAAATATATACAGATCTCCATTTTTTCATTAATACATTATTTCTAATGTAATAATACTCTGGTATACACTCAGATTCTATTTCCGTATATGCTTTCAGATACAACTGCTTTATCTCTGAATCTTTCTGTTGTAACTCAACCAACTTCCTTGAATTAAAGATATCTGCTTCATCTGCCACTTGCTCTTGTTCTTTACCAACCATCTGATCAAACATGGTTTCCGACAACTGAACTGAACTGGCACTTCTCAAGTTCTCTTCCACTTTTCTCAACCTGTGGCCTTGTGATCTTGTCACCGCACAATCAGGAAACACCCCAGGAGATGCTTTTTGCAACACACAGTTTTTTGACTTTCCACTGGTTTTTCCAATCACAGTAGGCATCATTCCCACCTGTGATCCAGCTGTATCATTACCTGCACACCTGATCAAGGTAATTTTTTCATCACTCCTACCACCACTTCACCACTTTTTGCCAGACTCTCTAACCTTCCCTTACATAGTGGCACACTCCTCCTCTCACCACTAATTCCACGTATTACCACCTTTCCTGGCAATATTCCTTTCAAACTATATATCTCTTTAAGTCTTACAAGGCAGACTTGTGGCTGTATCCCTTAACATCTTAATCTCTTTACTTACTCCATTTTGTATGCATTCGCAAAACTTACCCACACAACAAAAATCCTTAAGATGTCCTGGCACCTGCTTATCCACCAACCTCTGAACAGTTTGTACATTCTGTTGCACCTCTTCTACTGGGACAATGATTTTTTTCCCA
Source organism: Scyliorhinus canicula (assembly GCF_902713615.1). Classification (NCBI taxonomy): domain Eukaryota; kingdom Metazoa; phylum Chordata; class Chondrichthyes; order Carcharhiniformes; family Scyliorhinidae; genus Scyliorhinus; species Scyliorhinus canicula. The sequence continues at coordinate 48,570,026 of NC_052157.1, read as the reverse complement.
CTTTAATAAACCCCACTGGCTTATCTTGTTTTTCTGGGTCTGTCGTTCCAGTACTTTTCTCAAGCCATCAACACTGACTTCACGTATCCAAATTTACTGCAATGAAAACACTTATGTTTTCTTATCTCTTTTCTACTATCATAAGTTTCCTTTAGAACCTGAGGCAAGCTCTCCTTAATATTTCCATCCAGACCTCCTCTGCCTTAACTACTTATCAATTTTCATTTTTCCAGTTTCTGTCCTTCACAGATTAAAATTTATGTTGAAAACCAAAAGCCGGCTCGTCCTCGCCCTTGTAAGGTGCGCTGTGTACGCCACCTTCAGCTGTATCAGTCCCAACCTCGCACACGACGTGCAGGCGTTCACCCTCCAGAGCACCTCACACCAGCACCCCTTCTCCATACCCTCTCCCAACTCTTCCTCCAACTTTGCCTTGATCCCTTGTAGTGGCACCTTCTCCAAAATAGCCCCGTAAACCGCCAATATAACCCCCTTCTCCAGGCCCCCTGTCGTCAGCACCTCCTCCAGAATGTGGAAGCCTGCTCGACTGGGAAGCTCTGTATCTCCTCTCTGGCAAAGTCTCAAACCAACATGTATGTAAATATTTCCCCCGCTCCAGCCCATACTTCGCTCCCAGCTCCTTCAATCCCGCAAAATGATCCCCAAGAAATAAATCTTTTAGTGTTTGAATTCCTTTCTCCTCCCATCTCTGAAAATTTCCATCGCACTTCCCTGGCTCAAATTTATGGTTCCCCGAATCGGCATTTCCCTTGATCCTGCCTCCAACCCGAAATACTGTTGAAACTGCCTCCAAATTCTCAATGAAGCTATTACTACCGGACACGAGACACAATGAAAGTCCAAACTTAGGCTTTAATCAGCTAGATGTTAGCCCGGTGGTCGACTACAGAGTAAGGCCGACCGCCGGGAACTCTGGGTACTTACACCCCGCCTCGGAGGCGGGGTCTACTTGCCTCACGACCAATTGGTGAGCAGTCACTTGACTAGTCCCAGCCAATCGGACGAGCATGAGCCAATGGGAAACCCATGCTCTGCACCAATGGCAGTGCTCACATTCATACCACCACATTCACCCCTTGTGGAGAAAGAAGGCGGGGGGGGTGTAAGTGGAAGAGAGAGAGAGAGAGGGGGAGGAGGGGGTCAGAGGACTGGTGGTATGAGCAGCGAAAATCGAGAAAGGTGGGCTGCCCACTGGCTCGTGGCAAAAAAAAACAATACTACTACTACTTAAGGTGCAACGGAATGGCAACAAAGTCCAAAATGTGCAACGGAATAACAACAAAGTCCAAAATGTCCCATGGCCGCATCAGATGGACACGATCAGCCTGTCGGGTGCCCGTGGTGTTCTGGTGGACCGTCGCAGTGGAGCCGGTGACGTCGGGCCGATGGTCGTCCTTGCCTCCGGGAGCGTCGGTCGTAGATGTGTCTCCGTACCCCGGGCCGGTGGTGGAGACACTGTAATCGGGAGAGAGGGGGCATGTGCGCTGGGTCATGGGGGCGCGGGGGGCACTGGGGGGAATTAGGGTTCGGGGGGAGGTGTTGATGTAGGGGGAGAAGGCCGCACGCCGGCGGGTGCCAGGTTCCGAAGTGAGACCGTATCCTGCCAACCGTCGGGATACTCCATGTACGCATATTGCGGGTTGGCATGGAGTAACTGGACTCGCTCAACCAACGGGTCGGACCTGTGTACCCACACATGCTTCAGGAGCAAGGTGGGCCCGGGGGTGGCCAGCCAGGTCGGGAGAGAGGATCCTGAGGATGACTTCCTTGTTGGGGTGAACAAAACCTTCCGTGCTCCCGGAGTCCAGCAGGCACCTCATTTTGTGTCCGTTGAGCGAAACCGTTGTCGTAGTCGTGGCGAGCGAGCGTGGTCGCGACTGGTCGAGTTTGATGGAAGCTAGTCGTAGTGAGAGTTCCAGATCATCTTCAGTGGCAGAGTAATCGCTTGCAGGGCCTTCCGTGTTGGCCCAAGATGGCGGCGCCCGTGGGAACCTCGTCGCGGTTGGGGGCAGTGTCAGAGGCATCTGCGGGCCGGTCGGGGCGGCTGGGAGCGAGGGTCGGGAGGACCGTGAAGCCATTGCAGGGGCCGGGAGGCGGGCCGGAGAGGTTGGTGCGCAGCGTGGGGCCCTGGGGGGGCCCGGGGGGGGGGGGGGGGAGGGGGGGCGATCCGCGGTCGCTGCGCGGAACAGCAGCGACCGACTTGGTCTGGCAGACCACCGCGTAGTGGCCCTTATTCCCGCAGCTCTTACACAGAGCGGAGCGGGCCGGGCAGCGCGGGCGGGGGTGTTTAGAGAGACCACAAAAATAGCAGCGGGGCCCAGCTAGTTTGTCGGAGCGACCCACAGCGCAGGCTGGAGGGGGGGGGGGGGTCGGGGTCCACGGAGGACTGGGGTGGCACGTGCCATGAAGTCCAGGTGGGTTGCTGCGCGGCCGGGAGCGTATGCGCGGGCGTTCAGGTCAGCAACCTCCAGGGAGGTTGCACGAGTCCGTGCCTCAGCTAGGCTGAGGGTGTTCTTCTCCAGCAATCGTTGGCGGATAGAGGAGGATTGCATGCCAGCAACGTAAGCGTCTCTGATTAAAGGTTCCATATGCTCAGTCGCCGAAACTTGGGGACAGGCGCACGGTCTCCCTAGAGCTGCGAGGGCCTGGTAAAACTCATCGAGTGACTCACCAGGGAACTGTTGTCTAGTCGTCAGGAGATGCTGTGCGTATACTTCGTTGACCGGCTGCAGAAAGTGTCCTTTGAGAATCTCCATGGCCGCATCATAATCGCTTTCGTCTTCAATCATAGAGTAGATCGCTGTGCCCATGCACGAGTGGAGGATGTGGAGTTTCTGCTCCTTGGTGGGCTTGCCGGCAGCAGTCGTCAGGTAACTATTAAAACACGCCTGCCAGTGTTTAAAGATTGCAGACGCATTTGAAGCATGCGGGCTGGTACGGAGGCAGTCAGGCTTGATGCGTAGCTCCATTCCAAAATTCTAGCTGGTTAAATTGATGTACCATCAATTGGATTCAAGACACGATTACAGAGTAAGGCCGACCGCCGGGAACTCTGGGTACTTATACCCCGCCTCGGAGGCGGGGTCTACTTGTCTCTCGACCAATTGGTGAGCAGTCACATGACTAGTCCCAGCCAATCGGACGAGAGGCACATGACCAGCCAGAGCCAATGGGAAACCCATGCTCTGCACCAATGGCAGTGCTCACATTCATACCACCACACCGCGTTCCTGGTAGATAGTCGGTCAAAGCTTGCCTGGAGTTCCTTCCTCTTTTCCAACTGCGATGGGTCCATATCTTCTGCATACCTCCTGTCTACCTCCAGCATCTAATCTATTACCTTCTGACGTTCCAACCTCTCCTCTTTGTCTAGCCTAGCCTTGAACGAGATCACCTCACCCCTTACCACCGCCTTTAAAGCCTCCCAGACAACCGTCTTTGACACCTCACCCGTGCAGTTAAAACGTACATACTCCTCGATTACTTTTTCAATTTTGTCACAAAACCCTCGGTCCGACAGTCCCACATCTAACTTCCACCCTGGTCTCTGTACCATTCCCTCCTCCAGTACCATATCCACCCAATGTGGAGCATGATCTGATATTGCAATTGCCGAGTACTCCAACCTGTTTACCCCAGCCAGGGGCGCCTTCCCCACCATGAAAAGTCAATCCGCGAGTGCACCTTATGGACCGCTGAGAAAAAATAGTACTCCCGCTCACTCGGGTGCAGAAACGTCCAAGGGTCCACCCCTCCCATTTCCACCATTAGCCCAGGCAGTGCCTTCACCCCCCCCTCCTCCCCCCCCCCCCACCCCCCCCCCCCGCTGACGGGGCCAGCGAGCGCGGCTGTGACCTGTCCAATTTTGGCTCCTGCACCAAGTTCCAGTCCCTCCCCCACTATCAGTTTGTGTGAGTCCAAGTCGGGGATGGCCCCAAACACCTCTTTCGCGAATCTCATATCATCCCAATTGGGACCGTATACACTTACCAGCGCCACTAACCTCCCATCCAGTGCCCCTGTCACAATCACATACCTACTCCCCTGATCTGCAACCACCTTCTCCATCTGGAACCGTACCCTTTTTCTGACCATTGCCGCTAGCCATCGAGCTCTTCCGTCAAACCCAGAATGAAACACCTGACTAACAAAGCCCTTTTTAAGTCTCACTTGGTCCTTCACCCTCAGGTGTGTCTCCTGCAGCATTTCTGCATCGGTCTTAAGATGCGCCAGCACCCTTGACCTCTTGACTATGGCTCCCAGCCCCCTCATATTCCACGTGACTATCCTAACTGGGGGTCTCTCACCCCACCACTTCTTATCCACCATCACCATACCACCGGGCCCTGCCCCATGAGCCTGACGCATCCCTTTCCATTATTAACATCAAACCCCCTCCCAGAATCCCCCCACCTGCACTTCCCCTCGAAAAAATCTCACCCAGTATCGAACCTCCCCCCCCCCAACTTGCTCGCCTCGTAGGGCCATCAAAACCTGCTACCCAGGCTCCAATGTCCGCAGCCCTCCTCTCACCTCACCTCCGTTCACTAGCCAACTTTAGTTGGCTAATGCGGGTAGTCCCCCTCTCCCCCAAAAAGGCATACTGTCCCCTCCCACCCAGTCCCAGAAAAAAAAGAAAAACAATCTAACCCATGCAATTCAATAAAATAGCATCTAACCGTTGCAACAAAAAAAAAGGAGCAAAATGCCAAGCAAACCAAACAAAACCTAAACTCTGTAACAATGTGAAGTCTTAAGTTACAACACAGGTCAGTGAAAAGAAAGTTATCATATTTATACATTTTCTAGCTCCCCAATCACAGTCCACGATCTCTCTTCCAGCTCCACTCCTCACTTCTGTCCCAAGCCGTCTGTCTTCATGGATGCCTCAACCGCCTCCACCGTTTCGAAATAAAATCTTTGGCATTGTACGTCACCCTCCGCTTTGTCAGGTATACCATACCAAATCGCAGCCCCTTGTTGTACAGTGCCGCCTTCATTCGGCTGAACGCCGCTTGTCTCTTTGCCAACTCCACCGTCAAGTCCTGGTAAATCCGAACTCTAGCACTGTCCCACTGCACCTCCCACTTCAACTTTGCCCAGTTTAACACCTTCTCCTTCATGTGGTATTTATGGAAGCAGATAATTACTGCTCTCGGCAGGTCATTGACTTTGGGTTTCGGCCTTCACGACCGATGAGCTCGGTCCAGTTCATACCGGGAGGAATCTTTACCCTCCCCATCAACTCTGCCAGCCTCTTAGCAAAGTACTCAGTTGGCCTTGTGCCCTCTGCCCCTTCAGGTAAGCCCACAATACTCAGATTTTGCCACCTCGAGCAGTTCTCCAAGTCCTCGAGCTTTGCTCGGAATTCTCTGTTGACCTCCACCATCCTCTGTAGTTCGTCTCCCATTGAGGTGATCTCAGTGCAACATTTCCAACCGCCATCTCGGGTTTGCAGTAAGGCGGCGGGCTTTCCACCTTATATTTTACATGCCCTGACTCCTGCTGGTAGGGAACCGTAAAATGCAGCCCTGTATGTGTGTGCTTTCTGTTGCATATGCATTTTGGGTGTTGACAAAATAAATGTTTGCTCTTTTTATTTAAACCTATAAGAAAATCGGTCTATAATAATAATCACTTATTGTCATGAGTAGACTTCAATGAAGTTAATGTGAAAAGCCCCTAGTCGCCACATTCCGGCACCTGTTCGGGGAGGCCGGTACAGGAGTTGAACCCGCGCTGCTGGCCTTATTCTGCATTACAAGCCAGCTGTTTAACCCACTGTGCTAAACCAGCCCCATCATCTTGCAGTTAGTTGAGAGGTGGGCAGAAGAGGAATTAGTCCGCCATCTCTTCCCTGTCCAGAACAATCAAAATTCCAGTGCAGCTGGTTTGATAATACCCTGTAACCTCTCCAGTCAGGAATGCTTGGAATCAAGTCATTTCTCAATTTGGGAATTTTCTAGATTATGGAATGCTGAACCAAAATTGTGTGAATTAGAAAACACCATAGATATAAATGTTTACCTGAAGCATAAGACAGTAATAAACATTGGGCGGGATTCTCTCGGCCGGGCCGGAGAATCACTGGGACGGCGCGAATCGGAAAATCGCTACCAATGGCGCTGGTGAGGTCGGCACGGCACCGGTCGGGGGCCGCTCTACGTCCCCCCTGATGATTCTCGGCCCGGGATGGGCCGAGTGGCCATACAAAAAAACCCGAATCCCGGCGGCGCCGTTCTAACCTGGTCTTACCCGGCGGGACAGCAGCGTGAATGGATCCGGGAGCAGCCTGGTGGGGAGGGGAGGGGGGTCCGACCCCGTGGGGGCCTCCGCTGTGGCCTGGCCCGCGATCGGGGCCTACTGATCGGCGGGCTGGCCTCTCGGGCTGGAGGTCTCTTTTGTTCCACTCAGGCCCATGTTGTGTCGGGGCCGGTCCCACTGCCTATGCGCGCGTTGACGGTCCCACTGCGCATGTGGAAACCCGCGGCTCCCACCTTACGCCGGCATCGGCAGCTGGAGCGGCGTGGGTCACTCCAGTGTCGTGCTGGTCTCCTGTAGGGGTCAGAATCGCTGTTCCTGAGGCCATGTTGACGCCGTTAAGAAACGCAACGGTGTTTACGACAGCGTCGACACTTAGCCTCAGGATCAGAGAATCCCTCCCAGCATCGCAGGCAGTAATCACAGGCTGTAATAATATCCGTCATACTTTCACTTCCAAAGTGATGTTCTAAAATAATGCCTGCATTGTTGTTTGGGTTTGCTGCAAGGATTTCCAGATAACTAGTATATCTGAACAATAGATTACCAGACTGGAGTGGTTACAACATATTTCTAATGGGTGGGAAAGTCTAAAGGAATAACAGCGAAGGAGGAAACTCTGGCTGTCATAAAATAGATAAGTTAAGATCCTATTGAAAATAACCAGCGAGGGAGAAGATGAATGTCTAAGGTAAATTAATAGTATTTGCGAATGATCCAGAGAGGCGTTGTATTCAAGATGGTTCTAGTTTGAGGGAGAGAAAGAACAGAGGGACATTTGGATTCATAGATACACATCTTTACAGGTTGATAAGGCATTTTATGAAACACTGATTAAGCCTCAACTGGAGTATTGTTTTCTGTTCTGACACAGCATTAAGAAAGATATTAATACCTGGAGTGTTGTATGCAGTTTTGTTGTGCTTATCTGAGGAAAGACCTTCTTGCTATGGAGGGAGTGCAGCAAAAGTTTACCAGGCTGATTCCTGGGATGGCAGGACTGTCATATGAGGAGGGACTAAATCGATTAGGATTATATTCATTGGAGCTTAGAAGAGTGAAAGGGGATCTCAGAGAAACTTACAAAATTCTAACAGGATTAGGCAGGGTAGATTCAGAAAGAATGTTCCTCAAGGTTGGGAGTCCAGAACTAGGGGTCATAGTTTGAGGATAAAGGGTAAACCTTTAAGGACTGAGGTGAGGAGAAATGTCTTCACCCAGAGAGTGGTGAATCTGTGGAATTTGCTACCACAGAAGGTACTTGAGGCCAAAATGTTGTGCAATTTCAAGAAGGAATTAGATATAGCTCTTGGGGCTAAAGGGATCAAGGGATATGGGGAGGGGGTGGGGGGGGGGGGGGGGGAGAGGCAGGATCAGGGTATTGAACTTGATGATCAGCCATGATTACAATGAATGGGGGACCCCACAGCTGTCAATTCATTTTCTTTCCAGCGGATTAGTCGAATTATTGAGCTGCCACCCCAGGAGACTGACATTGGTTCCATGGAACACAAACATGCCTCAGGGTGACAATCTTCCCTGTCCCATCACCCAGTACCATTGCTGTTGTCTGTCAAACAGCCAACGCAGACTGTTGCTGCACATCCCAAGGTGGTGCCACCTGAAGCTGGGCGCTCCAGGCTTAAAGCTGCTCAATTTTCTTTTTCAAAAATATACTTTATTCATAAAGATTGTGAAGGCCCATTCTAAATATATTTAAAATTTGATACACAAAGTACAAAATAGATTGTGTTTTTTCAACGCTATTTGTGGCAGTCCGAGATGTCTCATTACATTTTGGGCAGAATTTTACCTTCCCTCCCCCCTTGAAGGCTTGTAGGCTAAGGGTGAGTGTAAAACTTGCCTGATGGCCTTGCTAATGGGTTCCTGCTCATCCTAACCTCTTCTGGAATTCTAAGCTGGGATGGGCAAGGCCTGCCGCCCCACACTTGCCCCAGTTGAGGACATTAAGTGGCCAATTATTGACCACAAGTGCCGTTTCCCACCAGCCTCAACTTTGAGGCTGGCAGCAAGAGTTCAGTGGTCTGAGGTGCGGGGTGCGGGGGAGGGCTGAAAATTATTCCTGTTCAGACCATAGGCGGGAAAGAAGGGGTGCCAGGGTCGGGCGGGGGGTGGTGCGGGGCTTCATCGGCAGTCTTTGTTTAACATTGGGCAAAGCCCCCAAAATGTCTCCACTTTCCTGTCTGTGCCTCCCCATAACCTTTGAATCCCTTGTGTATCAAAAATCTAACGCAGCCTTGCTTACATTTAATGACCCAGCTTTCATTGCTTTCTTTTTTCTATTCATTTCTGGGATATGAGCTTCACTAGCTAGGCCAGCATTTATTGGCCATCACTAAGTGCCCTTGAGAAGATGGGGGTTGTCATGGTCTTCTGCCCGGCCGGTGTGAATGATGCACAGAAGAACATCTAGTTCTTGAATAGTTAAAGTAATTTATTATAAAACAAATGCGTGGTAAAGATAACTTGAAGAAATATATTACAAACTACTAACACTAACAAATTAATCTAGAGCTACTGCAAGTATGACTGTCCACTAACACCGCTAACTCCCAACTCCCCAAGGCACAGAGCCACACGATAGGTTTACATTACCACCTGCTAGTTGGAGGCCGTGTACATACAAGATTGCTTATGCATATCATCACATCCTCTTTTCTTTGGAAATGTAGTTATTTACATTGATGACTCAATTTTTACAACGCAATATGATATGTATAAATCTTTAGAACATTTAACTATTTACAGTCCATCACAAATTCAGTCTCTCAGGTTTACATCTTAGCCTTGTTGATCTTCTGAGTGGTGGTTGAATTTGTAGCCTTGTTTCAATTTTTGAAAGATCGGTTTCCTTTCTTCGAGTAACTGACTCTTTATGCGGTACAGGCTTTTACCATTGCTTCAATGTCGCGGCTGATGTCCGGCCATAAGACTGTGTCCACGGCTCTTCTCTTGCACTTCCCTCTGTTTTGAAAGATCAACAGTTCTTTCTTTTTCCTTTTTTTCTTAACTTTGGTGCCACCATCCTCGCACTTGGTACGATCCACGCTCACATCTGCCTGTGCATCTTTAGCAACATTCTTGCTGCTGGTCTCGGCCAAGTAATTAGCTGTTTGTCGCTGGAGTGAAGGGGTTTGGTTGATCCATGGTGCTTGCGTTCGAGAGCTGTACTGTGTGTCCATGAACTGGTGAGGCATCTAATGTCAGCAGATGCTTGGATGCCTTTGAAGTTGAAGGTAAGTTTATGACTTCAGGAATGATCTGTAAACCCTCCGTGCTTCTGTATCTTGGACAGGTCAATGTCCTCCAAATGGGGATTATTCCTTAAATTTCCAGCTGGTTGTTCTCAGCTGATTTCTCACTTAATTTGTCTTTTGCTGCAATCTCACTTTCAGTCTCTGCACACCCCACCTTAGAGCTTTCGCAATCATCTTTCTCCTGCACAGATTTGTTTTTTTGTACAAACATTTTATTAAGGCATTTATGGTTTCATAACAACAAAAGATACAAATACGAATGTAAACATAATTCAGTGCGTAACACCCTCCTCCATGTCTCATTGTTCCCACCTAAGCTAAACAAAACTAACCTTACCTCCCCCCCCCCTGCCTTATTGAATTTGCGAACAGTATGTGTTGGTCAATGTCAGGGGCTGAGGCCCCTCCATCACTACAGGCTGGGTTCCCTTAACTCGCAGTATTTGAGCTATTCCAGCTCCTAATTCGTATGTTGCATATCTAGCATGTTGGTGCCAGCCCTTTGAAAGAGCTATCCAGTGTTATGGGCCAGGGTTTAGAGAACCCCAAAGTGTATCATAGAGTTCCCCTGACCCACAACTTTTAATAGGTTGTGGTATGGGGAGCACACGGCCCACTCTACAGGTGTGGTACAGCAGAAATGGAAAAGTTTTTGTTTAAAAGCAAAACAATGTTTATTCTATGAACTCAAGTTAGCCTTTTTAAAACATGCAGCGAACATCTTAGCAACCATCAATTCAAATACAACCCCCACTAAGTAATCCTTAATAACTTCCCAAACAACATCCAGAAGACACAAGAAACACCTTTCAACAGAAGTACATTAGGTTTACATTCACTACTGAGAACATTTATAATTCTTAATTAACCAAATGATCAAGAGATAGACTTTTGATGGCAGAGAGAACAGCAGTACACCTGCTTGGCCTGGCTTCAGCTCCAACACTGAAAACGAAACTAAAACACACCCTGCAGCCTGCTCAAAAATGAAAGTAAAAAGCTGACAGACAGCCCAGCTCCACCCACTCTCTGACATCACTGCAGTAATATACACCCATTTCTTAAATGTGCTCTCACTACACATATTTATCTCCACACCCATTTATAAACACCCATTTCTTAAAGGTACTCTCACATGACACCAGTTAGTTCCACTCCCCTATTATTTCCCCTTTCCATAGTTATTTTTTCCCTTTCAGTATTGAATTTTACTATTGAATCTGTTCCCACTATCTATTCAAGCAATGTGTTCTGGATCACAACAGCACGTTACATTAAATGATTCTCTTCCACCCTCCCCGTGTTCTTTAGCCAACTATTTTAAATCTGTGATCTCTGGTTATTGAGTCGCCCTTTAATTAGTCTCATCAAATCCTTTCATCATTTTGAATTCCTCTGTTAAATTGCCCTTAACCTTCCATGCTCTAAAGAGAACAATCCAAACTCGTTTTTTCCCTCACCCTTCTGTGCAATGCCTGACACAAAATTACACACAACATTCTACATATTAAAAGTCACCAATGGACTCCCCTTTGAGGGAGAGAGCTGATTGGTGGTGATTTGAACCGAGGATCACCACACATCAGGCAAGGGGCAAGTTTGAGCCTAAATGAATAATCCCAGCCAGTACAAGAATTGAACCCATGCTGTTAGCCTGCTTCTGCATCACAAACCAGCTAGCCAGCCAACTCAGCTAACCCATTCCATATGAGATGTAATTTGGTAATTCTCAATTTCATCACCTTGGTTAGTGTTCTGGTAGAAAGGATCACCTGTCTATTGTTGAACCGACCCAATTCTCATCTCAATGATCAATTAACCCCAAAGCCACGCCAACCAGTCATATTTTAACTTTTAGGCTAATGCGGCATTTGCAATGAACAGGTTTCAGTCGGTGGGAAACTTAGGGCAGGATTCTCCGGCCACGTTCGCCCGGCAAACAGAGAATCCCGCCCAAGGTCAATGAATTTATCCATTGTCGGTGTCTCACCCGTGACGTTCTTGCAGCGGGCGGGGAAGAAGAATCCAGCCCTTGGAGTGAAGGATTATACCAACTCACTTTCCTCCTTCATTCTTTCTCAACAAAGCACCATCATGTGCATCTCTTTCCTATTTCCTATTCCAGTGATTGCTTCAAATTTAATCCACACCTCCATTATACACCTGCTTACATCTGGTTTTATACACAGAGATTGGGAGGTTGTCGTTCCCCACTTTCTGGGCTGAGAAATTGTGCACACCATAGAGGATGTTGAAGGGAGGAAAATAGTAATGTTAGATAATAAAAGGGTCCATAGCATAAATGCCCTGCATTCAAATTTGCCTTTTATGTTCTTATCTTTGTCAAATTGAATTTGTTGGCTGTGTAATTTTAATTTCAAATGCAAATTAGATTCTTTTTCAGAAAAGAATATTTTGAAATACAATACATGAATAATTTAACATAAGACCAATGTTAATTTTAACTTGCTTAGGAAAAGAAGACTTTGGACCTATGTGTTCTACTGCTGACAGTTTTCTTTGTTGCATGTCTGGGTCTCATTGATAAAGATTGATCATCGTGATTAGTCAACAATTCCATTATTGTCGTATCATGTGACGAGCAGGATGGCAGAAGGTGAAGTGGAGGACTCTATGTTTAATAGTTCCTTTGGTTACTATGTATGATTTTTAAAAGTCAGCACAGGTGCATTTTCTACACTTGCCTGCGGTGGTATCTGAGGTGAACTCTGTTATGCATGGTCAGTATTTCAACAGATACCCATTAACCGTGACTGTGTTTATGTTCTTAAATTAATAATCAGTAACGTGTTCCTTTGTTTCCTCGGATCTGATTGTCAGCAGCACGCTCAGTGACTAACCAAGCAAGGCCAGCTTGGAGGTCCAGGCTCGCTCATCTAAATGTTAATTAATGTAAAGGAATGAAGGAACTGCTCAATTTTCACCTTGCCCATGCTTGCTGGGAGAGTGCAACCCCCCTTGCACAATTAAGTAATAGCTATGACACTTACCTTTGAGTCTGACGACTTTAATTGAAGTCCTACTCCAGAGGCCTTACCACTAATACTAGGCCTGACACTCTAGTGCAGTATTGAGAGAATGCTGTGCTGTCAGAGGCAGCACCTTTCCAATGAGATGCTAAACTGAGGCCCCTGTTTGCCACCTCAGGTTCCTCCTGGTGTCCTGCATAATATTTATTCTTTGACCGATGCTCAGATTCTCAGAGGAGAAATTCCTCCTCTTCTCTGACTTAAATGGGCAACCCCTTACTCTGAGATTATACCCTGTGGTCCTAGACTTTCCCACAAAGGGAAACAACCTTTCAACATCCACCCTGTCAATCTCCCTGAGAATCCTATCTGCCTCAATAAGGTTGCTAAACTCCAATGAGTACAGGCTCAACTTCTCCTCGTAAGAAAATCCCTCCATTCTGAGGTTCAACCTTCTCTGAACTGCCTCCAATGCCAGTCGATCTTTCCTTAGAGAAGGGGACCAAAACTGTCCACAGTATTCCAGGTGTGGTCCAACTAGTTCATTGTATAGTTTTAGCAACACTTCTCTATTTTCATACTCCATTCCCTTTGAAATAAAGGCCAACATTCTTTTTGCCTTCCTTATTATCTGCTGAACATACATGCTAGCTTTTTGTGATTTATGCATAAGGACCTCCAAATCCCTCTCTGCTGCACTTTTCTGTGTCTTTCTCCATTTAAATAATAATCAGCTCCTTTATTATTCCTACCAATGTGCATAACATCACATTTTTTTTACATTAAATTCCATCTGCCAATTTTTTGCCCACTCACTTAACCTGCCTATATCCTCTGCAGACCATTTTTGTCATCTTCACCACTATCCTTCCCACCGATTTTTGTGTGGTCTGCAAACTTGTCAATACTGCATTCCCTTCCCTTGTCCAAGTCATCAATATATGTTGTAAATAATTGTGGCCTGAGCACTGATTCCTGTGGCACTCCATTAGTTCATAGAATCATAGAATTTACAGTGTAGAAGGAGGCCATTTGGCCCATCAAGTATACACCGGCCCCTGAAAGAGCACCATACTTAAGTCCACACCTCCACCCTATCCCTGTAACCCAGTGACCCCCTCCTAGCTTTTCGACACTATGGGGCAATTTAGCGTGACCAATCCACCTAACCCGCACATCTTTGGACTGTGGAAGGAAACCGGAGCACCCGGAGGAAACCCACGCAGACACAGGGAGAACGTGCAGACTCTGCACAAACAGTGAGCCAAGCAGGGAATCAAACCCGTGTCCCTGGTGCTGTGAATTACAGGTTTCCATCCTGAAAATTCCCCTCATACCAACTCTCTGTTTTCTATCAGTTAGTCAATCCTCACTCCATTCCAATGTAATACCCCAACACCATAGGCCCTTTATCCTATTAAGTAGTCTTTTGTATCGTACTTTATCAAACGCTTTTTGGAAATCAAAGTACATTACCTCTACTGGTTCCCCTTCATCTATCCTACTCCTCACTAACTCAAAGAATTCTAATAAATTTGTCAGGCATAATTTCACCTTCATGAAAACATGTTGACTCTGCTTGATTATATTTTGTATTTCTAAATGCTCTCCTATTACATCCTTTATAATGGACTATAACATTTTGGGGGGCATGGTGGTTAGCGCAGCTGCCTCACAGTGCCAGGGACCAGAATTGAATTCTGACCTTGGGTGACAGTCTGTGTAGAGTTTGCACATTCTCCCTGTGTCTGCGTGAGTTTCCTTGGAGTGCTCAGGTTTCCTCCCATAATCCAAAAATGTGCAGGTTTTGTTGATTGACCGTGCTAACATGCCCTTTAGTGTCCAAAGGTTAGGTGGGGTTATGGGGTTAAGGGAATAGGTTAGGTGAGTTAACCTAGGTAGGGTGCTCTTTCGGAGGGTGGATGCAGATTCGAAGGGCTGAATGGCCTCCTTCTGCACTGTAGAGGTTTTATGATTTTCCCAATGACAGATGTCAATCTGACTGGTCTACAATTACCTTTTTTTGTCTCCTTTCATTTTTGAATGGTATTACATTGGCACTTTTCTCCTCTGGGATTTTCCAGAATTTACGGATTCTTGGAAGATTACTACCAGTGCATTCACTATCTCTGTAGCTACTTCCTTTAATATCCTGGGATGCAACCCACCTGGTCCAGGGGACTTATCGCCCTTTAGCCCCATTTGTTTCCCCAGTATTTTTCTTATTTTAATTTAATTTATTTTTTAAAATTTAAGGTACCCAATTTTTTTTTCTTCCCATAAAGGGCCAATTTAGCGTGGCCAATCCACCTACCCTGCACATCTTTTGGGTTGTGGCGGTGAGACTCACGCAGACACAGGGAAAATGTGCAAACTCTGCACAGACAGTGACCCGGCGCCAGAATCGAACCTCCCCGGTGCTGTGAGGCAGCAGTGCTAACCATTGCACCACCATGCCACGCAGCCCAGTATTTTTTCTTGAGTAACAGCTTTTGCATTTATTTCCTCCCCACCCTGTTGCCCCGAGATTATTTAGTACATTTGGAATGCTACTAGTGTCTTATACCATGAAGACTGGCGCAAAGTATTTATTTAACTCCTCTGTCATTCCCTGGTTCCCCGGTACTATTTGCCCAGTCTCATTCTCTAAGGGACCTATGTTCACTTTGGCCTCGCTCCTCGTTTTATGTATTTAAAGAAACTCTCACTGTCATTTTTATATTACTTGCTAATTTACCCTCATAGTTTATCTTCTCCCTCCTTTCTTTTTGGTCACTGTTTGTTGGTTTTAAAATTTTCCCAATCCTTTGGTTTACCACTAATCTTTGCCATATTGAATGGCTTTTCTTTCTGTTTAATACTCTCCTTAATTTCCTTGGTTAACCATAGTTGACTTAACTCCTTCAGAGAATCCTCCTTCTTCACTGGGATATATCTTTGTTTTGTGCCATGAACTATTTTCATAAAAGTCTGCCATTGCTAATCAACTGTCTTTTCTGCTAAACTCCTTTCCTAATCCATTCCAGCCAACCATGTCCTCATTCCTTTGTATTCACATTTTATTTAAATTTAGCACAGTTGTTTCTGAACCAGGTTTCTCACTCTAAAACCTAATGCTAAATTTTACAATGTTATGGTCACTGTTTCCTAGGGGGATCTTTTACACTGAGATTGTCATTAAACTTGCCTCATTACACATTACCAGATCCAAAGTAGCCTCCCTGGTTTGATTTGTAACATATTAGAATCATAGAATTCCTACAGTGCAGAAGGAGACCATTCAGCCATTGAGTCTGCACCAACCCTCTGAAATAGCAACCCACCTAACCTGCACATCTTTGGATTGTGGGAGGAAACCAGAGCACCCAGAGGACATGAGATAAAGTGCAAACTCCACATAATCACTCAAGGATGGTATTGAACCTGGGTCCCTGGGGCAGCAGCGCTAACCACTGTGGCACCGAGCTACTCTATTCTTCTAGAAAACTGTTCCAAATACACTCAATGAATTTTTCCTCATGGTTACCTCTGCCAATTTGATTTTCCCAATCCACAAGAATTGTGGATCCAGACTCAATATTAGCTCTCCTCTCTCCACTGATGTCAGACCTGCTGAGATTGTCCAGCAGTTTTTGTTTCAGATACTGGCATCCGCAGTAATTTGTTTTAATACTGGTCAGTTACCACCCCATTTGTTTACTCCCAATCATCAGTAAAGTGATGGAAGGGGTCAGAAACAATCAATGGGAATCTGGGGGGAAATTCCCCCAGATCAGGAATCTGGGACGGAATGGTCGGAGAATCAGCTGGGGCCGGCGTCAATCCCGCCCCCGCTGTGTCCCGAATTCTCCACCCCCCGAGATTCAGCGGGGGCGGGAATCGTGCTGCGCCAATCGGCGGGCCCCCCGTGTCGGTCGGCGGGCCCCCCACGGCGATTCTCCGGCCCGCGATGGGCCGAAGTCACGCCGCTGACAGCCCTCTCCCGCCGGCGTGGATTAAACTACCTACCTGACTGGCGGGATTGACGGCGCGGGCAGGCTCCGGGGTCCTGGGGGAGGGGGCGCGGGGGCGCGGGGCGATCTGACCCCGGGGGTTGCCCCCATGGTGTCCTGGCCCGTGATCGGGGCCCACCAATCGGTGGGCAGGGCTGTGCCGTGGGGGCTTCTTGTTTTTACAACCAAAGTGGATAACCTCGCATCTATCCAAATTATACTGAACCTGCCCACTCAATCAGCTTGTCCAAATCACACTGAAGGATCTCTGCATGCTCCTCACAGCTCACCCTCACACCTAACTTGGTGTCATCTACAAATTTGGGGATATTGTATTTTGTTCCCTCATCTAAATTGTTACTATATATTGTGAATAGCTTTTAAAAAAGTTTAAAAGTACCCAATTCTTTTTTCCAATTAAGGAGCATTTTAGCATGGCCAATTCACCTACTCTGCACATCGTTTTGGATTGTGGGGGTGAGACCCACGCAAACACGGGGAGAATGTGCAAACTCCACACAGACAATGACCCAGGGCTGGGATCGAACCTGGGTCCTCGGCGGCGTGAGGCAGCAGTGCTAAACACTGTGTCACCATGCTACCCCATATATTATGAATAGCTGTGGTCCAAGCACCACTCCCTGTGGTACCCCACTAGTCACTGCCTCCCAATTTGAAAAAGACCTGTTAAATTCTCCTTCTTGTTTCCCATCTGCCAACCAGTTTTCCATCCATCTCAATACACTACCCCCAATCCCATGCGCTTTAATATTACACGCTAATCTCTTCTGTGGGACTTTGTCAAAGGCTTTCTAAAAGTCCAAATAAACCACGTTCACTGGCTCTCCTCATCAACTCTATCAGTTACATCATCGAAGAATTCCAGTAGATTTGTCAAAAATGATTTCCCCTTCATAAATCCAAGCTGACTCAGACCTATCCTGCCACTGTTTTCTAAGTTCTCGGCAGTACAACATTTGATAATGGATTATAAAATTTTTCCCACTACCGGTGTCAGACTTACTGATCTATAATTCCCTGTTTTCTCTCTACCTCCCTTTTTAAATAGTGGAGTTACATTAGCCACCCTCCAATCTGCAGGAAGTGATCCAGAGTTTATTGAATCCTGGAAGATGACCACCAATGCATCTACTAGTTCTAGAGGCACTTCCTTAAGTACTCTGGTAGTATTGGTAGAAATGGTGTCGAAGAGATGAAATGCACAGTAGCAAGTAGTTTGCACTGTTGCTTCACAGCTCCACGGTCCCAGGTTCGATTCCCAGCTTGGGTCACTGTCTGTGTGGAGTTGGCACGTTCTCCCTGTGTCTGTGGGGGTTTCCTCCTGGTGCTCCGGTTTCCTCCCACAGGTCCCGAAACTGTTAGGTGAATTGGACATTCTGAATTCTCCCTCTGTGTACCCGAACAGGCGCCGGAATGTGGCAACTAGGGGCTTTTCACAGTGACTTCATTGCAGTGTTAATGTAAGCCTCCTTGTGACAATAATGATTATTATTATTATGAAATCTGGTTCATGGAGAGAGTAGAAGAGGAGCAGTTGACAGTCAGATGAATGTAAGAATTTCAGATATATTGGGCTGGTTTCTCTGTTTCAGCGGCTGAGTGCCATCTGAAATGGAGAATTCACGAGCGTTTTATGATGCCAAAATCAGCACCGAACCCTCACCGATTCCAGGACCATTGAGGTGCTAGCAGCGGTGCTGGCTGGAATGCCGAAAACAGCCAGAGAATGGCCGGGTCCCTGGCTGCGCATGCGCACAGCAACGACCTGTAGCGGTCACGCCATACAACATGACAGCGGCCGTGTGTGGAACCGACACGCTATCCACGACCCCACAGGCCAACCCCTGGCCAGCCCCCGGGGAAGCCCCGCACCAACCAATGGCATGGATCCCGGTTGAGTGTGGTGGCGCTGGAGACAGCCGGGTTCCTGACCGCTTAGACCACACGTCAACTGCGCGATCGGGAACTCGGCCCATTGGGGTGAACCATCGAGGGAAGGCCTGTCGATGACGCACCAACGCCCTTGCAATGGCGTGTGACGCGCGACACGATTACGCCACTTCTGAGGAGATGCAGCATGACTGATCAGCGTCAAACCGGCACCAGCCCCGATTTGGGCATCGGAATGGATTCTCAATCGATTGCTGATTACGATATCGGCGTCGGGAATGGAGAATCCCGCCCATTGTGCTGTCGGTATTTGGTACAGTAAAGGTTGAAAGCCTCAGTTATTGTGTTTATGAATGCTGCAAGTAGTGTTTTGAGAGAATCCTGGTTTGAAAGGTTTTGGGGCCAGATATGCAATTAAAGCATCGTAAAAGTTTGGGCTAATGGATGTTTGATTGGAATTACCTGTGGAGTAGTTAATTAGATACATTGTGCCCCAGCTTGGTAAGATGGTGTAACTAAGGGGAGGAGCTAGAGCAGGGTTTTTCAAAGTGTGGGTTGCGACTCGTGGGTGAGTCACAGGCGGGTGTTGGGTGGGTCACAGTTGCACTGCTCGCGCCGTGGTCCCGATCATGGGAGAAGAGCCTAATGGCCCTTGCCGCCTTTTCAATTAAAAGAAATGAGGGTGTGTGCAGTCTTCCGGCATGAAGCAGCAGCAGTGAGAAGGTCACATGCCATGCACGTACACTTGATGTCAAGCGCCCTGTATGTGCTTTTGGTACTGTAACATGGAGGAGAGCTGCTTCCATTTTCTAGCTGCTGGCATGCAAGACAACAGGACTATGAAGATGGATTGTTTTCTTATAAGTTAAAGATGGCCAGAGACACAAATGGGCAGTGTACCTACCAACAGGATCTCACATTTAAAGCTGCCGAAGACAGCTGCACCGGAGAGTCCAGGGCAGGACAGAACAATGCTACTGTTAGCTCTGTACAAAGTTCCAGGGCCTCTGACCTTGGCAATAATCCAGAGGAGGTTCACAAGAATGATCCCTGGAATGGAGAGCTTGCCATTTGAGGAGCGGTTGAGGACTCTGGGTCTGTATTCGTTGGAGTTTAGAAGGATGAGGGTAGGATCCTATTGAAACCTACAGGATACTGAGAGGCCTAGATTGAGTGGACATGGAGAGGAGGTTTCTACTAGTAGGAAAAACTAGAACCCGAGGCCACAGCCTCAGACTGAATGGACGATCCTTTAAAACTGAGATGAGGAGGAATTTCTTCAGCCAGAGGGTGATGAATCTGTGGAACTCATTGCCGCAGAAGGCAGTGGATGCCAAATCACTGAGTTTCTTTAAGACAGATAGATAGGTTCTTGATTAATAAGGAGATCAGGGGTTATGGGGAGAAGGCAGGAGAATGAGGATGAGAAACATATCAGCCATGATTGAATGGTGGAGCAGACTCGATGGGCCGAGTGGCCTAATTCAGCGCCTAGATCTTATGGTTTTATGGTTAACAGCATACAAAGAAGAAACTTAACTCAGGGACAAAGCGGTATAAAGGTGATATCTTCAGGTATGGTTTTGTCAATTGTATCAATGCAAATAAGGATGCCCATGTGTGTTATATACAGGGAAGTACTGGCAAATGAGAGGAGAAGTTTCAGATTTTGAAAGAGAAGTGATTGGTGAAAAATTCCTTTTGAGGTTGAGACGCCAGAGCCAGTTATTAACTTGCAGCTGACTCAAATTAAAAGACGACGCTCCTGCGCCTGACCTGTGACAGCACATTAAAAAGTCACCAAAAGTTCATAAGGCTGTCAGCATTCTGGAGTAGAATTTCCCAGGAGTTTCCAATGCTGTTAAAAACAAACAGTTTGTTGCTATTGTCCTTCACGATGACTTACATGTGTGAGGTTGCATTTTCACAAAGATGAAGACGGCACAAAGGAACTGGCTGAACTCTGTACCTGATATGCACATTGCCCTCTTCTCCTTTGAACCTAATTCAAGTGAGATTGTGTGAGAACTAAGCAGGCTCCTCTTTTGCATTAAAGGTAAGTGAACGTGGCATGTGTTGTGAAGGTCAGCCAGTGTGGGTCATGAAATTCGGCTCATGTGGGTTGCGAAAGTCGGCCTACATAGGTCCCAAAGGATTGATGTTTGGTAAAAGTGGGTCCTGGGAAAAAAGGTTTGAAAAACACTGAGCTAGAGTATCATGCATTTTAGCAGAGAAGCAGGGATTGTTCAGTTTTCCTGAAAGCTAAATCATGAAGACATTAGACCAAGTTTCAGGTCTATTTTTTAGAACAGTCTCAAAGAACATCTCCCTAACCAAATATGCCTGGGTCTGTTTTTGTTGTTTGAGTGGGAATAAAAATAGCAGTTAAGGGTATTGTGTCACTGTATTGATTAGCATTGTCCAAGTGGTAATTATCAGCTATTGTTCTTGTGTGATGTTAAGGATATTTTAATACTGTGTTAGTAATAAAGTTTGTTTTAATATATCATATCCCTATTTTGTCATGAAATCACTTCTGGAACAAGGTATCCTTTCCTCACGGTCTTAAAAAATTCAAATTAAATATTGGGGTTTCTGTCCAGGATCCTCTCCACTGTTGGGGTCTGGTCCGGCATCATAATAACAGGATGTGGCCATTCTCTTGTCAATGCAAAGGTCATACGCTGAAACACAACAGATGGGTTGACTGAGGTCAATTCACAAATCCATGCAGTGATACATGATACTGAACAGAATGTCATTGGCTAAAGTTTGTACACCTGTGGCCATTATTTCCACTGGGAATTTCTGTTGTGATTTCTGACCAGTGAATATCAAGTGAAATTTATTTTCCATCCTTGCAAACTGCTAGATCCTGATACCATGGTAACGGTTAGTGTTAATGAACCTCAAAGCAGTTTTAATCCCAAGAGTTGGAGAAAGGCTCAGCCCTCTGATTGGTGAAGCAATCATAATATAATGTTTGGTCTGCAGTGGAATTAAGAAATAAATAGTATTGAGACAGCTGAGTCATCTACGTGCTGGCACCTTAAGTAGAAATTAGTATTCTGTCAATAAATCTCATTAAGTCTTTAAGCAAAATGCAAATTTTACTGTAAGAGGAACACAAAAGAAGTGGCTGGTCTGCATGCAAATGTAGTTTATTCTCAATTGCTTGTGAAATTCATTAATCCAGAGATTTATCTCAGTTTCTACGCACTTTCTTTTGAAATATAAATTTAATTAGCAAACAAGGAATATGGAAATTAAGGATTCATGGGTTTACACTTTCTCGATCGCAAAAATCAATGTTGAGATCAGTTACTGACCTCATAGTTATCTCAGCCAGCTACCATAGGGCATCAACCATTTCCCATCACCATTGGTGTCAATTACAAAGATGTCGACAGTTTAAGACAGTTCAATAAATTCCTACCCCGCACTTTCCATTTCAAACTACATCACCTAGAGAGTGGTGAGAATGTGGAACTCAATGCCACACCAATTGGTTGAGATGAATAGTAAAGAAGAATTTCAGGGAAAGCTGGATAAACACACGACGGCGATAGAATAGAAGGCTATTGTGACAGAGTTAGAAGTAGGGTGTGAGGGAGCTCACCTGAAGCATAAACCTGTTTGGCCAAATTATCTGCATTTCTGTGCTGTGAACTTTCTGTAATGAAGACTGCAGCAAATTACATAACCAGCAGAATGGGCATGTAAATGATCAATAGATTTCAATGTCGAGAAGTATGAGGTGATACATTTTGGTGGGGGAAAATAAGGACACGACTGCACCTTGTAAAATGAATCTTGGTGGGGTCGAGGCACAGATTTGTAAATCATTAAATATAGTAATGTAAGTAGAATTCTTTGACTATAAAAATTGAACCAGTGGCAGAACCATATGTAAACTGTATTGAGTGCAACATGACCAATGTATATAGTGATGGCGGCCTGTTTAGCTCAGTTGGCTAAACAGCTGGTTCATGATGCAGAATAAGTCCAACAACACAGGTTCAATTCCCGTACCGGCTGAGGTTATTCATGAAGGCCCCACCTTCTCAATCTTGCTCTACCCCTGAGGTACGGTGACCCTCAGGTTAAATCACCACCAGCCAGCCTTCTCCCTCAAAGGGGAAAGCAGCCCGATGGTTCTTGGGGACAGTGGCAATTTTACTTTATATAGTTGGCACAGACGTCTATTCCCTGTAATGAAAATATTGAAATGTTTGTAGTGTTGTCATTACTGAATTAATACACTTCAGAGTGCATTTGAATGGCAGGAGGAAATGTGAACATCTTTGCACTTTTTTGTTTGATAATTTGAAATGTTTTGTAATGTCTCTTCCAGATACTTTATGAATAAAGTATATTTTTGCAAAACAGAAACCGAGGTACGGGATCCTGGAGTTTGGAAAAATGGCAGCAAAACTGCTTCTGGCTTGGTTTACATGCCTGTAATGCCTGGAAGGGTGCCCTGCGATGACTTAGGTGTGCCAGAAGTATGCAGAGTGGGCAGATCATGACATCACTCAGTGTCTAACGCTAATTTTTCACCAGACATGCCAATATGGACTTCACAAATCCTGTTAGTGGCCTTTCTCAAACAAACAATCTGAGCTGAATTAATACTGAATGAAAGGAGCTGCATGGGACTTCAGGTGAAGTGCTTTCATCTTTCTTTTACTGCTGCAGAGTTAGTGTGCAGGAGACTGTAAAGTTGTCCGTCACAAGGGAGTTCTGTTGGATTTTTCCAAGGAGTTCTGTGAAGGTTGAAGACTCATCAGCAGAAAGCCTGCTTTCACTCATGAGCACAGTAAGAAGTCTTACAACACCATGTTAAAGTCCAACAGGTTTGTTTCAAACACTAGCTTTCGGAGCACTGCTCCTTCCTCAGGTGAATTCTTACTGTGCTCACCCCAGTCCAACGCCGACATCTCCACATCTTAAAAAAAAACTATAATGCCTTCATATGTCAACATGACTGTTCCAATCATTAACTTTCTTTATCTAAAGAAGGTTAACATTGTCTTTTATAATTAAACTGAACACATTAAGAGTCTTTTACAGCTTCTTTACTTTTCTCAAAAAAACCCCCACATTATTCACAGCATCGCTCAGATGTTGAGATGTTGGGCAGTGTGGTGGGACAGTGGTTAATGCTGCTGCCTCACAGTGCCAAGGACTCGGGTTCAATTCCAGCCTTGGGTGACTGTGGAGTTTATACATTCTCCCCGTGTCTACGTGAGTTTCCTCCAGGTGCTCCAGTTTCTTCCCACAGTCCAAAGAGGTGCAGGTTTGGTGGGGATAGGGTGGGGGCGGGGTGCTCTTTCAGAGGGTCACTGCAGACTTGATGGGCCGAATGGACTCCTTCTGCACTGTAGGGATTATATTGATTCTATGTTGTGCATCCATCTTGTGGATTCGGTAGTCATGGCTCTCAGTAATGAGGTGACATGCCACACAGGTGATATGTATGTTGCTTGTGGTGTTTTAGAAGACATTTTTGATGTTACTGATAATGTGTGGAGTTTGTACATTCTCCCCGTGTCTGCGTGGATTTCCTAAAGGTGCTCTGGTTTCTTCCCAGAGTACATGTTAGATGGATTGTCTGTGCTAAATTGCCCCTTAGTGTCCAAAGATTAGGTAGCATTACGGAGATAAGGCGGGAAATTAGGCCGAGGTAGAGTGCTCTTTCAGAGGGTGAGTGCAGATTCAGTGATTCTATGTGTCAGTTGCTGGCGACATTGTCGATGTCACATCAGTTGTTGCTGATGCTGTTGATGGTGTCTCAGTTGTTAGTGACGTTGCTGATATTGTATCTAACTTTTTCTGTTTTTCCAATCAGGTGTGGACCGAATATGGACACTGTTCCATCACATTTGTCTGTCTCATGACAATGCTTGGATCTTTCTTTGTCTCTCTGCATTTCCGAAGTGTTCTCTTGACCCTCAGGATGTGGTCTTTCTATAGAACCGTGTCCCTTTAGGTAATGTAGTGATGGTGTTGAATCCAGACTGTTGAGCAAATCCTTTGAGGTCAATGGGGCTCCATGAGCACTTCCAGGAATCCCTCGCTCATCAAACAGAACTTGTACTGCTGAGATGATTGCTGTAGCTCTCACATCTTTCACATTTCAGATAAAAGGGGACTTTGAGTAATAGCATGCTACTATGAGATGTCATTTTCCATTCTGTAGAAGAATTAGAAGACTTTCTCCTGCCTGGGTGCAAGATATTATTGAATATAATTATTTCATTGGATTATATTTGATCAGTGATCTCACAGGGCAAAATCAGGTGAAATTTTCCCCTGACATGGGAGTGTCCCTTTAAGAAAGGTTTGTGTCTTACCACATGGCTTCAGTGATGTCATTTTGTGGGTGAAGCTGGGCAGTGGCTGTGAGCTGTTTTTTACTTTTGCTCTCAGATTTGACTGCTGTGGACTATAGACAGGAGAAAATAAGTGTTTTGTTCCTGTCTCTCTATTTTCATTTTAAATATCTGTTCCAGTAAAAGCCCCATTGATTGTAGCTGCCAGCTTTGGTAACTTAAAAGATAGATTATGTTTGTAACTGTTAGAAATTCTTGCTACTTTTTCAAAAACCCAATAAAAACATTTATAAAAAAAAAGAGTGTAAGGGCGTGGGGGAGGGGGGGGGGGGGGCGTGAGGGGGGCGGGGGGGGGGGGGGGGGGGGTGTTGGTTTTGGGTTTATTTTGTTTTGTAATGTGAGTGTTAAATGTAAAAATGTTAAAATTTGAATAAAAATATTTTAAAAAAGAAGAAATTCTTGCTATGTGTTTATATAAATGTTAACTAAGTTCTTAGACTAAAGCTTGTTTTGATTACCATGTGCAGGAAGACTGATGAATCACATCTGAAGGGAAAGCACTTGTGCTCACCCTAGCCAAATTCAACATAAAGGTTGTAGGTCAGGTTGACTTTATAATATACTTAGGAGTTTTTAAACTCTGACCCATAATACCTTGTCTATGCTAGTGTGATTACTTCCAGTATTGGAATAAGGTAGTGATTGTACTTTATGTGGAGGGTGAATCTTTGGTTTATCCTCTGGATCAATAGTGATGTGTATTGATGCACAATCAATGGACACGAAACGTAGGTGAAGTCCGAAACGAAAGGCTTCAATCAGCAAGAAGTGAGCCTGGCAGCAGACGTACAGAAATGGCCTGGCTGCTGGGGCACACTGGTTCTTATACCCCGCCTCGTATGCAGAGCTACCTTCCTCTTAGCCAATAGGAACACAGAGAACATGATACTTGGGCCAATGGGCAGCGAGCCCTCTGCACCAATGGCAGCTCACATTCCCAGGTACCGTAATACCCCTAGTCATACTACCGCATTCACCCCTTGTTGAGAAAGGAACCGGAGGGGAGGGGGGGGGGCGTGTACAGGGAATGTGGACATGGAGAGGGGGGGGGGGGGGGTGTGTTCCACGCGAGTGGGTAAGAGACTGGTAGTATGACTACTGATGTCGGATTGTTCCTCTTCAACGGTGGCTGCCCACTGGCCCGCAACTATGTACAGGGTCGGGTCAGAACACAGTAACTATATACAGGTATGACAGAAAACAAAAACGAGAGAACAAGCAAGAACAAGGGTCCATCAACAGTTCACAGAGACTCGATCAGCCGATCGGGGGCCTTGGACGTCCTGTGCGACCTGCGGAGCTTCGCTGGAGACTTTGGAGTTGTGGGCGTCCATGACTCCGGGAGCGATGATCTGGTCCTTGGGCTGCGTCGGAGCTGGCGAGAGCCGGGCCAGGGGAGGGTCATCCGGTCCTCGAGGCAGCGCATGTAAGGGTGTTGGCGGGCTAGGGAGGGGAGCGCCTTCCGGGAGCAGTTGCGGATGGGGGGTGGTTAGGGGGGCTGGCGCCGGGGGCGATAGCGGGGATCCGGCGGATGCCAGGTCCTGTGGGGAGACCGTGTCCAGTCGGCCGTCAGGATACTCCACATACGCATGCTGCAGGTTACGCGTGGGGCAGCTGGACCCTCTCGACCAATGGGTCCGACTTGTGCACCCGCACATGTTTCCGGAGCAGGATGGGCCCGGGGGTAGCCAGCCAGGTCGGGAGCAGGGTCCCTGAGGAAGACTTCCTGGGAAAAACAAGAAGGCGTTTGTGAGGCGTTTGATTAGTGGATGTGCAAACAAGTGACCGGATTGAGTGGAGGGTGTCTGGGAGGACCTCTTGCCAGTGGGAGATAGGGAGATTTCTGGACCGTAGGGCCAGCAGGACGGTCTTCCAGACCGTACCGTTCTCCCTCTCGACCTGTCCGTTACCCCGGGGGTTGTAACTGGTCATCCTGCTGGAGGCGATGCCCCTGCTGAGCAGAAATTGACGCAGTTCGTCACTCATAAAGGAGGGCCCCTATCGCTATGAATGTAAGCGGGGAATCCGAACAGGGAGAAAATGGTGTGTAGGGCTTTAATGATGGTGGGTGTGGTCATGTCGGGGCAGGGGATGGCGAACGGGAAGCTGGAGTACTCGTCAATCACGTTGAGGAAGTACATGTTGCGGTTGGTAGATGGGAGGGGACCTTTGAAGTCCATGCTGAGGCGTTCAAAGGGGCGGGAAGCCTTTATCAGATGCGCTTGTTCGGGGCGGTAGAAGTGCGGCTTGCACTCCGCGCAGATGTGGCATTCCCTAGTCACTGTCCTGACCTCCTCGATGGAGTAGGGTAGGTTGCGGGGCTTTATAAAGTGGAAAAAGCGGGTGACCCCCGGGTGGCAGAGGTCCGCGTGGAGGGTTTGAAGGCAGTCCACTTGGGCGTTGGCACAGGTGCAGCGGGACAGGGTGTCGGGAGGCTCGTTCAGCTTCCCAGGACGATACAAGATATCGTAATTGTAGGTTGACAGTTCGATCCTCCACCGCAAGATCTTGTCGTTCTTTATTTTGCCCCTCTGTGCATTGTCGAACATGAAGGCCACTAACCGTTGGTATGTGAAGAGGGTGAACCTCTTGCCGGCAAGATAGTGCCTCCAGTGTCGCACAGCTTGGATGAGGGGACGGGCCTTGTCGGCGTAATTGGGGACCCACTGGGCGTAATATGAAAAGAAACCAAGACAGCGCTTGAGGGCTTTGGGGGAGTGGGGGAGGGGGAGCTCCATCAGGGGGCGCATGCGTTCCGGGTCAGGGTCTATCACTCCGTTACGCACTACTTAGCTGAGGATGGCTAGACGGTCGGTGCTAAACACGCATTTGTTCTTGTTGTAGGTCAGGTTCAGGAGTTTTGCGGTTCGGAGGAATTTACGGAGATTGGTGTCGTGGTCCTGATGATCGTGGCCGCAGATGGTGACATTATCGAGATACGGGAAGGTTGCCCGTAAACCGTGTTGGTCGACCACTCGGTCCATCTCCCTTTGGAAGACCAAGACCCCGTTTGTGACACCGAAGGGAACCCTTAAAAATTGGTAGAGCCGCCCGTCCTCTTCGAACGCAGTGTACTTGCAATCACTCGCGCGGATGGGGAGCTGGTGGTAGGCGGACTTGAGGTCCACCGTGGAGAAGACCTTGTACTGCGCGATCCTGTTGACCAGGTCGGATATACGGGGGAGAGGGTGTGCGTCCAGCTGCGTAAACCTTTTGATGGTCTGGCTGCAGTCTATGACCATCCTATTCTTCTCCCCGGTCTTTACCACCAGAACTTGTGCTCGCCAGGGGCTGTTGCTAGCCTCGATGACCCTTTCCTTCAGAAGCCATTGGACTTCGGACCTGATGAAGGTCCGGTCCTGGGCACTATACCGTCGACTCCTGGTGGCGACAGGTTTGCAAACAAGGACAGGGGATCAACCTTGAGGGACGCGAGGCTGCAGACAGCGAGGGGGGGGGGGGGGCGCATAGGGCCGCCGAATTTAAATGTTAGGCTCTGGAGGTTACACTGGAAGTCTAACCCCAGGAGTGCTGCCGCGCAGAGGTGAGGGAGGACGAATAGCTTGTAGATTTTAAACTCTCTCCCCTGGACCGTGAAGTCCGCTATGCAGCACCCCGTGATCTACTGAGTGAGAGCCGGAGGCCAGGGCGATTTTTTGCTTAACCGGGTAGACAGGGAGAGCGCAGCGTCTTACTGTGGCGGGGTGGACGAAACTCTCTGTGCTCCCAGAGTCCAGCAGGCAGTTCGTCTCGAGGCCATTGAGTAAAATCTTCGTGGTCACTGTGGAGAGGGTACGGGGCTGAGACTGATCCAGCGTGACTGAAGCGAGTCGTGGCAGATAGTCGGAGTCTTCTTCAGGCAGGGAATAGTCACCCACGGGGTCCTCGGAGCCGATCCAAGGTGGCGGCTCCCGGGGGTCGCACATGGCGTCGGGGGTCGCACGTGGCTTTGGAGGATAGAGGCAGCGAGGTCCGCGGGCCGCACGGGGCCCCTGAAGAGAGCGAGGGGGGAGTCTCGCGGTCGCTGCTTGGGATCGCAGTGACCGCCTTTGCCTGGCAAATGGCCACAAAGTGGCCCTTCTTCCTGCAGCCCTTGCCGGTTGCGGAAGGGGCCGGGCAGCACTGACGGGGGTGCTTCGCCTGGCCGCAGAAATAGCAACGGGGCCCTGCGGGTTTTTTGGGGTGCCCTGCGGCGCAGGCCTGGGGGGGTATGAGTCCGTGGGAGAGAGAGAGGCCGAGTTCCACGCTGCCCAGGGGGCCGCTGCGTGGTCGGGGGCGTACGAGCGTGCGTTTTGGTTTGCGACGTCTAGGGAGGAGGTGAGGGCCCGTGCCTCCGTGAGGCTTAAAGTTTCTCTCTCCAACAGTCTTTGGCGGATCTGTGAGGACTGTATGCCTGCAACAAAGGTGCCTTGAATCAGGAGTTCGGTATGCTCAGCAGCAGACATCTGTGGGCAGCCGCAGTTCCTCCCGAGCACGAGGAGGGCACGGTAAAAATCGTCCAGTGACTCACCAGGTATCTGCTGCCTTGTGGCTAGTAAGTGCCAAGCGTAGACTTTGTTCACTGGCCGTATGAAATGTCCTTTGAGCAAGTCCATAGCCGTGTCGTAATCTGTCGTGTCCTCTATGAGCGTGTATACGGCGGTGCTGAAGCACGAGTGGAGGATGTGCATTTTCTGCTCCCTCGTTGGAACGTTTTCCGCCGTGCTAAGGTAGCTGTTGAAACAAGCCAGCCAGTGCTTAAATGCGGCTGTTGCATTCGCTGCATGAGGGCTGAGTCGAAGACACTCCGGCTTGATGCGGAGCTCCATCCTTTAAAATCTTGTTGATTAAATTGATGCACAATCAATGGACACGAAACGTAGGTGAAGTCCGAAACGAAAGGCTTTAATCAGCAAGAAGTGAGCCCACAGCAGACGTACAGAAATGGCCTGGCTGCTGGGGGACACTGGTTCTTATACCCCGCCTTGTATGTGGAGCTACCTTCCTCTTAGCCAATAGGAATACAGAGAACACGATACTTGGGCCAGTGGGCAGCGAGCCCTCTGCACCAATGGCAGCAAACACTCCCAGGTACCGTAATACCCCTAGTCATACTACCACAGGTGAATCATTGGTTTATCCTCTGGATCAATAGTGATGTGATGTTCAAAATCTTCAAAGCATCAAATTGTTTCATCAAAATACTCCAGGTACAAATGGACCCAGACCAGATCCTTATTTCTTCTGAACGGAGGGCACTTTTCAATGGGTGTACTGTAGGACCATAAGACGTAGGAGAAGATTTAGGCCATTTACCCATCGAGTCTGATCCGTCATTCAATCATGGCTGATACATTTCTCATCCCCATTTTCCAGCCTTCTCCACATAACCCCTGATGCCCTTATTAATCAAGAACCTATCTATCTCTTGTCTTAAAGACACTCAGTGATTTGGCCTGCGGCAAAGAATTCCACAGATTCACCACCCTCCAGCTGAAGAAATTGCTCCTCATCTCAGTTTTAAAGGATTGTCCCTTCAGTCTGAGGCTGTGGCCTCAGGTTGTAGTTCTTCCAACTAGTGGAAAGATCCTCTCCACGTCCACTTTATCTAGTCCTCTCAGTAGCCTGTAAGTTTCAATAAGATACCCCCTCATCCTTCTAAACTCCAATGAGTACAGATCCAGAGTCAACCTCCTCTGGACCCTCTCCAAGGTTAGCACATCCTTCCTTAGATATGGGGCCCAAAACTGCTCACAATACTCCAAATAGGGTCTGACCAGAACCATATACAGCCTCAGAAGTACATCCCTATTAGAACATAGAACATAGAACAGTACAGCACAGAACAGGCCCTTCAGCCCTCGATGTTGTGCCGAGCAATGATTACCCTACTCAAACCCACGTATCCACCCTATACCCATTACCCAACAACCCCCCCTTAACCTTACTCTTTAGGACACTAGGGGCAATTTAGCATGGCCAATCCACCTAACTCGCCCTCTTGACATGAATGTTATCATTGCATTTGCCTTCCTAACTGCCGACTGAACTTGCATGTTAACCATACTAACTTCAACCCTCAGTGCCACCTCCTTCATCTCATGGTTCAATGAAATCAACTGCTGCTCTTCACAACTGTCCAAGTCAAGGTCCACCTGTTTCAGTGACATAGAACATGCAGTAATCATATTTCCCTTTGTCCATCCCTCTGGTTTGGGTTGTTGTTTCTCTATATGACATCCGCCTGATGTTGCTCTGTTTCAGAGAATCTTTATTTGGGGCCCCATTTCTATCAAATTTTAAGGAAACGTTGGTGTTGATATTTCCTTATCTAATTCAGGATTTATCTTGTTTATAATGCCAGGGTCTTACTTATGGACACTGTTTTGTGGCTCCCAGCAGTGTGGAATGAACACAGTTTTAGAGACAAATATCAGAGCTGACATCAAGTCCATTTGAACCATTCCACCATGTGTGCAGAAGGATAAGTTGCTGTTTTGGTACACAGGCTATAGTGAGTGATGTGGCATTCTAGGTACTTATGTGTACATACTTATGAACATAACGTTGCACATGAACATACGGATTAGGAGCAGGAGTAGGCCACTTACACCCTCGAGCCTGCTCCGCCATTCATTAAGATCATGGTTGAAGTGATCAACTCCACATTCCTGCAACCCCCTTCCCCCCTCCTTTAGCTCAGTGAGCTGGACAGCTGGTTTGTGAAGCTGGACAAGGCCAGCAGCACAGGTTCCTACCCAAACAGGGGCCACCAGCTTACCCAAAGAGGGGCCGGAATGTGGCGACTCGGTGCTTTTCACAGAAACTTCATACTTGTGACAATGAAAGATTATTATTATTGTTCCAACATCATATTGGAATACTGTACACTAATATAAATGTCAGTCAAGCAGCTTTTTCTCTACAATTTTATTATTACAAGCAAACTGTTGAAATAAAATGATTTTTGTATGCAATACCCTATTGCTGGAGTCTCCCGGACAGTGTGGGAGGGTTGGTAACCCCTCCCTTCCCCCCCGCCGGCAGGGGCGCTGCAGAGGCCCCGCCCACTGCGATCCGGGTCCGCGGGGCGTCGGGGCGCATGCGCAGTACCCGCAGTTCATTGTGCCCATGGCCGCCGAGATGAGCTCAGAGGTTTCTGAACCGGTGACTCTGACAGCACCGAGCAACCCGGTGACACCCGGTCCCGGGCAGGTGAGGGTGATAGGAGCGGTGCCTGCCCGCGGAGGGAAGCGGCGCTCCGGGTAAGAGTTTTACAATCACTCGAGACTTCTCCCCCAACTCCATTTAAACCCCGGGACCGGCGAGAGCGGTAGCCATTGAGGAGGAGGGGCCAGAGTAACCGGGGGAGGAGGGGCCAGAGTAACCGGGGGAGGAGGGGCCAGAGTAACCGGGGGGAGGGGCCAGAGTAACCGGGGGGGAGGGGCCAGAGTAACCGGGGGGGAGGGGCCAGAGTAACCGGGGGGGAGGGGCCAGAGTAACCGGGGGGAGGGGCCAGAGTAACCGGGGGGGAGGGGCCAGAGTAACCGGGGGGAGGGGCCAGAGTAACCCGGGGGGAGGGGCCAGAGTAACCCGGGGGGAGGGGCCAGAGTAACCCGGGGGGAGGGGCCAGAGTAACCCGGTGGGAGGGGCCAGAGTAACGGGGGGAGGGGTCAGAGTAAGGGGGGGGGGAGGGAGGGGTCAGAGTAAGGGGGGGAGGGAGGGGGCCAGAGTAACGGGGGAGGGGCCAGAGTAACGGGGAGGGGCCAGAGCAACGGGGGGAGGGGCCAGAGCAACGGGGGGAGGGGTCAGAGCAACGGGGGGAGGGGCCAGAGCAACGGGGGGAGGGGCCAGTGCAACGGGGGGGGGCCAGTGCAACGGGGGGAGGGGTCATAGCAACGGGGGGGAGGGGTCAGAGCAACGGGGGGAGGGGTCAGAGCAACGGGGGGAGGGGCCAGAGCAACGGGGGGAGGGACCAGAGTAACCGGGGGGGAGGGGCCAGAGTAACCCGGGGGGAGGGGCCAGAGTAACCCGGGGGGAGGGGCCAGAGTAACCCGGGGGGAGGGGCCAGAGTAACCCGGGGGGAGGGGCCAGAGTAACCCGGTGGGAGGGGCCAGAGTAACGGGGGGAGGGGTCAGAGTAAGGGGGGGGGAGGGAGGGGTCAGAGTAAGGGGGGGGAGGGAGGGGGCCAGAGTAACGGGGGAGGGGCCAGAGTAACGGGGGAGGGGCCAGAGCAACGGGGGGAGGGGCCAGAGCAACGGGGGGAGGGGCCAGAGCAACGGGGGGAGGGGCCAGAGCAACGGGGGGAGGGGCCAGAGCAACGGGGGGAGGGGCCAGAGCAACGGGGGGAGGGGCCAGTGCAACGGGGGGGGGGGGGGTGGGGGGGGCCAGTGCAACGGGGGGGAGGGGTCATAGCAACGGGGGGGAGGGGTCAGAGCAACGGGGGGAGGGGCCAGAGCAACGGGGGGGAGGGGCCAGAGCAACGGGGGAGGGGCCAGATTAACGGGGGAGGGGCCAGATTGACTGGGGGAGGGGCCAGATTGACCAGGGGGAGGGGCCAGATTGACCAGGGGGAGGGGCCAGATTAAGGGGGGAGGCCGGCCAGATTAACTGGGGGGAGGGGCCAGATTAATGGGGGGGTGAGGGGCCAGATTAACGGGGGGAGGGGCCAGATTAACGGGGGGGGGGGGGGGGAGGGCCAGTGTCACAGGCTGGGAGGGCCAGTGTCACGGGGGGAGGGGCCAGAGTCACGGGGTGAGGGGTCAGATCACAGGGGAGGGGCCAGAGTAACCGGGGGGAGGGGCCAGATTAATAGGGGGGGGGGGGCAGATTAACAGGGGGGGGGCAGATTAACGGCGGGGGGTGGAGAGAAGGGGCCAGAGTAACCAGGGGGGAGGGGCCAGAGTCACGGGGGGAGGGGCAGAGTCACGGGGGAGGGGCAGAGTCACGGGGGAGGGGCAGAGTCACGGGGGATGGGCAGAGTCACGGGGGGGGGCAGATTGGCAGGGGGGAGGGGCCAGATTAACTGAGGGGGGGAAGGGGCCAGAGTAATCTGGGGGGGAGGGGCCAGAGTAATGGGGAGGGAGGAGGGGCCAGAGTAACTGGGGGAGGAGGGGCCCGAGTAATTATGGGAGGGGCCAGGTTAACAGAGGGGCGGGTCTAGGGTAACAGAAGGGAGGGGTTAGGGTAATAGAAGGGATGGGCTAGGGTAACGGGATGGGCTAGGGTAACTGGGAGAGGGGCTAGGGTAACTGGGGGGAGGAGCTTGGGTAACTGGGGGGAGGGGCTAGGGTAAATGGGAGGGGGCTAGGGTAACTGGGGGAGGGGCTAGGTTAACTGGGGAGGGGCTGGGGTACAAAGAACAAAGAAAAGTACAGCACAGGAACAGGCCCTTTGGCCCCCAAGCCCATGCCGCCCGACTAAACTACAATCTTCTACACTTCCTGGGTCCATATCCCTCTATTACCATCCTATTCATGTATTTGTAAAGATGCCCCTTAAATGTCACTATCGTCCCTGCTTCCACCACCTCCTCTGGCAGCGAGTTCCAGGCACCCACTACCGTCTGTGTAAAAAAACTTGCCTGGTACATCTACTCTAAACCTTGCCCCTTGCACCTTAAACCTCTGCCCCCAAGTAATTGACCCCACTGCCATGGGGAAAAGCCTCTGACTATCGACTCTGTCTATGCCCCTCATAATTTTGTAGACCTATATCAGGTCGCCCCTCAACGTCCGTCGTTCCAGTGAGAACAAACGGAGTTTATTCAACCGCTCCTCATAGCTAATGCCCTCCATACCAGGCAACATCCTGGTAAATCTCTTCTGCACCCTTTCTAAAGCCGCCATGTCCTTGTGGTAGTGTGGCGACCAGAATTGAACACTATACTCCCAAGTGTGGCCTAACTAAGACTCTATACAGCTGCAGCATGACTTGCCAATTCTTATACTCATTGCCTTGGCCAATGAGGGCAAGCATGCTGTATGCCTTCTTGACTACCTTCGCCACCTGTGTTGCCCCTTTCAGTGACCTGTGGATCTGTACACCTCGATCTCTCTGACTTTCAATACTCTCAAGGGTTCTACTGGGGGAGGGGCTAGGGTAATGTGGGGGGTGGGATATGGTAACCGGGGGGAGGGGCTAATGTAACGGGGTGGACTAGGGTAACTGTGGAAAGGGCTAGGATAACTGGGGGAGGGGCTAAGCTAATAGCAAGAGGGGCCGGTAATCAGAGGGGAAGGGCTGGTAACCTGCGGGGAGGGGCCCAGAGGAAGTGGTGGGAGGGGCCCAGAGGAAGTGGTGGGAGGGGCCCAGAGGAAGTGGTGGGAGGGGCCCAGAGGAAGTGGTGGGAGGGGCCCAGAGGAAGTGGTGGGAGGGGCCAGAGAAGTGGGGGAGGGGTCAGAGAAGTGGGGGAGGGGTCAGAGAAAGGGTGGGAAGGGCAGGGCATCCTGACAGGAAGGTGCAGGGCATCCTGACAGGAAGGTGCAGGGCATCCTGACAGGAAGGTGCAGGGCATCCTGACAGGAAGGTGCAGGGCATCCTGAGGTCAGGGGCAGGGCATCCTGAGGGAAGGTGCAGGGCAACGAGGGTTGGGGGTCACAGCAACAGGAGGGCAGGGCCAGCCAGGGCAATGATGGGGTTGGAGAATAGGCTACGTTTCTGGTGGGATAGGGAAGGCATGATGCAGTGATAACCCAGACAAGGGGCCATGGTGACCAGGGTGAAGGACTGTGGGGGAATGGTACCTGACTATTGGAGCCCAGGTAAAGGAGGCTGGCCCTGGCAATGGGACTGCCCTGGGGAAAAGGCCAGGATATCAGCAGGAAGAGCCACACTAACCAGTTTGTGTGGCCGGATAACCAATGGGAAGGGCCCAAGTCTTGCTTTTATTCTTGAAATCAAAACTTTTTCTGACTTTCAGGTGTGCTCAGTCTGCTCCACTTCACATAATTTTGATGTTCCATAATTTATCTTGAAGAGTCCTTTCTGACTCTGCCAACTTTGTGCTGTTCCATTAATTGGGAAAAACATAGCCACAATTTGCTCTCTACTTTGTACAAGGAAACTGCATTTCATACATCTCAAATCCACTAGCTTTTAATGTTTCAAACTTCAAGGTG
Source organism: Scyliorhinus canicula (assembly GCF_902713615.1). Taxonomy (NCBI): domain Eukaryota; kingdom Metazoa; phylum Chordata; class Chondrichthyes; order Carcharhiniformes; family Scyliorhinidae; genus Scyliorhinus; species Scyliorhinus canicula. The sequence continues at coordinate 48,534,079 of NC_052157.1, read as the reverse complement.
CCTGGACCCAGAGATTAACAGTTATCTTAAATGTGATACTGCTATGTGGAGCAGGGTTGAATAGCCTACTCCTACTCAGTCCCATGTTCCTTTATTTTTGACAGACAACAGTTAATTACACTTATTTTCAAAATTCTATCAAAATCCTGAGGGATACCATTGAACAGAAACTGAACTGGACTAGCCATTTAAATACTGTGGCTACAAGAGTGATTCAGAGGCTGGGAATACAGCGGCACGTAACTCATAGAATCATAGAATTTACAGTGCCGAAGGAGGCCATTCGGCCCATCGAGTCTGTAGCGGCCCCTGAAAGAGCACCCTACCTAAGCCCATACCTCCACCCTGTCCCCGGAGCCCAGTAACCCCAACTAACCTTTGGACACTACGGGGCAATTTAGGATGGTCTATCCACCTAACCCGCACATCTTTGAATTCATCTCCTGACTCCCCAAACCCTGTCACTATTTACAAGGCACAAGTCAGGAATGTGATGGAATACTCTTCAGTTGTCTGGATGAGTGCAGCTCCAGAAGCACAATCCATCCAGGGCAAAGCAGTCCACTTGATTGGCACCCCTTCCACAAGCATTCACTCCCTCCACTACTGATGTAGAGTAGCAGCCGTGGGTACCAGCTACAAGATGCACTGCAGGAACTTATCAAGACTCCTTAGGCAGCACCTTGGAAACCCACGACCACTACCATCTAAAAGGACTAGGGTAGCAAATACATGGGACACCACCACCTAGAAGTTCCAAGCCACTCACCATCTTGACTTGGAAATATATTGCCCTTTCTTCACTGTCACTGGGTCAAAATCCTGAAACTCCCTCCCTAACTGCACTTTGGGCGTTTTTACGCCACGGGGACTGCAGTGGTTCAAGAAGGCAGCTCAAAAACACCATCTTGAGGGAAATTAGGGGTGGGTGATAAATGCTGCTCCAGCCAGTGACGCTCACATCCCATGAATGAATTAAAGAAATCAAGAATTTTAAAATATTGCAAGGTAATAAAGTACATGATAATGATTTGTGATCTGTCCCATTGGTACTTTTGGCAGCTCTGTTCCAGCACATAAAGGAAATCTTGGAATCAAACAGTATCTCTGGCACTGTCGCAGACAATGATAGAAAAGAGTTGTCACTTGGTAATAACATTCTCTCAAACTGAACCTCTTGGATTGGAAATTGTTTTCAAGCAAGCTCATGTGTATTTTGGTTATCCAGGGCATTGATGAAACCATATCTCAAGTATTGTGTGCAGTTTTGGTCTCCTTATTTAAGGAAGGATTTAAATACATTGGAGGCAGTTCAGAGGAGGTTTATTAGATTGATGCTTGGAATGAATTGGCTGTCTTATGAGGACATGTTGGACAGGCTGGGCTTGTTTCCACTGGAGTTTAGAAGAATCAGGAGTGACCTGATTGATGTATACAAGACCTGAATGATCTTGGCAAGGTATACAATGAAAGGATGTTTCCTCTCGTGGGTGAGTCCAGAACTGGGGACACTTTTAAAATTAGGAATCGCACTTTTAGGACAGAGATGAGGGGAATTTTCTTCTCTGAAGGGTGTCCGACTTTGGAACATTCTGCCTCAGAAGGTGGTGGAAGCGGTGTCACTGAATATTTTAAGGCAGAGACAGACGGACAGACGCTCCCACTGCATATGTTCGTTCGTGTGTCCCGCAAGGGGCCATACTTTCTGAGTGGACGGTGCTTAGTTAGTCTGCTTGATTGCAGTGGATGTACCATTTATGTTGGACTTGATATTTATATTTTTCCCCAGTGCTCTTGAGTTGCAGTGATGTATTCACATTATGACATGTCATCAGCATGAGGGCTGGGATAATTGGGTTACTTACAACAAAGTCAGCTTTTTGCACAAGTTTTTTTGTTCAGCGTTCTTTTTCATTCTCAGCATGTGAGTGACAAAGCCAACATTTATTGTTCATTCCTAATTGTCCTTGAGAAGGTGAGCTGCCTTCTTGACCAGCTATAATCCATTGATACATTCAGTGCTGTGAGGGAGGGAGTTCCAAGATCTTAACGCAGCAATATGTCAAGTCAGGCTGCTGTATGACTTGGAGGGGAACCTGCAAGGTGGTGTTCTCATGATACTGCCACTTTTGTTCTCGGTGGTAGAGGTTGTGGGTTTGGGAGAGGGTGGCGAAAAAACCTTTGCGATTTGCTGCTGTCCAACTTGTAGTTGGTACACACTGCTTCCCCTGTGCAGGGAGTGAATGCTCACTGGTGTAGATGGGATAAGAACATAAGAACTAGGAGCAAGAGTAGGCCATCTGGCCCTTCGAGCCTGCTGTGCCATTCAGTAAGATCATGGCTGATCTTTTGTGGATTCAGCTCCATTTTCCCGCCCGAACACCATAACCCTTTATTCCTTTATTCTTCAAAAAACTATTTTTCTTCATCTTGAAAACATTTAATGAAGGAGCTTCACTGGGTATGGAATTCCATAGATTCACAACCCTTTGGTTGGGGAAGTTCCTCCTAAACTCAGTCCTAAATCTACTTCCCCTTATTTTGAGGCTGTGCCCCCTCGTTCTGCTTTCACTCGCCTGTGGAAACAACCTGCCCGCATCTATCCTATCTATTCCCTTCATAATTTTATATGTTTCTATAAGATCCCTCCGCGTCCTTCTAAATTTCAATGAGTACAGTCCCAGTCTACTCAACCTCTCCTCGTAATCCAACCCCTTCAGCTCTGGGATTAACCTAGTGAATCTCCTCTGCGCACCCTCCAGTGCCAGTACGTCCTTTCTCAAGTAAGGAGACCAAAACTGAACACAATACTCCAGGTGTGGCCTCACTAAAACCTTATCCAGTTGCAGCATAACCTCCCTAGTCTTAAACTCCACCCCTCTCGCAATAAAGGACAAAACTCCATTCACCTTCTTAATCACCTGTTGCGCCTGTAAACCAACTTTTTGCGATGCTGATCAAATAGGTTGCTGTGTCCTGGATGGCGTTGTTCTTTTTGTGTGTTATTAGAGCTGCACTCATCCAGCCGAATGGAGAGTTTTCTATCGCATTTGTGCTTTGCAGATGGTGGACAGTCTTCCAGGAGTCGGGGCATGATTACTCACCACAGAATTCCAACCTCTGATCTATTCTTGGAGCCAACATATTTATATTACTGGCCCAGTTAGGTTTCTGGACAGTGGTGACCCATAGGATGTTGACGGGAGGGGTTGAGCAATGGTAATACCGATGCATGCCAAGGACAGATGGTTAGACTCTCTTGATGGTCTTTACCTGGCATTTAGGTGACATGAATGTTACTTGCCACTTATCAGCTTGAATGCTGTCCAGGGCTTGTTGCATTGGTGACACAGCTGAAGGTGGTAGAACCTTAGGCACTGCTCTTGGGAACTCCTGGAGCATTTTCTTGGGAGTTAGATAATTGGTTTGTAACAACCAGAACAATTTTCTTTTGTGATAGGTATGACTCCAACCAGGGGAGCGTTTTCCTCCAATTCCCATTGACTTGGATTTTACTAAGGCTGCTTGATGCCATTGTTGATCAAATGCTAACTTGAAGCCACTCTAACCTCAGCTCCTGAATTCAAGGCTGTAATGAGGCCTGGAGCCAAGTTGCCCCGATGGAACCCAAGCTGAACATTGGTGAGCAGGTTTGCAGAGTACAAAAGCCAGAAAATTATGCAGTACCTTTGTCAAATACTAACTGCCTCGAGTACTCTGTCCAATTCTGGACACTGCACTTTAGGAAGAATGTGAAGGCTTTACAGAGGATACAGGAAAGATAGACAATGGTGGTTCCAAGATTGAGGAACTTCACTTACCAGAATAGATTGGAAAAGCTGGCTTTGTTCACCTTAGAGAAGAGAATGTTGAGAGGAGATTTGACAGGTGTTCAAATCCTGAGGGATCTGGACAAAGTCAATATTTTAAAACAATTTAAAGTACCCAATCCTTTTTTCCCATTAAGAGGAAATTTAGTGTGGCCAATCCATCTACCGTGTGGGGATGAGATCCATGCAGACACGGGAGAATGTGAAAACTCCACATGGACAGCGTCCCGGGGCCGGGATCAAACCCGGGTCCTCGGTGCTGTGAGGCAACAATGCTAACCACTGCGCCACCGTGCCGCCCATGGACAAAGTAGATGTTAAGGAACTGTTCTCATTGGTAGAAGGGCCAGCACCAGAGGACACATTCAAAATAATGATTGGCGAAAGAACCAATGGTGACGTGAGGCAATCCTTTGCAACGCAGCGGTGTCTAGGGTCTCGAATGCATTACTGAGAGTGTGGTGGAGGCAGATTCAACATGGCCTTCAAAAAGGAATTGGATAAGCACTCAAAGAGAAAAGCACTGCAGGGTTAGGGGGAAATGGCAGGGGAATGGGACGAGCTGATTTGCTCTTGCAAAGAACTGATGTTGACATGACAAGCCGCGAGGCACCTTTCTGTGCTGTAACCATGCTATGATCCTACAAATAAACCATGCTTTTCTGCGTGTAAATTGTTTTGTAAAAGATAAGCAGGTGAATTTTAAAGACATTTTAAAATAAAACTGAAAGATGTTACGTAAATTTAGGACAATCCAGAGTAATTTTCAGTCCTAACTGTCAAAAGTGAATGTTTGTTCGTCGTGCCTTTGGTTTTCACTATAATGCTGCAGCTGGAATGGATCTTGCAGTTCTCCCTGCACTGTTGTTGTGGAACGAGGCCTGAATTTTGAAAGGATAGCAATGTGCTCATGCATTGATTAGGGTGTGCGGCAAGAATCAGATTGCTTGCTTCTACAAAGCAAAAATCAATTAAACAAGAGACAATCTGAACTAGATGCAAACAAATGTGCTTAGTATTCATTGAGAGTTCCAGCTGTAGGTATACTAAACATACATCATATATATTTTCATTCCTTATCCAGAACCAAACTTGGTAAGTCACAAGCCAGATCTGTTGCTTGTAAATATGGTACGCTCTTCCAATCACTGCCTAGTCTAGACATAGATTATACAAATTTAAAAATATGTTTTAAAAAAGCGTTGTAGTTTGTTTTGATTTACAGTCTAGCGTCTCATCAAATTACGCTTTAGAACCTTACTCTTTGAGTCTTTGCAAATATTGTAATGGAATTCTGGCCTTTGTACCTTGAGAATAGACTGCACTGGGTAGGAGTCACACTTCAGCTATGTATAGAACATAGAACTGTACAGCACAGTACAGACCCTTCGGCCCACGATGTTGTGCCAAACTAGTCTGAAACTAAGATCAAATCAACCTACTCCCAATCATTCTAGTGCACTCCATATGCCTATCCAATAACGCTTGAAAGTTCCTAAAGTGTCGACTCCACTACCATAGCTGGGAGTGCGTTCCACGAGTTTGTTTTTAAATAATGGGATTACATCTACCACCCTCCAATCTGCTGTAACTATTCCAGAGTCTACAGAATTTTGGAAGATGACAACCAATAGATTTCCAAGATCACCTCCTTCAGTACCCTGGGATATTGATTATTAGGCCCTGGGGATTTATAGGCTGTCAGCCCAGTTAATTTCTCCAGTACTTTTTTTTTAGTAATACTATTTTCTCTTTCCCAATAAACCCTTGGTTCCTAGCATTTCTGGGAAGTTATTTCTTCTTTCCTCCTTGAAGACAGAATTAAATTAGTTGTTTAATTGCTCTACTTGCAAGTTTACTCTCGTACTCTACCCTTCCCCTCGTAATCAATCTCTTGGAGCTTATTTGCTGAATTCTAAACTGCTCCCGATCCTCAGATTGTTTATTTTTCCAGCAACCTTATTAGAACTCTTTGGATCTAATACTATCCTTAATTTCTTTTGTTAGCCATGGTTGGGCCACTTTTCCTGTTGTGTCTTTGCGCTAGAAAGGAATGTATAACTGTTGCAATGCACACATTTGTTTCTTAAATATTATCCATTGCCGATCCATCTTCATGCCTTTTAATGAAGTTCCCCAATCTATCTTAGCCAACGCACGTCTCATACCTTCGTAGTTTCCTTTGTTTAGATTTAGGACCCTAGTTTTGGATTGGACGACTTCACTTTCCATCCTAATGAAAAATTCTATCATGTTATGGTCACTGGTCCCTGAAGCATCCCACACTACAAAACTATTAAATAGCCCCTTCTCATTTTATAATACCAAATCGAGGGTAACATGTTCCTAATTGGTTCCTCGATTTATCTGTCTAAGTAACCATGCCATATGTACTCCAAGAATTCAGCTGCCACAGTATATTATTGCTAATTTGGTTTGCCCAATCTATATGTAGATTAAAGTTACCCTTGTTACATGCATCTCTAATTTCCTGTTCTATTCCAAACCCTACCTTATCGCAAATGTTTGGAGGCCTATGGGCACCTCCCAGTAATGTTTTCCACCTTTGTTATTGCTTCTTAGCTCCATCCATACTGATTCTACATCTAGATTTTCTGAGCCAATATTCTTTCTGATGATTGTACTGACTTCATCCTTAACTAACAATGCCATTCCCTTCATTTTTGCCTGCCCTTCCTAAATATCAAAAACCCTTGGATATTCAGTTCCCAGCCTTGGTCACTCTGCAGTTATGTGTCTGTAATTGCAATCATATCGTACCCGTTTACATCTATTTGTGCTGATAATTGGTCTACCTTCCTGTGAATGCTCCATGCATTTAGATACAGTGACTTTAGACTTGTTTTTTACACAAAGATCTTTGTACATTGACCTGAATTGCTGCAAGCACTTTGTTTCCTCTCCATTCCACTTTTGCTTTCTACTTTTCCGTTTTTCATTTCTATCTTTGTTTCTCTCTTTTATGTCTCCTTGCTCGGGTTCCAATCCCCCTGCAATTCCAGGTTAAACCTTCTTCCACAGTACTAGTGATCACCCATGTGAGGATATTGGTCCCGGTCTTGCTGGGGTGCAACCCATCCAGCTTGTACAGGTCCCATCTTCCCAGAACTGGTCTCAATGCCTTCAGGAATCTAAATCCCTCCTACTTAAACCCATCTCTCCAGTTATGCATTCTTCTTGTCTGTTCTTCTATTGCTGATCTTGCTAGATCGTGGCACTGGGAGTAATTCTAAGAGCACTTCCTTTGAGGTCCTGCTTTTAAATTTATTTCCTAGCTCCTTATATTCTGCTTCCAGGACCTCATCCCTCTTGTCTATGTCATTTGATATTGATGTAAAACTGCTCAGATTTAGTCCTCACGATTAATTGGTAATAATTACAAAAGCGGAGTCTCAGCAGCTGATAGACGTTTGATGAGACATCTTGTACATCGTCTGCTAAGGCCCTGAGGAGCAGCATGCAGTAGATCAAGGTCTGGATAGTGGTAATGTGAGTGATCGTGAGATTCCTGACAGAAGCATCACAGCCACAGGCCAGTTGACCAGCATGGGTGCTTAGGTGTCATATATTTCTGTGGGGGGATGAATGAATGGAGGGATGAAACAATTGCGGTGTATGCAGGAAAGCTACTGGCAAGTTTAAATATTAGTTGAATGTTCAGGATGATGGACAATGGGGTGAAAGACTGGAAAATAAGAAAATGCAGTGCAAGTACTGAGGGTGAGTCCATAAGTGATTGTTGTGTCAGAAAGTGATGGTGTACGAGTGAAGAATAGTGCAAGAGGGAGATCCCACAGCAGCGTTTGTGACAGACATAAAAGGAGACGAGAAAGTTGTAGTTTGAATAGAACAGGCAATGAAATAAAGGCCACACATTGAGTTGGTAACAGACATAGACACAGAAGTCCTCATGATTTTGAAGTATTCAGGTGGTGGGTATTTACCCCCCACCAGACTGTTTGTCTTTTTGAAGTGGAACAGTAATCTAGGATTCTTACCCGCCAAAATAAAATAATATATCAGTTTGTTTAGGGTTAGGGTTTAATAAAAAAGGATTTGGGGAGAAAAATGAGAAGACACTGAAAAATAAATAAAAACCTTGGAACCACGTTCATTTTAATAGTTTGCACCCTGCCCTCAAGGATAGAGAGAGGTTGTTCCACTTTTGCAGATCTACTTGGATACTATTAACCATTCTGATGTAATTTAACTTATGAAGTGAGGCCCAGTTGTGGGCCATCCGGACCCCCGATAGCAAAAGCTTGTTTTAGCAATGTGAAAAGGTAGCATCCCCAGTTGGGCTTGTCTACCCGGAGTGTTAACTGGGAAACGTTCGCACTTGCCTAAGTTCAATTTATACCCAGAGAGGGAGCCCAAGGTGTTAAGCAACTTTATTATGCCTTCAATGGAGGGGGCTAGATCTGTAATATAAAGGAGTAGATCGTCCGTGTAAAGAAACATCTGATGCTACACCCCACCCCAACTAATACCCCTCCACTTACTTACTGGAAGACCTCAATGGTATAGAGAGCAGCTCTATTGCCAGAGCGAATAGGAGTGGGGAAAGTGGGCAGCCCAGCCTAGTGCCCCTATTCAAAGGAAAATAATCAGATTTCAAAGCGTTCGTACGATCACTGGCAGTAGGGGACTTATATAACAGATCCAGGAAACAAATTTATGGCCAAATCCAAACCTCCTAAGAGTCTTGAATAAATACTATTAAATACCTTTTCAGCATCCAGAGATACTGTCGCCTCAGGTTTGGGCACTGGGGAGGGGGAAAGAGAAACACTTAGCAGGCGACCTATATTGGCTGAGAACTGTCAAAACAGGCCGAAGCCTGTTTGATCCTCTGAGATTATACTTGGGAGGCAAGGCTCCAACCGAAGTGCCAGCACCTTAGCGAGTAGCTTGACGTCTGTGCTCAGAAACGAGACAGGGCGCTACGTGCCACACTCTCTGTCGGGTCTTTGCCCCTTTTGAGAAGCAGATAAATAAATAGAGGCTTTGGTGAGGGGCAGAGGCAACAACCCCTGGGATAGGGAATCATTGAACTTACCCAATAATAAAGGTACAAACTGCTCCGAGAACCTCTATCGGAAAGCCATCCGGACCAGGGTCCTTGGCAGACTGCATCAACCCAATATCTTTTTTAATTTCGTCAGGGCACAAGGGGGAGTCCAACTCACTGCTCCTTTCCCCTTCAACCATTGGGATGGATGGACTGTCCAGAAAATCGGACATGACAGATTTACCTGCAGGAGGCTCTGACCTGCAAAGATTGTGGTAAAAAGATTTTAAAACCGCATTAATCTGAGGAGGATAATTGGGTATCCCGAATTGGATATCTGTGATCTCCTGGGAGGCCATCTGCCATTTGAGATGGTGAGCCAGAAGGCCTCTGGCTTTCTCCCCACACTCATAAAGAGTGCCCCTGGAGCGTTTTAGCTGACCTATCACCCTGTTAGTAGAACTGGGTCTGTAATTGTTTCCCAGTTACCAATAGCACCGGAGTAGTATCAAGCAAGTACTGGTGATTCACCGCTCAAATGGAATGTACCAGCCTCTGCTGCTTCAACCTCGTTGTCTTCAATATATCCACCCAATAAGAGATAATTTCCCCCCAGTGGTCAGCCTTCAGAGCCTCCTACAAAGTGGAAGGTGAGATTGAATTGGATTTGTTAGATTTTATATAGTCGTCTATGGAAGTGGACACATGCTCACAAAATATTTTATCCGCTAACAGTGTAGTGTCTAATCTTCAGAGTGGGTGTTGTATGGGGACAGACTCGAGCAACAAATCAATAAAGTGTGGGACATGGTCCGAACTAACGATTGCTGAGTCCTCAGCCACCACCACTAAAGGGCGGAGAACCCTATCCAAACAAAAACAATCAATACACGAGTATGCCTGGTAGACATGTGAAAAAAACAAAAAGTCTCTATAATTTGGGTGCAAAAACCACCACGGATCCAACCCTCCCCGGCCCCGTCTGAGTCATAAAAGATGACAAAGCCTTAGCCATCCCCAATGGAACAAGAGATTTGGACTTGGAACGATCCAATTTAGGGTCCAAAACGCAAACACACCTAAATTAAGCTGATGTGAGTCTAGGTTGGAGAGGCAGGCCAGCAGGGAGTTAATAAAATTTGTATCATCCCAGTTGGGGCGTAAATGTTGATCTTGACAAACTGGGGTGTATACCAGTGAGCCACAGATAATAACATATTGACCATTGGATTGGCTATAATCTTACAGGAGGCAAACTCAACTATTTTGTTTGTTAAAATCGCCTTATCCCTGACCCGTCCATCAAAACCATAGTAAAAATCCTGCACAACCCACCCCTTGCGTAGCCTCGTCTGATCCCCGACAGGCAAATGGGTCTCTTGCAAAAAAATTACATCAGAGTTTAAGCTCTTGAGGTGAGCAAATGCCGTCGACCTTTTCATTGGGCCATTCAAACCTCAAATGTTCCAGGTGACCAAACGGATTGGAGGTCTCCCACCTCCGCTTAATCTGGAGTCAGCTATTTCCACCAAGAGAGATTAACCAAGGTATATGAAAGGGTAAAGCAAAAAGATCCATCCAGATGGCCACCAAGCCAAGTCACAGACTGGACAAAGGAAAAACGACAAATACGGTCAGCAAACTATCCCCATTCCCTTCCCGTCCCAACAACACCATCGCCATTAAATCACCATGCCCAAATGTAAATAAGAGTGAGGCAAACAAAACCTACCCTAATACTAAAACCTACAAAGAGCAAACAACAATACAGACAGGAACAGGCCCTTCATTTAACAAAACGAAAAACTTTCAGCTCGTTAAAAACAGTGCAATGAGCTGCAGTGAACCCTCCAAAACTCAGGAGAAAGGAAAAAATAGATGAATATAACAAAATACCAAATCCCCTTTTAGCTTGCACGCCCCAGCAGCGATTAAATGTCATGCCGACAACAATGTTGAAAAAAGAAAGGAAGTCATATATTAATATAACGAACACAACTCCACAATAGTATAGAACCCCAATTCTAAATGAAGATGATAAGAACTTAACCCCAACAAGAACAAGAAAAAAACATGAAATATAAAGAATACAGCATGCCCACAATCAGGATATTCTGACTCCTGGACCTGTTTTTCTGGTCATCCACCTTGTCAGCGATTTATTAATTTTAGCCACCGAGGTTAGACTGGACTCCAGTGCGCCAATCCAATTGGTGTGGTTCACAAAGACACCTCCATACTTGATCGTAACTCCCTTGGCTTCAGCGGTCTCATTTGTTTTCCCCAGAGCCGTTTGAATAGGGGCCAAGATCATTTAACATCCTCCAACACTATCTATCTGTACTTCTCAAATTATTTCGCCAAGATACTAAACAGAACCTCAGCCGTCAGTGGAGTGGAAGGAGAGAAAAAGAGTAACTCTGCCATCTTACCTGCCATCGAGCTCTGAGAGTCTTCTGACTTTGTCGATGAGCTTCTGCTCAAAGTTTTCCTATCCTTGTTTTTTTTTTGGAGTATTTCAACAAAGAGAACTCTATCCCAATTATTATGGATTTGCAAGCATTAAACAACCAAGAAAAAGGGCAAAAGGTACAGTTCTCCAGCGGGAGCCACCTCGTGCTCATCTTCCTCCTGCATTATGCTGCCGGACCGAGTCCTCCAACTCCACTTTCCTGCCGCCCACCATATTCCTTAATTCTAGAAGAGACCACAAATCTCTGTCCATCCCAGCCTTAAATGTGTTCAACGATAGGACATCCATAACCCTGAGGGGTATTAGCTTCCAAAGATTTACAACCCTTTCAGTGAAATAATTTCTCCTCATCTCAGTCTGAATTGATGGGCCCCTAATCTTGAGACTGTGTCCCTGTGTTTTAGATGTCCAAACCAGTGGAAACAATTTCTGTGTTCACCCTATCAAGTTCCCTCAGAATTTTGCAGATTTCAATGACATCGCCTGTCATTCTTCTCAACTCCAGAGAAAATAAGCCCAATTTACTCACCCTCTCATCATAAGTCAATCCTCTCATCCCATGGACCAATTTAGTGAACCTTTGCTGTACCACTTCCAGTGCAAATTTATCCTTCATTAAATGTGGAGACCAAAACTGCACACTGTGATCCAGATATGGACTCACTAAAATCCTGCAGAAAAACCCTGCACAATTGTAGCAACACTCTTTATTCTTGTACTCCAATTCCCTTGCATTGGCATTAAAGGCCAACATGCAATTTGCCTTCCTAATTGCATGCTGCACTTGCATGCTAACTTTGTGTTCCTTGTTTGAATACACCCAAATCACTTTGAACACCAACACAAAATATTCTGCTTTTCTATTCTTATGACCAAAATTAATAACATCATACTTTCCTATGTTATACTCCATCAGCCATTTTATTTCCCACTTGTTTAACCTGCCGTAGATCTTTGCAGCCTCCCTGTGTCCTCCCCACCTTGTTTGGTATCAGTAGGAACATTTGATGTATTACTCTCTGTCTCTTGTTGATGCAGATTGTAAATAACTGAGGCTCGAGTGCTGATCCTTGTGGCACTCTTCCATTCACTGCTTGAAAGATTGAAAAAGCCCCATTTATGCTCACTTGCTGCTTTCCGTCTGTTGCCCAATCTTTTTTCCATATTACCACAACTCCATGAGTCTTTATTTTCCCTATAGGCATGTGCTCCAGAACTAACCATACCCCTAGCCAAGCTGTTTCAAGAGAGTTATATCACTGACATTGACCTGGAAATGTAGAACGTTGTCCTGGAATGTTCTGTTCATTAAAAATCAATTCCCATCTCATTGGTCTACTCTTGGCCATCAGCAAAGTGATGGAAGGGGTTGTTGACAGTGCTGTCAAGAACAGAGTGCTAGCTTGGAGTTTGGAGCTCATGAGGGAATATTAGAATTCAAAAGTGACATGAGGCAAGTGGGAGCAGCTGATTGGGTGATTAGAGTTGGGTAAGTATTTACTACTTTTATCGCTTATAATGTATAAGGTTTATATTTTGTGGTCTAAAGTTTGTAAGGACTATATTCTGTAGTAACAAGGTCCAGGGAAGAAGGACCCGAGAGTAATTGACATTAGTTGATTTTAAGTATCTTACAAATGGTTTAATTAAAAGGGGTAAATCGTGACAGGAGAGCTCAAAGCACTGGTGTGCTCCTCCTGCTCTATATGCGAAGGCAGGAATATTTCCAATGCCCAGGCCAGCATGTGGGTCGGACGTGTTTCCAGCTGCAGCTCCTGGAAGCCCAAGGTTCAGAGCTGAAGTGGTGGCTGGGACACTGGAGCACCTGCGAGGCGGAGAGTATTGTGGATAGCAAGTATAGAGAGGTGGTCACACTGCAGGCTAAGGCTCCACAGGCAGGAAGGTAATGGCTCACCACCAGGCAGAGCAAGAGGTCTAGGCAGGCAGGGCTGTGCAAATACAATGGTTTTTGGGAGATTCAATTGTAAGGGGAATAGATAGGCATTTCTGTGGCTGCAAATTAGACTGAAGGATGATCTGTTGCCTCCCTGGTGCTAGGGTCAAGGATGTCTCAGAGTGCCCACAGGACATCCTGGAGAGAGGGTGAATAGCCTGTGGTGGTGGTACACATTGGTACAAACAACACAGGTTTAAAAAAAAAAGGGATTTGGTCCTAAAAGAAAGGGAATTAGGAAGCAAGTTGAGAAATAGGACCTTAAGGGTAGTGATCTCAGGATTAGTACCAGTGCCACCTGCCAGTCAGAGCAGAAATAAAAGGATGTTTCAGGTGAATACATGACTGAAGAGATTGTGTGAGGGGAAGGGGTTCAGTATCCTGGAACGTGGAACCGGTTCTGGGGGAGCTGGGACCAGTACAAACTGGATGGGTTACACTTGGGCAGGACTGGCACTGATGTCCGAATGGGAGTATTTGCTAGAGTGGTTGGGAGGGTTTAAATTAAAATGATAAGTGGATGGTAATCTATGCAAGGAGCCAGAGGAGGGGGAAACACAGACTAGAACAAAATACAGAAAGTGGAGTAAGAAAGTGATAGGCAGAGAAATCAAAGGCCAGAATCAACCAAGGCCACAGTGAAAAATAACAGGGACGGGACAAGGAATGTTAAAAAGACATGCGTTTAAGGCTTTGTGCCTTAATATGCAAAGCATTCGCAATAAAGTAGATGAATTTTAATCACTGAAATAGATGTAAATGAGTATGAAATTGTCGGGATTATGGAAACATGGTTGCAGGGTGACCAGTGGTGAGAATTGAACATCCAGGGGTATTCAGTATTTAGGAAGGACAGAGAAAAAGGAAAATGCACTGGAGTTGTATTGCTGTTTAAAGAGGAAATTAACGCAATAATGCAGAAGGATATTAGTTCCGACGATGTGGAATCTGTATGGGTAGAGCTGCCAAAGGGCAAAAATCATTGTTGGGAGTTTTATATACTCCCAAACTGTACTGGTAATGTTGGGGATGGCATTGAACAGGAAATGTAGACGCATGCAACAAAGGAACATCTGCAATTATGGGTGACTTTAATCTGTATATAGATTAGGCAAATTAAATTAGTAACAATACGTAGAGGAGGAATTCCTGGAATGTAAAACGGACTGGTTTTCTGGACCAATATGTTGAGGAACCAACGAGAGCAGGCCAACCTCGACTTGTTATTTTGTAATGAGAAAGGAATAATTAGCAATCTAGTTGTGCGAAATCCCTTAAAGATATTGTAGAATTCTTCATCAAGGTAGAGAGTGACAGAGTTGATTATGAGACGAGGGACCTGAATTTAAATAGAACATAGAACATAGAACGATACAGCGCAGTACAGGCCCTTCGGCCCTCGATGTTGCACCGACATGGTAAAAAACTAAAGGCCATCTAACCTACACTATGCCCTTATCATCTATATGCTTATCCAATAAACTTTTAAATGCCCTCAATGTTGGCGAGTTCACTACTGTTGCAGGTAGGGCATTCCACGGCCTCACCACTCTTTGCGTAAAAAACCCACCTCTGACCTCTGTCCTATATCTATTACCCCTCAATTTAAGGCTATGTCCCCTCGTGCTAGCCACCTCCATCCGCGGGAGAAGGCTCTCGCTGTCCACCCTATCTAACCCTCTGATCATTTTGTATGCCTCTATTAAGTCACCTCTTAACCTTCTCTCTAACGAAAACAACCTCAAGTCCATCAGCCTTTCCTCATAAGATTTTCCCTCCATACCAGGCAACATCCTGGTAAATCTCCTCTGCACCCGTTCCAAAGCTTCCACGTCCTTCCTATAATGAGGCGACCAGAACTGTACGCAATACTCCAAATGCGGCCGTACTAGAGCTTTGTACAAGTGCAACATGACCTCATGGCTCCGGAACTCAATCCCTCTACCAATAAAGGCCAACACACCATAGGCTTTCTTCACAACCCTATCAACCTGGGTGGCAACTTTCAGGGATCTATGTACATGGACACCGAGATCCCTCTGCTCATCCACACTACCAAGAATTTTACCATTAGTCAAATATTCCGCATTCCTGTTATTCTTTCCAAAGTGAATCACCTCACACTTAGAACATAGAACATAGAACAGTACAGCACAGAACAGGCCCTTCGGCCCTCAATGTTGTGCCGAGCCATGATCACCCTACTCAAACCCACGTATCCACCCTATACCCGTAACCCAACAACACCCCCCTTAACCTTACTTTTATTAGGACACTACGGGCAATTTAGCATGGCTAATCCACCTAACCCGCACATCTTTGGACTGAGGGGGGAAACCGGAGCACCCGGAGGAAACCCACGCACACAGGGGGAGGACGTGCAGACTCCACACAGACAGTGACCCAGCCGGGAATCGAACCTGGGACCCTGGAGCTGTGAAGCATTTATGCTAACCACCATGCTACCCTGCTGCCCCTTCTCCACATTAAACTCCATTTGCCACCTCTCAGCCCAGCTCTGCAGCTTATCTATGTCCCTCTAGAACATAGAACATAGAACAGTACAGCACAGAACAGGCCCTTCGGCCCTCGATGTTGTGCCGAGCAATGATCACCCTACTTAAACCCACGTAACCCATATACCCGTAACCCAACAATCCCCCCATTAACCTTACACTACGGGCAATTTAGCATGGCCAATCCACCTAACCCGCACATCTTTGGACTGTGGGAGGAAAACGGAGCACCCGGAGGAAACCCACGCTCACACAGGGAGGACGTGCAGACTCCACACAGACAGTGACCCAGCCGGGAATCGAACCTGGGACCCTGGAGCTGTGAAGCATTGATGCTAACCACCATGCTACTGTGAGGCCCACGGTAACCTGCAACATCCTTCCGCACTGTCTACAACTCCACCGACTTTAGTGTCGTCTGCAAATTTACTCACCCATCCTTCTGCGCCCTCCTCTAGGTCATTTATAAAAATGACAAACAGCAACGGCCCCAGAACAGATCCTTGTGGTACGCCACTCGTAACTGAACTCCATTCTGAACATTTCCCATCAACTACCACTCTCTGTCTTCTTTCAACTAGCCAATTTCTGATCCACATCTCTAAATCACCCTCAATCCCCAGCCTCCGTATTTTCTGCAATAGCAGACCGTGGGGAACCTTATCAAACGCTTTACTGAAATCCATATACACCACATCAACTGCTCTACCCTCGTCTACCTGTTCAGTCACCTTCTCAAAGAACTCAATAAGGTTTGTGAGGCATGACCTACCCTTCACAAAACCATGCTGACTATCCCTAATCATATTATTCCTATCTAGATGATTATAAATCGTATCTTTTATAATCCTCTCCAAGACTTTACCCACCACAGACGTTAGGCTCACCGGCCTATAGTTACCGGGGTTATCTCTACTCCCCTTCTTGAACAAAGGGACCACATTTGCTATCCTCCAGTCCTCTGGCACTATTCCTGTAGCCAATGATGACATAAAAATCAAAGCCAAAGGCTCAGCAATCTCTTCCCTGGCTTCCCAGAGAATCCTAGGATAAATCCCATCAGGCCCCGGGGACTTATCTATTTTCACCTTGTCCAGAATTGCCAACACTTCTTCCCTACACACCTCAATGCCATCTATTCTAATAGCCTGGGTCTCAGCATTCTCCTCCACAAT
Organism: Scyliorhinus canicula; assembly: GCF_902713615.1. Lineage (NCBI taxonomy): Eukaryota > Metazoa > Chordata > Chondrichthyes > Carcharhiniformes > Scyliorhinidae > Scyliorhinus > Scyliorhinus canicula. The sequence goes on along the minus strand of NC_052157.1, from coordinate 48,517,099 downwards.
ATTATCTTTTTCTTGAGTGAATACTGACGAAAAGTATTCATTTAGTATCTCGCTTATCTCCTCAGCCTCCACACACAACTTCCCACCACTGTCCTTGACTGGCCCTACTCTTACCCTAGTCATTCTTTTATTCCTGACATACCTATAGAAAGCTTTGGGTTTTCCTTGATCCTACCTGCCAAAGACCTCTCATGTCCCCTCCTTGCTCGTCTCAGCTCTCTCTTTAGATCCTTCCTCGCTTCCTTGTAACTATCAAGCGCCCCAACTGAAACTTCACGCCTCATCTTCACATAGGCCTCCTTCTTCCTCTTAACAAGAGATTCCACTTCTTTGGTAAACCACGGTTCCCTCGCTCGACCCCTTCCTCCCTGCCTGACTGGTACGTACTTATCAAGAACATGCAATAGCTGTTCCTTGAACAAGCTCCACATATCCAGTGTGCCCAACCCTTGCAGCCTACTTCTCCAACCTACACATCCTAAGTCATGTCTAATGGCATCATAATTGCCCTTCCCCCAGCTATAACTCTTGCCCTGCGGGGTATACTTATCCCTTTCCATCACTAACGTAAAGGTCACCGAATTGTGGTCACTGTTTCCAAAGTGCTCACCGACCTCCAGATCTAACACCTGGCCTGGTTCATTACCCAAAACCAAATCCAATGTGGCCTCGCCTCTTGTTGGCCTGTCAACATATTGTGTCAGGAAACCCTCCTGCACACATTGTACAAAGAACGACCCATCTAATGTACTTGAACTATATCTTTTCCAGTCAATATTTGGAAAGTTAAAGTCTCCCATAACAACTACCCTGTTACTTTCGCTCTTTTCCAGAATCATCTTCGCCATCCTTTCCTCTACATCCCTAGAACTATTAGGTGGCCTATAGAAAACTCCCAACAGGGTGACCTCTCCTTTCCTGTTTCTAACCTCAGCCCATACTACCTTGGAAGAAGAGTCCCCATTTAGTATCCTTTCCGCCACCGTAATACTGTCCTTTACTAGCAGCGCCACACCTCCCCCTCTTTTGCCCCCTTCTCTGAGCTTACTAAAACACCTAAACCCCGGAACCTGCAACAACCATTCCTGTCCCTGCTCTATCCATGTCTCTGAAATGGCCACAACATCGAAGTCCCAGGTACCAACCCATGCTGCCAGTTCCCCTACCTTATTTTGTATACTCCTGGCATTGAAGTAGACACACTTCAAACCACCTACCTGAACACTGGCACCCTCCTGCGAAGTCAAATCTGTGCTCCTGACCTCTATACTCTCAATCTCCCGTACCCCAAAACTACAATCCAGGTTCCCATGCAATGAAGGAAACTACAATGGTTTGAGGTTAGAGTTGACTATGGTGGATTGGGAAATGTTACTTAAAGGCAGTCATTTCAAACCCAGGGTCACGGCCTGCAGGTGGGTCGTGGGCGAGTGTCGGGAAGGTCACGGGGCCATTCGTAGTGGCGTTCCTGATCGTGGGACTATGCATCGGCATTCTTGATTGCGGGAAGGAGTGCCCAATGGTGCGACTGGCTTTTAAAAATGCCGGCCTTGCCTGACTTTCAGAATGCTGGCTATTCCGTGAATGCGTACTCCCTCAGCAATGTGCAGGCCCGGAGCCCAGCGAGGCAGAACACCTCCTCCTGACATCAGCACGCTGACCCAGCAGCAGGTTTTTAAAAAATCGCTGGAGACTTTCTGCCTGGAGCGGCGGCAGTGAGCAGGTCATGCGCCCGAACACTGACATCACGTGTTCTGGGCACGGGAGAGGTTCCTCCATTTTGCAGCTGTCAGCAGTGCTGGTGTGAACTCCAAGGTCTGTGGTGAACAACCCTCGAAGAAGAAGCTGAAAACAGGAACAAAGCAGCATAAAGATGATTACTTGAGGTATGAGTTATTAATTGTGCTACTATAAATCACGGTGTGTTATATGCAGGGAAGGGCTGGCAAATGAAAGTTTAAAACCCTCAAAACTTCAGACATTTGAAGACTAAGTATGGCAAGTTCGAGGACAAACCGCTTAATTTTTTTCAACGGATGCATCATCAGCTGAAGTCGTTATCAGAATATAACATTGAGTAACAAAGCAAGTGAGATTGTGAGGACCAAGCAGGCTCACCTGCAAATTACAGCTAAGTGAAATTGGTGGGTTGCGAAGGTTGGCTGGTGTGGGTCACGAAGTTTGACTGGTGTGTCCGCGACGGCCGGCCGGTGTGGGTCCCGAAGAATTGTAAAATTGTTGGTAAAAATGGGTCGCGGGCAAAAAAGTTTGAAAAACACTGCTTTAAGGGATTGGCAATAGCAAACTTTTAAAGAGCGCATAGGTCAACTACAACAATTGTTCATTCCTGTCCCGCGCAAAAATAAAACGGGGAAGGTGACCAAACCATTGCTTACAAGGGAAATTAGAGATGGTATTAAATAAGATTAGAATAGTTAGGTGGTTGTTTTTGTCAGGGCAAAGACGCAATTGGCCGAAGGGCCTTTTCTGTGCTGCATTACTCTACGACTATCCAAGGAAGAGGCACACAAATTGGACAGAAAAAACAGCAGACCTGAGGATTGGGAACAGTTTAGAATTTATCAAGAATGACGAACGGGTTGATTGAGAAGGGGAAAGTAGAACATGAGAGTAAGTTTGCAGGGAACATAAATCTGCATGTGAAAGCTTCTGTATGTGAAGAGAAAATGATTGGTGAAGGCAAATAGCAACAGGGGAATTTATAATGGGGAACAAAGAAGTAGCTGACCAACTAAATACATATTTGGTTCTGTCTTCAAAAAATTGCACACATATGATATACCAGAAATGTTGGGGAACACAGGTTTAGTGAGAGAGAGAAACTGAAGGATATCAGTATGAGTAGGGAAATGGTGTTGGGGAAATTGATGGGATTGATGCTGTTAAATTCCCAGGGACAGGCAATCTACATCCCAGAGTACTTAAGGAAGTAGCCCTAGAAATAGTGGATGCATTGGTGGTCATCTTCTAAGATTCTATAGACTCTGGAACAATTCCTACAAATTGGAAGATAGCTAATGTAATCCCACTATTTAAAAAGGGAGGTAGAGAGAAAACGGAATTATAAACAAGTCAGCTTGATGTCGGTAGTGGGGAAAACGCGAGAGTCTATTATAAAACAGTTAATAGCGGAGCACTTGGAAAACTTTGGCAGGATCGGAAAGAGTCAGCAGGGATTTAGGAACGGGAATGCTGTTTATTTGGGCTTTCAGAAGATTTTTGAAAAGATGCCATATAAGAGAGTAGTGTGTAAAATTAAATCACATGGGATTGAGGGTATAATAATAATCTATAATAATCTTTATTGTCACAAGTAGGCTTACATTAACACTGCAATGAAGTTACTGCGAAAATCCCCTAGTCACCACACCCAGGCACCTGTTTGCGTACACTGAGGGAGAATTCGGAATGTCCAATGTACCTAACAGCACTTATTTCAGGTCCCGTGGAAGGAAACCGGAGCAGCGGAGGAAACCCATGCAGACATGGGGGTAATGTGCAGACTCTGCACAGACAGTGAACCAAGCCGGGAATCGAATCTGGGACCCTGGAGCTGTGAAGCAACGGTGCTACCCACTGTGTTACCGTGCCGCTCTGGGATGGTGGGACTGACTCATCCCAAGGGGGCTCTGACCTATACAATTTCTTGATGTCTTCAAATACCCTCACTTGCTCTGGCACCTCACTCCTCAACCCCCCACTCCATCCAGGAATCTGAACAATCTCCCAGGAGGCCGCCTGCTGTCTGAGCTGTCCCGCTAACAAATGGCTGGCATTGTCCCCATGCTCATACACTGCCCCCTTTGCCTGCCACATCCGGCGTACCGCTTTCCCCGTGGACAAAGCATCAAACTTCATCTGCAGCTCCTTCCTGCTAACCAACAATTCAGGCATAGGATCCGCACCACTTCCAAATTCACGTCCACCAACTGCTTACGTTCCTCCCTAGCCATCCTATCAACCCATGCCTTATATGAGATAATCCCACCCTGCACCACCGCTTACGATGCCTTCCATAGCACCGTCAGTGAGACCTCTGTTATTAAATCCAACATAATCGTCTATGACCCCTGCCATCCTCCCACAGAAACCTAAATCTGCCAGCACCCCCACCCGTCACACAAGTCTCTGTGCCGGCCCCCTCGCCAAGATCATTGTTGACTTCTTTATTTCTATGTGAACCACAATCTGTTTCTTACATTGACCAAATGGCCACACAACCAGTATATTAGTTCAAAGACAGTTGAACACAAGACTTATTTCTGTATGCAATGATATACGCGGCTTCGCACTAAACTTAGACCTAATAACTAAGATGACCTTTACTTAACTTAACTTCGGGGTGACTGGCTCTGTGCAGGAGATAAGGCCTTTATCTGTGTCCACGTGGGTCGGTTGGAAGTCGTCAGGCTCATCTCGGCTGGACTCGTCATTCAGGTAGCATTCGCGGGTCCTTGAACTTGACTGGTTGATATGCGGCAGTTGGTTGCACAGAGGAAGGTTCAAAAGAGGCCAATCTCTCGGTTTGCAGTTCTTCTTATCTCCCTGGGTTTTTGGGCGGTCCTAGCTCCAGATCCAATGGATCGATAGGGTTTCGATCACCCTCATTGATCCTCGATGGCTGGGCAGGTCCTAGCTGTCATGGTCCCAGGCATGTAGGCCTTTCCAAATAAGGGGAAGTAGCGCCGGTTAGTCTGCTACTGTTTTCGTTCCTTGATTCGAGTTCTATTGTCCTGGAGGAAATGGAGATTGACCTTTAATAGGTGCAAGTTTCTGTCAGGTCTGGCTTCTTTGCACAATACACAGAGGCTGTGTATTTGTCTGTGTCCCAAGTTGACCACAATTCCCATGGTCCTTTGCAGGTAGCCATTTTAGATGACTACACCACATCCACCGCAGTGCATGATCTGAAATAACAATAGCCGAGAATGTTCCCTTGCAGTCGGGGAACACTTCAACAGGCAAGGGCATTCAGCCTCTGATCTCCGGGTAAGCGTTCTCCAAGGCGGCCTTCAGGACGCACGACAACGCAGAATCGCCAAGCAGAAACTTATAGCCAAGTTCTGCACACATGAGTGCGGCCTCAACCGGGACCTGGGATTCATGTCGCATTACATTCATCCCCCACCATCTGGCCTGGGCTTGCGAAATTCTACCAACTGTCCTGGCTTGAGACAATTCACACCTCTTTAACCTGGGGTTACTCCTATCTCTGGATCTGTAAAGACTTGATTACCTGCAAATGCTCGCATTCTAAGCATTGTCTGGCATCTTTGAATTTGTCTATATATGTTTCTGGAACAGACCTCTTCATTCACTTGAGGAAGGAGCAGTGCTCCGATAGCTAGTGTTTGAAACAAACCTGTTGTTGTAAGACTTCTTGCAATAGCCGAGTATTCAGCTTTCCTCACCCCGGCAACAACGACTTCCCCATGACAAAATAAATCGATCCTCGAATATTCATTATGCCCAGAGGGAAAAAAAAAAATTTCTTATCCCCCAGGTGCAGAAACCACCGTGGGTCCGCTCCCCCATCTCTTCTATGAACGCGGCCAACACCTCATATCTAAGGAAGGATGTGCTGGCCGTGGAAAAGTTCCAGAGGAGGTTCACAAGAATGATCCCTGGAATGAAGAGCTTGTCATCTGAGGAACGTTTGAGGACTCTGGGTCTGTACTCGTTGGTGTTTAGAAAGATGAGGGGGATCTTATTGAAACTTACAGGATACTGCGAGGCCTGGATAGAGTGGATGTGGAGAGGATGTTTCCACTAGTAGGAAAATCTAGAAGCAGAAGACACAATCTCAGACTAAAGGGACTATCCTTTAAAACAGATTTGAGGAGGAATTTCTTCAGCCAGAACCCTTTGCCACAGAAGGCTGTGGAGGACAAATCACTGAGTGTCTTTAAGACAGAGATAGATAGGTTTTTCATCCACTTTTTGGTGGCTCTTCACTGATTTCTAAAACACTCCCAATACTCAGACTAGCCACTGTTTTTTGCAACATTGTAAGCCTCTTATTTTACTCAAACACTATCCTTACCTTCCTGTGTGAGCCGCAGATGTGTCTTTCTTGCTGAGTTTTTGTTTTACAATAGAATGTACTTTTGTTGAAGATTTTGAATTGTTTCTTTCTTTGAACGTTTCCAACTGTTCATTTTCCTCCATACCTTTTGGACTATTTACCCAATTAACAGTAGTCAGTTATCCCCTCATATGTCATTGTCTTTGTTTAAGTTTTAAAATTTTTGTTTGCAGTTGGAGTATGTCACTGTAATAATTGCAGGAGGCGCAGTCTAAAAGCAAAGCAGGTTTATTCTCCAACACAAATGAAACCGCAGCCAGGGCGTGCAAAACAGATACCCCAGCTGGAACTATCGGGAATTGCTGGTCTGGGGGTCAATGTTTAAGGCCCCACTGGTGAATCCCTATTGGGCAGGTCTCCACCCACGCAAGGCGGGAACGAAGTTGGGGAAAAATTACCTCACACAAAGACTTGTTCGTCTACATTGTTACGGGGAATGGTTGAGCTAGAGATCATTGATGCATTTAAAGCAGAGAGGTATTTACATCGCGGTGGGGAGCACTGGGATTAGTTGTTTTGTTCCAGCAAAGAGCCACATGGGAGGAGGGTAGGTAGAGATGTGCTCGATAGCTTTTACTGTGCTGTAAAGTATTATAATTTTAATTTCTGTCTATCAAGTTATCGTTTCCATGGAAAATGGTCAGAATTCCAGAATGTCATTTCCAAAATCAGTTAAAGTCTCTTTTACTATGAACAGAGCTGGTCTTATTTTGTGTAAATCAGTGGTTATGATGCATGATCCCATTATTGTTAGTCATTTCCTCTTCAGATCCCGAGGTGCTAATGTGTAGCCTGGAGCACTGCCACGATATTTAGCTGCTACGGTTGAGCTCCGTTCAATTTAGCTGTTCCTCTTGCGGCGGCTGCTGAATTATTCCAGTGGGCATATGGCGAAAAGTCCAAATCCAGATAAATGAGGCAGTTTGTAAGTGTCTGAGGGCAATTTTAATTGTGTGTAGGTTTTGGTTTCTGGATGAATAGATTGCTTCTTGAAGTTTTATTTTAAGTGATTTACATCTATAACAAGCGTCACTTGGAATGCGAGAGGTGGGTTGTCGTATATGTACCCCCACCTGTATTTCTTGTTTCTCACCCAGTAACCTTATCTTGGAGCATCGTTCAAGGTACAGAGCAATGGTGAGATGCCAATTCAGAGCATGTGGAAAACTAACTGTTATCTTGCACCCTCTGGTGGTTGGACAAGTACCGATATTGATGGACCTTCGGATCCACGACAAGCTAAAGTTATCAGTTTGAGAGGATATTGAAGTAAATCAATTTTTTAAAAAGTTCTCAAACATAAATAAAAAAATCCGTTTCCAAATAATTATTTTGAACCTTAATTCACATTGTAGTTTGTGGTTTATTCATTATATGGGAAAGTGACATGTCTTGGCATTTATGAGCCTATTAAATAATAGCAAGCTGATGTTGAAAAAGATTAATCCTTTTTCAGTGTAGAACAAATCTGTGACCTTTAAGTTTGCCTTTTTACTGTAATTCTGACGGTAGGAGTGATAGGTCCGCTAAAGTCAGCTATTGTCTTTGTCCATTGATCTTTGCAATAAATGGTTTCCTCTCCAATTTATCAAAGCCTTGGCAGCCAGCACTCGCTCATGTTGCTGTTGCTTAACTAAAGTCACCTTCTGCGCTTGTTTCATATTTGCTGACGGTGCACTATCTCAAAATTGAATATTGTTAATGTTGAAAAATGTTTTGAGAGCTTTACTGAGGTTATCTGCAATATCAGATAACCATGTAATTTCCAGGATTAGGGTCTTTGGTTTGGTTGGGATTAGAAACTGAATTATACAGGTCAGTCGGTGCCCATAAGGAGAAAAAAACAGACTGAGTTTTTTGGTGTGTGCTCACCGACCCTTTTGCAGGTTTTGAATGCCAGAGACCAGGATCATGAAATAAAGATCAGGTTATCGATCTTTGCTAGGAGTGAACAAAATCCATATTTTGCGAGTAAATCTACTTTAATGTCTATAATTAACATGCAGTTTTAATGGGCCTGGCAACATCTTGTAATGTTGAAGAATTATGCTCCAGAACTAGCTGCGTCCTGAGTCATGTTATTCCAGTAAAGAGACAACACTGCCATCTACCTGACAATGTGGGAATTTGCCCTGGTATGAACTGTCCAAAACAGGTAGGACCATTTCAGTCCAGCCAATGACTGCCCAATCAATATGTTTGGAAAGAGATAAGTGCTCCAGCATTTGAGTTAGAATTGATGTCTGACTTGCTTTATTGTTTAATAGATCTCACGTAACATTTAAATAGACTGCACTATATAAATTAAGGGGATATAGGTGGCACTGGGTGAGTTGATGGAGAAATGAATGCTGCTCAGAATAAACCAGGAATTGAAGAAGTCAATATTCGCTTTCTAGTCTTATTGGCAAAGTTACTATTGGAGCTTAATACAATATACTCTCAAATCATCAGTAAAGTGATGGTATATGTCGTCGACAGTGATATTGAATGACACTTCCTTATCAATGACCTGCTGCCTTAAATTTTAGTTTGGGTTCCACCAGGACTACTGGGTTTGCTCCTTCATCATAGCCATAATCTGAATATGGACAACATAAGTGAGGTGGATGACTTCCCTTATTAGCAAGGCAACATTTGACCTGAATGTGGCACCATGGAGGCCAAGTAAAATTGGAGTCAGTGGGTATTAGGTGAAAAACTCTCCACCAGGGCGGCACTGTGACGCAGTGGTTAGCACTGCTACCTCATGGCACTGTGGACCCAGGTTAGATCCCTGCCCTGGGTCACTGTCTGTGTGGAGTTTGCACATTCTCCCTGTGTTTGCGTGGATCTCACCCCCCTAACCGAAAGATGAGCAGGGTAGGTGGACTGGCCATGCTAAATTGCCCCTTAGTTGGAAAAAAAATTGGACACTCTAAATTTATAAAAATAAACTCTCCACCAGTTGGAATGATACCTAGCAAACTGGAAGACGGTTGTGATTGTTCGAAACCAGTCACCTCAGCCCTAGGGTATCACTGTTTGAGAATTTAGCATGTTGACTTAGGCTGAACGACATTAGCTGCTTCATTAATGATCTTCACTTCATATGTTTAGAAATGAGAATATAGGACTTCCGGTTGTGGCTATGCGGAGCTAAGCCACACATTAGGCAGCTCCCGCCAGGAACGGACTTTTGGGCACTTTTTAGGGTCCCCAGCGGTACATCGATGATTCCCGACATGGGAAGGAGTCAGCAGCAGTTCCCCATCGGTATATGGGCTGGAGCGGAGTAGCAGGTGGGAGAACGCGGTGGTGCGGATCTACCAGGACTGGTGTGTGGAGGTGGCTAAGCGGAGGACCGGGTACAACCGGACGAAGGCGGTGCTAAACAGAAAAGGAGTGAAGTTTGGCATGTTGCAGCCGGCGCGTTTGTGGGTCACCTACAAGGACCGACACTTTTACTTCGAGTCCCCGGAGGAGGCGTGGGCCTTTGTGCGGGCCGAGAAGTTGGACTCAAACTGAGGGTTAGGTGCGGGGGTCTGTATGTAACTGTGTTATTTTATGAGGGGGGGCATTCTGTTTAATGCTGGTTCTGTGTCGTTTTCAGGGCGGGTGGGGCACTGTCTTTTTGCGTGGGTTCGGTGGATGGGCTCGAGGCGTGGGGTAGACCTGCAGTGTGGGGAGCTGATGGTGGGAAGGGGGCTGGGGCACCGCGAGGGGCTTGGGCCGACAATGGGAGCTGCCTTAGAGGAGGCGGGGTCAGGCAGGTGGAAAGCGCTGGCTTTTTCCCGCGCTGAGGGTTGATGGGGTGGGGTCGGAGCTGAGAAGCGCGGGCTTTTTTCCCGCTTGAGAGCAGGAGGGGGAGGAGGAGAGCCTGCTGGTAGGCACTGGGGAGGAGGTGTAGCTCCACGCTGGGAGGGGTCGGAGGAGTGGCGGGAGTTGCCGGGGTCAGCAGGAGTCAGCTGGCTTACGGGAGTACTATGGAGGGAGTAACGCGACTAGGAGGGGTCCTAGCTTGGGGGGAGGGGGGGTACCGGGTTGCTGCTGGATTATGGCTAGTCGGCGGGGGAGGGGGGCAGGGAGCACCCTGATCCGGCTGATAACTTGGAATGTGAGGGGACTGAATGTGCCGGTCAAACGGGCCCGGGTGTTTACGCACTTGAAGGGGCTGAAGGCGGATGTGGCCATGCTTCAGGAGACGTACCTGAAGGTGGCGGACCAGTTTTGACTGAGGAAGGGATGGGTAGGCCAAGTGTTTCATTCAGGGCTGGGTGCAAAAAATCGGGGGGGGGGGGGGGGGGGGGATCCTGGTGGGAAAGAGGGTGTCGTTTGAGGCGTCAAATGTGGAGGCGGACAGCGGCGGGAGGTATGTGATGGTGAGCGGCAAGCTGCAGGGGGAGCGGGTGGTGCTGGTGAACGTATACGCCCAGAACTGGGACGATGCGGGTTTTATGCGGCGCATATTGGGCTGCATTCCAGATCTGGAGACGGCGGGCCTGATAATGGGGGGGGGGGGGGGGGGGGGGGGGGACTTCAATACAGTGCTGGATCCCCCATTGGATCGATCCAGGTCCAGGCCAGCGGCGGCTAAGGTGTTGAGGAGGTTTATGGACCAGATGGAAGGGGTGCATCCTTGGAGGTTTGCGAGGCCGAGGGCCAGGGAGTTTTCATTCTTCTCCCATGTGCATAAGGCCTATTCCCGGATCTATTTTTAAATTATGAGCAGGGGGCTGATTTCGAGGGTGTAGGATGCCGAATATTCGGCGATAGTCATTTCGGATCATGCCCCGCACTGGGTGGACCTCGAGCTGGGGGAGGAGGGAGACCTGTGCCCGCTCTGGCGCTTGGAGGTGGGGCTGCTGGCAGATGAGGAGGTGGGCGGGCGGGGTCGAGGATGTATCAAGAGGTACCTGGAGGCCAATGATAATGGGGAGGTCCGAGTGGCGACGGTCTGGGAGGCATTGAAGGCGGTGATTAGAGGGGAGATGATCTCCATCCGAGTCCATAGGGAGAGGAGAGAGCAGAGAGAGAGGGAGGGAGAGGCTGGTGGGGGAGTTGGTGAGGGTGGATAGGAGATACATGGAGGCTCCGGAGGAGGGATTGCTGGGGGAGTGGTGTAGTCTTCAGGCCAAGTTCGACTTACTGGCCACCAGAAAGGCGGAAGCTCAGTGGAGGAAGGCACAGGGAGCGGTCTATGAATATGGGGAGAAGGCGAGTAGGATGCTGGCGCATCAGCTCCGTAAGCGGGATGCAGCCAGGGAGATTGGTGGAGTTAAGCATAGGGGAGGGAATGTGGTGCGAAAGGGGGTAGACATCAATGGGGTCTTCAGGGACTTTTACGGGGAATTGTATCGGTCCGAACCCCCGGGGGGGGGGGGGGGGGGGGAACGGGGCGCTTCTTGGACCGGCTGAGATTCCAGATGGTGGAGGAGGGGCAGGTGGAGGGACTGGAGGCGTCGATTGAGCTGGAGGAGCTGGTCAAAGGGATAGGGAGCATGCACTCGGGGAAGGCGCCGGGGCCGGATGGGTTCCCGGTCGAATTCTATAAAATGTATGCAGACCTGCTGGGTTCCCTGTTGGTTAGGACCTTCAACAAGGCAAGGGAGAGGGGGGCTTTGCCCCCGACTATGTCCCGGGCGCTGATTTCCTTGATCCTTAAGCGGGACAAGGACCCCCTGCAGTGTGGATCATACAGGCCGATCTCGCTGTTAAATGTAGACTCCAAGCTGTTGGCGAAGATCTTGGCCACAAGGATAGAGGACTGTGTGCCGTGGGTCATCCACGAGGATCAGACGGGGTTCGTGAAGGGAAGGCAGCTGAACACCAACATACGGAGGCTCTTGAATGTTATAATGATGCCGGCGGTAGCGGGGGAAGCGGAGATAGTGGTGGCGCTAGACGCGGAGAAGGCCTTTGATAGGGTTGAGTGGGGGTACTTGTGGGAGGTGCTGGAAAGGTTTGGGTTTGGGAAGGGGTTTGTCAGATGGGTGAGGTTATATGAGGCCCCGATGGCGAGCGTGGCCACGAATAGAAGGAGATCGGAGTACTTTCGGTTCTACCCTTGTCCCTCTTGCTCTTTGCGCTGGCAATCGAACCCCTGGCCATGGCGTTGAGGGAGTCGAGGGACTGGTGCGGGGTGGGGAGGAGCACCGATTGTCGCTTTATGCAGATGACTTATTGCTATATGTGGCGGACCTAGTGGGGGGAATGCCGGAGGTGATGAAGATTCTCAGGGAATTTGGGGACTTCTCAGGGTACAAGTTTCGGTGGGTTGGGTTGAAGGGACGTGTACATGTGTTCTTTGGTTATGACGGGTGTTAATCTATTTCTTCTTTTTTGTATTTACCGGGGGGGGGGTTTGCTGTTTCTTGTTTTTCTTAGTTGTTAATATTTTTTGTTAATATTTTCTGTTATTGATATTTTGTGAAAATCTGAATAAAAATTATTAAATTAAAATGAGAATATACACTGATTACACAAGTGTTCAGTTCCATTCATAATTTCTCAGATAATGAGGCAATCAATGTCCACATGTTGTCAGACATGGGCAATATTCGGGGTTGGACTGATTTTTTAGTGGCAAGTTACATTTGTGCCTTACAAGTGTCAGGTTATGCTCAGCCTAAACACGAGAGTGTGGCCTGTTGACAGTCAATGGCATTACCATCACTGAATACCCCATCATCAATATTGTGGAGGCTACCACTGACCAGAAACTTAAGAGCCACATATATACCGCCACTGCGAGAGCAGGACAAAGGCTGGGTATTCTGCATCTCCTGGACTCACCTCCTGGCTTCCCCAAAGCGTTTACACCATGAGTAACCCCCAGTAATGTTTGAAGTCTAATTTGCAGTGTATTATGGATGGTTGTTTTTACTGTATTGAACCCAATCTTTGTAAACCTATGTTTTTGAAAATAATAGCATTATGGCCATATTTCGGTGGAAAATACCAAGAACTCAATTTAATACTTGAATTAAATTTTTAAATTGTGCAAAGAAGTTGGGTTTCAAAACTGAAGAGAAATTTAATTAAACACTTTTTTAAAAATGTTAAAGTAGGTGTGTGTATCTCTCTTTCTCTGTGTAGTGGTCTCATTTGGTCAATGTTAAGCATGTGGCATTGGTCTCATGCTTTGTGGGAATTCATCATGTTCATTTTCTCAGTAAACTCTGAAAATTCAAGTTGAGCCAGCAATCTCTTCAAATGTCAGTGTGACCACAAACATAAAAATATTCACAAAACAAATATTTAAAATAATTGTACATAAATGTATTTTTGGAGATGACGTTATCTAGCTTGGATAAAAAACAGGATGTTGCTGTAATGGGATCATGTTCAGTGTTTGTGTTCATTATATTGGAAGTTTAAGAACTGTTTATAACTTATACTTAGATTGTTTAATTGAAATGCTTAATGAGTTTTCATTGACCTGTAAATAATTGATTTAAAATTTCTAATGAATCATGCAGATATGGATTAATTTACTTCCACTTGTTTAAGCCTGACCTTTTCTTAAATGCTGAACATTGCAAAGAGCAAGCTAATGAAAATAAATTGTAATTTTTTGGGGTTTCCATTGCTCAATCAGAAGCAGCAGTGCACATTTTTCTAATGTACTCTATTTAAAACCAACTGTGATGGTTTGGTCAAACTTGCTGCACTTACAGGGAAAGAGCTGGAGTTTGCTCTGCCAATCTAGGAGCATAGGAACGGGAATAGGCCATTCAGCCCCTCGGGCCTGCTCTGCCATGCAATGAGATCATGGCTGATCTGTGGCCATATCCCTTAATATCTTTGCTTAACAAAGATTTATCGATCTCAGATTTAAAATTAACAACTGATCTAGCATCAATTGCCATTTGTGGAAGAGAGTTCCAAACCTCTTTGTGTAGACGTGCTTCCTAATATCTCTCCTGAATGGTCTGGTCCTAACCTTTAGACTGTGCCCCCTAAACCTTTTAAATTCCAGAGAAAACAGGCTAGAATTTGTATAATCTCTTCTACTTTAACCCCTGACGTCCAGGTATCATTCTTGTAAACCTACGTTGCACTCCCTCGTGGCCAAAATGTCCTTCCTAAGGTATGGTGCTCAGATCTGCTCCCAGTGCTCTAAGTGGGGTTCTAACCAGAGTTTTGTAAGCTTTAGCATACCTTCTGTGTTCATATACTCTGTCCTCTAGATATGAAGGCTAGCATTCCATTAGCCATGGTGTCTGAGTACTCTTCTCCATGTATTATTGTCTGTGCTCACTTGAGCATTGAAATCACCAAGAATAATGGGCAGGATTCTCTGGTCCATCAGCCGGGTGTTCCTTGGCAGTGTGCCGTCGCCAGCAGCTGGATTCTCCCTTCCCACCACCTGCCAACGGGATTTCCCATTGTGGCCACCCCATGGCACCGGGAAATCCGCAGGCCTGGATGCACTGCCGGCGGAAAGGAGAAAACGGCCAGCGGAGAATCCCACCCAATGAGTTTGTCCTGGTGAGGCTCACCTCCAGTTATTTTGCTGAGGTCATCACAAAATGTTATTGTTGGAGCATAGGCCCAAATGAATGTTGCATGCTGGTTACTGGTGAGAATTAAACAAAGAACCATGAGACAATCACTGACCCCTGTAGGAGGTCAGTCAAGCTTGCGTATCAGATCGAATGGAATGTAGAGACTGGTCCCTGGACATGTCAATCCAGTTACATACGTAGTCTGCAACAATCGTCTAGTTGAGACTTCTCAGCAAGCCTAGTTTTGCTGAGGGCAGCTAAATGTTTCATCAGCTTAAAATACTGGCTGTGAGGTCTGTTCTGTGCTCTGGTCTCGTATTGTTGTCGAGAAGAGTTTTGACATTCCATGAATCGAGCTTCATATGATAGCTGGTCGTCGTCTTTAAATTTTGTCTGTGGTAAATGGCTAACCAGACAGGAGCGGTAACTTGACAGATGTAGGGAGTGAAGGTTGTGTTAAGGGTTTTGTTTCCTTCCCCTTCCCTTTATAGGCAGCTAACACTGCATTTGTGCAATGTGTGCCACAACAGAGCAGCTGAAAGGTTTCAAATTTCATTTTAGAGTTGTCCTTCTAGATGAGCTGCTAAGCAGTCTGAAGAATCACATCTATCCTTGACACAACCGTCCAGTCCACTGGCACTATTTGTGATCTTCATCAACACACCCTTCTGTTCAGTACAGATTTGCTATCATCGGAGTATTCTCTGCAATAACACAAAATGAGACTTGTCAGCCAGTGTATACATCGCTAGTTAACCTACAGCTGCGAGTTTTTAAATCAGAGTTGTCTTCTCCTAGGTAGACTGTCAATTTAGGCTGACAAGCTCTGCCAATTTAGAGTTGTTTGGTTTAGAGAAGCCAAACACTCGTTTCACATCTCTTCCAAACCAGGCAGAAGGGGTTTGATTAGCAGAGGCTATTTGAAACGCTGACCATATAGGAACGTTTTGTGGATGAAGGGCACCTCAACTGTCTTCACCATCCTGGCATTTCCAAACCACTTCCATACCACAACACCCTGGAAGAGCTTCTTTCAATCCTTAAGACTTGTGCAAGGTTACTAACAGCTGCTTGTTGATCCTCTGCTTTTGCCTCAGAATACTTTGGCCTGACAATAAGTCTGAAGAAGACAGAAATCTTATATCACCCTGTCCCTGGCAACTTATTCCAAGATCCAACAGTCACTATCAACACACCCTTCTGTTCAGTACAGATTTGCTATCATAGGAGTATTCTCTGCAATAACACAAGACTGGATGATAAAATCAACCATTGCTTGGTTAAGCAAAAGCAATCTCAGCATTTGGTCAAAGGGCCTCTTCTGCACTATTATTTGTGCTTGCAGACCTTGGATGGAGCTTCTGGAGTACAGTATTACCCAGAACAAAAATCAAATCTAGTATGCAGCAATTTTTACATCACTTCTTTATGGGTGCGAGACTTGGACAACCAGTTGGCATCACAGAAAGCTATTAGAGGCATTCCATCTCTGCTGCAAATAGATCTCCGACAGCAGAACAAAGTCCCCAACCCTCAGGTTCTTACAAAGTGCTACATACCCAGAATCGCGAACTTGCTTCTTGGAGCTTAGCATCGTTGAGTCAATCATGTGGTTCACATGGAGGATTCCTGCAAACAAAGGCAAAGAGGACATTCCAAATTTAAGTATAAAGACAACCTGAAAGTCAGCCTCAGGACTTACAGGGTGGATCTCAATATAAGGGGGGTTGCGGGGGGGAAACAGCGTTGGATAGACCCAAATGGGTCAACACTATTCAAGATAATATATTTTTCTCAGCACCCTATCTACCATATTAAATATTCATTCCCTCCGGCAGTGACACATGATGGCAGTAATGTGTGTCATCCACAAAAAGCATGTCTTCAACAGCACCTTCCTGTCCCAAGACCTGTACTACGTAGAAGAACAAGGGCAACAGGCACTAGGGGAGCCACCGCATGCAAGTTCCACTCCAAGCCACACAGCATCCTGACTTGGAACTATATTCTCGTTCCCACACTGTTGTTCCCTGGACAGCTCTCTGGGTGTACCTACCCTCATGGACTGCTGTGGTTCAAGAGGGTTGCTCAGCAATACAAATTCCAGAAGGTAACTTGGGATTAACAAAAAATGCCAGCTTTGCCAGTGGTGCTTACATTACATTATGAAATTTAAAAAAAACTCACAAATATCATGGGTATGCAAGATTTACACAAAATCCCTCTCCTATAATAAATATGCTGCTAATTGCATTTGTTTCTTTTCTGTAATTTTTCAGTGAGTTAAAAACTGTCATGCTCACAAAAGTGTGCATTTCAAATTGAGAGCATTTATTGATTGATTTGATTGATTGATTTATTGAGACATATAATGAAGTACAGGTGAAAAGGATTTTTCTGCGGCCAAGGGGACGTACACAGTACGTACGCAGTAGACAAAAAGAATAATCAACAAAGTACATCGACAAATAAGTAATTGTTCTCAAATCTCAAGGCATTTAGCCTTGGCATGACTGAAATTGTGTGGTGCAAAACGGTATAAAAAGGTATTTCTATTCATCTAGCCAATACCTGGTGATTAGGTTACAAGTCTTTGTTCAATTTTCTATTTCGATAGATTGAAAGTTTTGATCGCAATATATTTTTCCTTTAGACTGGAATTTGATGATGAAGATGGAGAAGGGCCGAGCAAATTTTCAAGGTAAGTGGATTGGAGTAAATGGATTGAGACTATTGAAGCGTTTGCCATGGAATGCCAAATCTGAAATTGCCCTGTACATTGTGGGCAGGTTTACTGGTATTTCACCTGAAATGACAAGCTCTGTTTATTATAAAATAGCCTTTTTACCGTGGTCACTAAATGGTCTGCATGTAGCGATAGTTAATAAACAATGAGTTGACAAACAATTGGCAGCATTTGGGTGGTGGAAAAGCGCTTCTTTTGAATTGGTGATCAGCAGCAAATTGCATTTATAGAGCACTTTTAACATAGTAAAAGGACCCAAGGTTCAGGAGTGACATCAAACAGAATTTGATACTAAGACACTTGAGGAAAATATCAGGCCAGCTGGTCAAGGAGATGGGTTTCAAGGAGTGTCTTAAAAAACGGAGAAAGAAGTAGAGATGATTAGGGAGGTATCTGAAAGCATGGCTGCCAATGGAGGAGTGATGAAAACCGAGGATGCGCAAGATTCCAAAATTGGAAGAGTGCGGAAGCAGAGAAAGTTCTAGGTCTGGTGGATTACAGAAGGGCGAGGCCCTGAGGGGTTTGATAAACAGAGATGTGGTTTTTAAAATACTGGGAGCCAGTGTGGATCAGTGAGCATTGGGATAATGGGTGAACGAGACTTGAGAAGATGGACTAGGAAAACATTAGAATAGCCAAGTTTAGGGATACAATGAGGAGTGAGGGGAACGAAGACTTGGCTTCTGTCCTCCCAATATTTAATTGCAGTAAATTTCAGCTCATTCAGTACTGCGTGTCAGGAAAGCAGTGTGACAAATCCGAGGTAGTGAGTGTGGGTGCTGTTGAAATACGCGTGGAACTGATGAGTTTTGAGACGTCATCTCTGAAAAGCAACATATAGATGAGGAAACAGGAGGGGACTAAGGATAGTACCTTGGAAGCTCCGGAGGTAATGGTGTAGAAGCAGGCTAAGGTTATGTTTCTTCATAGCCAGGGAATCACCTGCAATAGTTTCCTTTCCAACTCCCACAATGTTACCTCCGGTGCCCTTTATTTCTCAGGTATACTTGCCCTCAGCAACATTATCTGAAAGTGTATGAAATCCATCCCTCGACGTGCCAATTGTCTGAGGCTGTGCCAGACTGTTTGCAACTTGGTGTCATATTTGTCCCCGTGATGAGCTTCCATCATCAAGACTGTCTAGTTCCATTTGCTATGTTGCCTGGCTACATACTTGTCTTAGTTCATCTGCTGAAACCCTTATCCATGCATTTGTTACCTCAAGACTTGACTATTCCAATGAAATACTGGCCAGCCTTCTACGTTCTATTGTCTAAGTTTGAGGTTACCAAAACTCTGCTACCCATATCCTTACCTGCACCAAATCCATCATTCCTGTGCTCACTGACTTACATTGGCTCCCAGTTAAGCAAAGCCCCAACTTGAATATTCTCATCCTTGTTTCCACTTTTTCTGTGGATTCACTCATACCTCACTCCTGTAATCTCCTCCAGCTCCACAAATCCCAGAGATATATGAACTTGTCCTTAAGTGGAACAACGCTATATTTTTATTCAAATTTAAAAGTGATACCTGTTCCACATATCCAGTGTATTTTTAAAAATAGCATATTTTTGAATCTGGGAAATTGTTGTGAGGTGTAATGCTCTGATTGCTTCTCCACAATGCTATGTACTGGTTTCTGGATAGGCAAGAACTTTCTCCCAGCTCTTTGCATACCTTGCTTAATATTGACTATAAGGAGGTGCATAAGGTCAACGGACGCAGAAACATCCCTTGAGTATATGTTTTTAAGGTTTTTGAATGCATTTGTTAAGCACATTACTTTGATTGTTCTATATGGTCTCTGTAACCACAGTGCATGTGTAAAATGTTTGTACAACCTTCCGTGACATTGTACAGATGGTGGTTTCTAATTCTAAGTACTATATCATTGAGCTTATAGTTTTGTACTGACATGCAGTGATTATTATTTTTGCTAATACACAATGTACATAGATTTGTTTTTAATTCCTGTTGTGTTCACTGTGTTTTTTTTTGTAGGTATGCAGATCAGATCGTTGATGATAAAGAAAAAGGTACAAGGTAGGAGTAACCCTACTGGGTTTAGCAATGAGCCAGGGCAAGCTGTTTCATCCTCTTCCCACAAAGCCAATCTACTCTTTGTAGCATAGAGAGTTGATTTTGCTTCCAGGTTAGTATTTTTAAAAAATAATTGTTATTCTGATTTTTACAAAATATCAAGAACAGAAAATAGTAACAACTGAGAAAACAAAAAAGAGCAACCCCCCCCTCGCCTGCTGCTGCTGCTGCTGGCCATTTTCCCTACCGTTCTCTTTCGCCTCCTGCTCTCCCGGCTCCACTGCTACCCCAGATATTGCGAGTCCCCAGCCTGGATTGACCCTGGTTCCTACCACCCTCGACACCGTGCTTGCTACCCCTTCCAAAATTCCCCCAGCGCTGGGCATGCCGCTGGGCATGCCCAGAACATATGGGCATGGTTCGCTGGGCTCCCCGAGCACCTAGTACACCTGTCCTCTCCCCCAAAGAACCTACTCAGCCTCGTCCTGGTCATATGAGCCCCATGTAGCACCTTGGACTGTATGAGGCTAAGCCTCGCACAAGAAGAGGAGGAGTTTACTCTTTCCAGAGCATCCGCCCACGTCCCCTCCTCAATCTTCTCACCCAGCTCCTCTTCCCATTTACACTTCAGCTCCTCCACCGAGGCCTCGTCTACCTCCTGCATCACTTGGTACAAGTCCGAAATCCTCCCCGCTCCAACCCACGACCCCGAGAGCACCCTGTCCTGGACCCCACACGGGGGCAACAGAGGGAACTTCGCCACCTGCTGTCTGGCAAACGCCCTTACCTGCATGTACCTAAAGATGTTCCCCGGGGGAGCCCGAACTTCCCCTCTAACTCACCCAGGCTTGCAAACTTCCCGTCTACTAACAGGCCCCTCAACCTCCTAACACCTGCCCTGTGCCAACTCAGGAACCCGCCATCAATTCTCCCTGGAACAAACCGGTGGTTCCCTCGTATCGGGGACCCCATCGAGACCCCCACCTCCCCCCTGTGAAGTCTCCATTGCCCCTAAATTCTGAGGGTAGCCGCCACCACCGGGCTCGTGGTATACCTCGTTGGAGGGAAAGGCAGCGGCGCCGTTGCCAGCGCCTCCAGGCTCGTGCCCACACAGGATGCCATCTCCATCCTCTTCCATGCTGCCCCTTCCCCGTCCATTACCCACTTACGCACCATCGCTGCATTGGCAGCCCAATAGTACTCACAGAGGTTGGGCAGCGCCAGCCCCCCCCCCATCCCTGCCCTGCTTCAAAAACACCCTTCTTACCCTCGGGGTCCCATGCGCCCACACAAACCCCGTAATGCTCCTGTTGACCCTCCTAAAAAAGGCCTTCGGGATAAGGATGGGGAGGCACTGGAACAGGAACAAAAACCTCGGGAGCACCGTCATCTTGACTGACTGCACACTGCCCGCCAGCGACAGCGGCAACTTGTCCCATCTTTTAAACTCCTCCTCCATTTGCTCCACCAGCCTTGTAAGATTAAGTTTGTGTAGGGCCCCCAGCTCCTGGCCACCTGGACTCCCAGGTACCTAAAGCTCCTCTCCGCCCTTTTTAGTGGGAACCTACCAATCCCCTCCTCCTGATCCCCCGGGTGCATGACGAACAGCTCGCTCTTACCCAGGTTGAGCTTGTACCCTGAGAAGTTCCCAAATTCCCTGAGAATCTTCATCACCTCCGGCATTCCCCCCACCAGGTCCGCCACATATAACAATAAGTCATCTGCATAAAGCGACACTCGGTGCTCCTCCCCACCCCGCACCAGTCCCCTCCAGTTCCTCGTCTCCCTCAACGCCATGGCCAGGGGTTTGATTGCCAACGCAAAGAGCAGGGGGGACAAGGGACACCCATGTCTCGTCCCTCGGTATAACTGAAAGTACTCCGATCTCCTCCTATCCGTGGCCATGCTCGCCATCGGGGCCTCATATAACAGCCTCACCCATCTGACAAACCCCTCCCCAAATCCAAACCTTTCTAGCACCTCGCACAAGTACCCCCACTCAACCCTATCAAAGGCCTTCTCCGCATCTAACGCCACCACTATCTCCGCTTCCCCCGCTACCGACGGCATCATTATAACATTCACGAGCCTCCGTATGTTGGTGTTCAGCTGCCTTCCCTTCACGAACCCCGTCTGATCCTCATGGATGACCCGCGGCACACAGTCCTCTATCCTTGTGGCCAAGATCTTTGCCAACAGCTTGGCGTCTACATTTAACAGCGAGATCGGCCTGTATGACCTACACTGCAGGGGGTCCTTGTCCCGCTTAAGGATCAAGGAAATCAGCGCCCGGGACATAGTCGGGGACAAAGGCCCCCACTCCCGTGTCTCGTTGAAGGTCCTAATCAACAGGGGACCCAGCAGGTCTGCATACGTTTTATAGAATTCGACCGGGAACCCATCCGACCCCGGCGCCTGCCCCGACTGCATGCTCCCTATCCCTTTGACCAGCTCCTCCAGCTCAATCGGCGCCCCCAGTCCCTCCAACTGCCCCTCCTCCACCCTCGGGAATCTCAGCCGGTCCAAGAAGCGCCCCATTCCCCCCCCCTCCTCTGGGGGTTCAGACCGATACAATTCCTCGTAAAAGTCCCTGAATACCCCATTGATGCCTATCCCCCTTCGCACTACATTCCCTCCCCTATCCTTAACAGCATCCTACTTGCCTTTTCCCCATATTCATACACCGCTCCCTGTGCCTTCCTCCACTGAGCTTCCGCCTTTCTGATGGTCAGCAGGTCTAACTTGGCCTGAAGACTACGCCGCTCCCCCAGCAATCCCTCCTCCGGAGCCTCCGCGTATCTCCTATCCACCCTCACCAACTCCCCCACCAGCCTCTCCCTCTCTCTCTGCTCTCTCCTCTCGCAATGGGCTCGGATGGAGATCAACTTCCCTCTAACCACGCCTTCAATGCCTCCCAGATCATCCCCACTCGGAGCTCCCCATTATCATTGGCCTCCAGGTACCTCTCGCTACATCTTCGAACCCGCCTGCCCACCTCCTCATCTGCCAGCAGCCCCACCTCCAAGCGCCAAAGTGGGCGCTGGTCTCTCTCCTCCTCCAGCTCGAGGTCCACCCAGTGTGGGGCATGATTCGAAATGGCTATCGCCGAATATTCGGCATCCTCCACCCTCAAAATCAGCCCCCTGCTCATAATAAAAAAATCGATCCGGGAATAGGCCTTATGCACATGGGAGAAGTATGAAAACTCCCTGGCCCTCGGCCTCGCAAACCTCCAAGGATCCACCACTCCCATCTGGTCCATGAACCTCCTCAACACCTTAGCCGCCGCTGGCCTCCTACCCGTCTTGGACCTGGATCGATCCAGTGGCGGATCCAGCACTGTATTGAAGTCCCCCCCCATTATCAGGCCCCCCGTCTCCAGATCTGGAATGCGGCCCAACATGCGCCACATAAAACCCACATCGTCCCAGTTCGGGGCGTATACGTTAACCAGCACCACCCGCTTCCCCTGCAGCTTGCCGCTCACCATCACATACCTCCCGCTGCTGTCCGCCACCACATTTGACGCCTCAAATGACACCCTCTTTCCCACCAGGATTGCCACCCCCTGATTTTTTGCATCCAGCCCTGAATGAAACGCTTGGCCTACCTATCCCTTCCTCAATCTAACCTGGTTCGCCATCTTCACGTGCGTCTCCTGAAGCATGGCCACGTCCTCCTTCAGCCCCTTCAGGTGCGTAAACACGCGGGCCCGTTTGACCGGCTCATTCAGTCCCCTCACATTCCGGGTTATCAGCCGGATCAGGGGGCAGGGAGCTGACTAGCCGACTAGCCATAACCCTTCCTCTGCCCGCCACTTGCCCGCGCCACCTGCTCGGCCCGTTCCCCACGGCGGCAAACCCCCATCTCGACCCCCCCTGCATACTCCAGCTCCTTCCTTGCCATTCCAGCAGCAACCCGGAACCCCCCCCAAGCTAGGACCTCCCCTAGCCGCGTTACTCCCTCCATAGTACTCCCGTAAGCCTGCTGACTCCTGCTGACCCCAGCAACTCCCGCCACTCCTCCGACCCCTCCCAGCGTGGGGCTACCCCTCCTCCCCAGTGCCTACCAGCAGGCTCTCCTCCTCCCCCTCCCGCTCTCACGCGGGAATAAAGCCCTCGCTTCCCAGCTCCGACCCCGCCCCCATCAACCCTCAGCATGGGAAAAAGCCCGCGCTTTCCACCTGCCCGACCCCGCCTCCTCTAAAGCAGCTCCTATTGTCAGCCCAATCCCCTCGCGGGGCCCCAGCCCCCTTTCCCACCATCAGCTCCCCACACACTGCAAGTCTACCCCCCTCCTCGAGCCCATCCACCGAACCCACGCAAAAATACAGTGCCCCACCCGCCCTGAAAACGACACAGAACCAGCATTAAACAGAAACCCCCCCTCAGAAAATATCACAGTTACATGCAGACTCCCGCACCCAACCCTCAGTTTGAGTCCAACTTCTCGGCCTGCACAAAGGCCCACGCCTCCTCCGGGGACTCGAAGTAAAAGTGTTGGTTCTTGTAGGTGACCCACAAACGCGCCGGCTGCAACATGCCAAACTTCACTCCTTTTCTGTGCAGCACCCCCTTCGTCCGGTTGTACCCGGCCCTCCGCTTAGCCACCTCCACACTCCAGTCCTGGTAGATCCGTACCACCGCATTCTCCCACCTGCTACTCCGCTCCTTCTTGGCCCACCTGAGCACACACTCCCGGTCAGCAAACCGGTGGAACCGCACCAGCACCGCCCGTGGCGGCTCATTTGGCTTGGGCCTTCTTGCCAGTATTCTGTGGGCCCCCTCCAGCTCCAGGGGCCCCTGGAAGGACCCAACTCCCATCAGCGAATTCAGCAGGACGACCACGTAGGCCCCCAGGTCTGACCCCTCTAGCCCCTCCGGAAGGCCCAGGATCCGCAAATCTTTCCGCCTCGACCGGTTCTCCATCTCCTCGAACCGCTCCTGCCATTTTTTATGGAGCGCCTCATGCATCTCCACCTTTAACGCGAGGGCTGAGGCCTCATCCTCTCTTTCAGAGGCCTGCTGTCGGATCTCCCAGATTGCCACCCCCGGGCTGTCTGAGTCTCCAGCAGCTTGTCGGTGGAAGCCTTCAACGGCTCTAGCAACTCCGCTTTGAGCTCCCGGAAGCAGTGCTGGAGAGTTTCCTGCTGCTCCTGCGCCCACTGCCTCCATGCCTCTTGGTCTCCGCCGGCCGCCATCTTGTGCTTCTTCCCTCGCTTTTGCTTTGGCGCTGCCACCGCTATCTTGCTCGCCCCACTCCTGGTCCAGGCCATATACTGCTGGGGAAATGCTGCTGACTCCTTCCCACGTCGGGAACTGTCGAAAAAGTACCGCTGGGGGCCCTGAAAAGAGCCCAAAAGTCCGTTCCTGGCGGGATCTGCCGAATGTGCGGCTTAGCTCCGCATAGCCACAACCGGAAGTCTGCTTCCAGGTTAGTTGATGACAACATTGCTGATGACGAGAAAAGCTGGGCAGGTAGGAAAAAAACAAAAGTCACCCAAAACAATTTTAATATCTGTTCTTAAATCTTGTTCAAGTCAGCAAATTTTATAGATGAGAAACATACAGCCATTATTTTCAGAAGGAAAACTTCTGTCTATTGCAAGCGCAGTAACCACCATAGAATATTGTGAAAGCTCTAATCATATGATGTTACTTGTTGTCAATAACTATTGCAAGATATAAATGTGATTATATGCATTGAATTACCTAATAGAACCTGATTAAGTTTCCATTAAAGGAGTAAAGATATACAATACCATCAGTGTTTCCGTGAGCATATAATGAGAGTAATCTTGATTCCCAAGATGATTTCTTGGTTGAGTTCAATGTTGAATCAGATCTTTTGGAATATCACATAATGCCATTTTTTCACAATGTATAAAGGTATTTATCGTTGTAATATTACTTGTTGCATAGCATACAAGCTTTGGTGGATTGCGTTTGGTTATCTGTCAAAGGGATTTTATGAATTCATTAGAATAACTTTCTGATCTCTGGTGACTATCTTGAACTGAATAACCTCAAATATTTTGGTATTTTTACTGTAGATTCGAACAGCCACATTTGATTCATCAGCTTGACTCAGTCATTAGCACGGGTGCCTCTGGTTCTAAAAGTTAAGAGTTCAAGACTCAGTTGCAGGCAATGAATACATAGTCTGGGCTGACTTTTCAGTTAGAGTGCTGATGGAATTCTGCATTGTCAGTAGCCTTTTGAATCTTGTGTTAAACTGAGGTTTTGTCTGCCTTTCCCTATGGTGGCACCATTTGGAAAAGGACCAGAGAGTTTTTCTGATATGCAAAAATCCTCCCATTAACAGTTGCACCAAAACTGGTTAATTTTTCATTTCTTTTGTTCCTTTTTTTAAATATAGATTTTGCTATGTATAGTGTTTTTTGCCTACACAACAGTCATACATTCATAGCCATTCATTATATGGGTAGCTGTTTGAGAGTTGTGATGTGATGCTATATAAATGCGGGCTTTGCTTACCTGCTTCCATGAACTGCTCTCCAAGCAAAAGTTTGCATTTTATAACTTCTCCATTTGGTTTAATTTTTGAGGTGGTTTACAATACTGTTCTAAAAATTAAATAGTTTAATCATGTGCACAGAAGATGCAGTGTATGATCTGATGGGATACAAAGTGTAACTGTGAGTTATAAGCTCTGTTACCGTCAATGACAGCCATCACAGTCCAGTACTCATTCGATTTACCTGAACGCAATTTTGTTTGTCACATAGAATAATGTTCTGGTATAAAAGTCAAGATATTCATTTTAAAAAGTCCTGAGAATTTGTTTTGGTGGAAGGCCAATATAATGTAAAAGTAAACTAGTTCAGTCATTTGTTGAAATAAATGGAAAGGTATGCAGTGTGTGAGGAGAAAGTGCATTTGCCAGTATTTTTTGTAAAATTGTAAAATTGCTTGTGCAAAATTATGAAAGTCAATAATTGTTTTTAAATTATGTTGTTTACATGCTTCATTTATATAGGGAATTAGGCATTCTGAAGTAAGTACTATACAAATAAGAAATATGCAAATACTTTTATTTAGAATGAATTGATGACTTAAATTTCAGTTACACAATTTTGTGAAGTGCTTTTCATGTTTAAAGTGAAATCAGCTTGATGTCTGTTACAAATTGTAGAGCTGCCATAGACATTCTCACAAGCTCATTGGCACAAGTCACTTCCATAAATGGATCTCATGCTGTTTATGTTCTGGAGTTAACTTGCACTACCAAATACCCCTCTCTGTAATTGTTTCATCCTCCTGGTTTACACTAGTCATACAAACTGGGCAGCATGTGCTTGCATTTATTTAACCTTTCAGTAAGTGGAACTGATGAACTCTCTGGTAAGACAAAATAGATGATAAATCAAGAAGCTGGTTTATCTTGCAGATGATGGGTGACTGAGTAAATGTAGAAATTCTAGACTTTCTTATTTACCAACACCAAACAGCAAAACCAAATACTGTAGCATCTGAATAGCAAATTAAATATTCACTTTTTGTTTTATTTCCCTGGGGGTGTGCTTGTAGTTGGGTAAACTAAATTCCTAGGTCAAGCAAAGACCTTTCTATCAACCTTCATTAGCCCTGACTAACCCTGAATGCGTATTTTTTTCTACCATTGCTCTTAACGAAGCAGATCACTTTGGTAACTACCTTGCTGAGCTCAAACGAATTGAGTCATCTCAACTAGGATAGGAGTGAATTATGACTGAAATGTCAGAACTTACTTTCATTATCTGGAGCATGCTGGTTGAGACATTTTGTCTGGGGCCTATATAGTCAAGCCCCACTGTCCTCTTAATTAACCTTTTGAGAAGTTTCTTTAATTCCAGCATTATTAACATTATAATGCTGTGGCTCTTTCATGTCAGTTTAATTGCAAACAAGGCAGGAAATAATTTACTGCCAGGCTGGATTATTTTCCATTTTCTAATTTTCCTTAATAGTTTATCAATATTCTAACTGATACAATGTTATAATCTGCAGAGAGAATCACAGTGAAATTGAGAGACGACGTCGAAATAAGATGACTGCCTACATCACAGAGTTGTCTGACATGGTGCCAACGTGCAGTGCTTTAGCACGTAAACCTGATAAACTGACCATTCTACGCATGGCTGTCTCACATATGAAGTCTTTAAGGGGAACAGGCAACACTTCCACTGATGGTGCTTATAAGCCTTCATTCCTAACAGAAAAGGTTAGTGTTTGAATTAAAAGTCTAATAAAAGTTAAGCTGGTGAATCCTGAAATTGTTTAGAAAACAGTCAGCATTTTCATTTCTCACATTTAAATCTTGTCGTATGCACTTGTTTAGCTCTGTACAATGTAAACTGAAAGCAGTATGTTTTTCAAGCTGAAATTAAATTTACTACTTATTTATCTAACGAAAACAGTTGACAACAAAGAAAGTCCCCAATTCTATTCCTGGTCTGTAATGAGTTGCTAATGTTATCCAGGGCCCCAAAGAGTGAGGAATGGGGGTGCGAATTTGAGCAACTGTATAAAATACTGCAGAAAGGTTGGCACGAGCAAGCAGAGATGTCTCAATCTTACCTATAAAGTGTGACATTGGCCAAGACTGCCATAGTCCTGTGAAAGCAGCAGAAACTGGGATGAAAGGGATTTGAACAATGTGTTTGGAAGAGTTGGGTGTGTAGCTGGGAGGCAATGGCACCTTCAATCGGGTCCTCCATACACTAGAGTGGACTGCCAAAGGGTCACTATACCAGGAAAACAATTGCATAAAAAAGCAGGTTTGTAGTTTTTTGTTACGAAGTTTGTCTTGATGTCATGATCCTGGGTCCAGTGTGACCAGTCCCAAACACTAAGGGCCTTTGTTGCTCTTGTGCGTTTTCCCATAGATACTTATTTATATTCTATCTCGAAAATTTATTTTAGTTTCAAAATATTTGATATTATTTGACATCACCTCAAACTAGATGTGTAAGAAAAAAAAACACCGTTATTCGTCTCTTGGAAAGGCATTTAGAAGGATAATCCTTGCACGCTGTAAAATTATGAGTACAGGTAAACATTTTGGTGCGGCACATATTTCCAATCAAAACTCTGCTGGCGCTCTTGAATAGAAGCTGACCAAGAAACAGGTCAACACAGTGATTGATGTGCCATTATGCTCATTTAAATGGCTTAACAGCCCTTGAGGGAACTCTGATGTCAGAAAAGGGATATGACTTCTGTGACCAACTAAACAGGGAAACACCTTTTCTATGTGAAACGGATGGAAATCGAGTAATTATCATTTCTATTGTGCATCTGCCCCGTTGCTATGACACCTCACACAAGGGTCCAAGTGATTTAAGTGGATAATTTTTATTTTTATTGGTCATGTCATCATGGAATTACCTTTAGGATAGCTAACATATGTTAAGGTCATTCCTCAGAAGTTTGCACGTGGCTTGCGAAAAGATAGAGCAAGGTTTAAAGGCAGCTGCAATGAGATTCTATACTTTCTTCAAATACTGAATAAGAGCTGTGATTAAATATGTAGCCTTTTGCAACTTTCCAAAGAGAATTGGATGCTTAGAAATGGTTTAGCTTATTGTTTAATTAAACAAAAATTAAAATAGTGTCAAGTGCATCACTGCTTAGTCACTAAACACAGAGAAAAGCACAGTAACACACATACAAAAACAATAAGCTTGGGAACGAGACAACGACAAAGGAAGGAAGCCACTGAATGACGCAAGTGTCCCCGCTGGTGAAGACCCCTGGCAGAACAGCCCATTGTCACAGCAGCCAATCACCTATGAAAGACAAGGTTAGGGGACAACTATGAAACTCCCCACACATCAAATTTGTTGAATAAAACTAACTTCGATAAATCATACTGTAATCTTGGACCTTGTACTGAAAATCTAGCTAAATACAACATATTGTGATGCACTTAATTAGTTTTGGACCTATGGTTTAGATTCTATTGATTAATAATAAATATCAATGCCTTTACTTAACTTTGTGGTGTTCCTAATTGTGATAAAGATTTCTAAAATAAAATGGTGGTAATTAATACATCTGTGTCCTATTTGATCTTTGGTCACTTTGAACAAACCATTCATTCACCCTTCACTCACAGCCATAATGTGGGGCCAAATCTTCTGTTGTCCAGATCGTCAGAGACCAGATGCACGGCAGCACCTTATAGAAGTCCTGATTGCCTGGGAAGTTTAAACTTGTAATGAGAAAATCCTCAGGACCCTCCACATATTTCTCCAACTGAGATAGAGTTGGGAGGCGTGGGAGAGATACGTGGGACTTTAAGAGTTACCCAGGAAGTGTTAGACAGATTTAAAACCTGGTCTAACACCTGGGCAACTCCACAATCAACCCCCCCCCCCCTCCTCCCTCCCCACGCCCCGACCACTCAACTACCCGACTACCCAGACCCCACCTGATCAATACCAACCACCTTCCAACTACCCGACTACCTCCCTGACTACCTCCCTAACTCTCTGACCACCCAGCTACCCTTGACCTGATTAACCACTCACCCATTCACCAACATTCAGACTGGACCGTTAAACTTATCATACCAGCTAGTGTCATCAAAGGGAGACGTGTCCGGTCTACATCCAACTTCGCTCTGACGGAGTTCCTTGGAAGATGCTGTGCATTTCTTTGACATCTGCGTGAAGAGATATGCAACAGCACTGGGCCAGAAGAATTATCAAGGCAGCTGCTCAGAAGATTCACGCCATGGTCTTGCTGGATTTAATTTGGCGAGTCCAGTTAAGTCTGGTCGATAATCTGGAGGATGTTGATGGGGGATTCAATGATGATGATGTCATTGAATGTCAAAGGGAGATGGAGGATGTTGACAGTGGGGCATTTAGTGATGGCGATGTCATTGAATGTCAAAGGGAGATGATGAGATTCATTTTTGTTGGAGATGGTCATTCTCTGGCACCTGTGTTGTGCAAATGTTTCTTGCCACTTAACAACACAAACCTCTTAACAGCGCAAACCTGAATGTTATCCAGGCTTTTCTGCATGTGGGCATAGAGTGCTTCATTTTCTGAGGAGTTGCAAATGGATCTGAATGCAGTCAATCATTAGTAAACATCCCCACTTCTGCCCTGATGCAGGGTATGCCAGTGATTAAGTAACTGAAGATGATTGGGCTGAGGACACTACCCTGAGGCACTCCCGCAACAATGTCTTAAGGCTAAGATAATTAGCCTCAAATACCCACAACCTTCTTGCTTTGTGCTCGGTATGACTTTCACCAGTAGGGGTTCTCTCCCTGACCTCAATTTTATGAGGGTTTTTTAATACCAGATTTGGCCAAATGTTGCTTTGATATCGATGGCAGTCACCCTCATTTCACCTCTGGAATTTTGCTTTTATCCACGTTTGAACAAAGACTCCATTGAGATCTGGAGCCAATTTGATCGTGATGGAACCGAAACTGAGCATAGGGAAATAAATTGCTGTTGATTACTGCTGCACCGTAGCACTGTTAACTTCCATTGCATTGTTGATGATTGAGAGGCGACTGAGTGAACAGCAATTGGTTGGATTGGATAGGTCCGGCTTTTCATAGACAGGACGTTACATGGGATATTTTCCATATTGTTGGATAGACACTAGTGCTGTCGGTATTGGAACAGCTTGGCAAGGGACATGGCTAATTCTGGAGCACAAATACGCCTTTGCTGTATTTATCCCTTTTTTCAATGAGGGCATCGCTGGCAAGGCCAACATTTGTTGCCTATCCCCATTTGCTACAACTGAGTGGCTTGCTAGGCCATTTAAAGGGGCAGTTAAGTGTCAACCATATTTCTGTGGATCTGGAGTCACATGTCTGCCAGACCAGGTAAGGATGACAGATTTTCTTTGCTAAAGGACATTAGCGCGCCAGATGTGTTTTCACAGTCAGATTACTGAAAGTAGCTTTCAGTCTTAGTTTATTTATCTAATAAAATCATTTATTGAATTTAAATTTCACCAACTGCCATGGTGTGATTTGAACCTGTGTCCCCAAAGCATTAGCCTGGATTACGTGTCCTTTGAGATTACCACTGTGCAATTGTCTACCAGTATGCTAAATCATTTCTTGCTATCATTCGAGTTAATTGAAATGGCTGACATCTGTGATGATGGGTACTTGCGGAGGAGACCGAGATTAGTCATCTTCAAGACAAACTTTTCATCTTGCATTCACCAGGATAATCACAGAATCACTGAATTTTTATGGTGCAGAGGGAGGCCATTTGGCCCATCGTATCAGTACCCGCTCCCCAAATGAGCATTATGGCTTCATGCTATTCCCCTGCCTTTTCCCCATACCCCTGCACATTGTTTCTATTCAAGCAATCGTCTATTGTCCTCCTGAATGTCTCAATTCAACCTGCTTCCACCACACTTCCAGGCAGGGCATTCCAGACCCAAACCACTTGTGTGAAAATTTTTTTTATCCTATAGTGTGGCGCCCAGGACTGCACAGCATTCCAACTGAGGTCTAACTAGTGTCTTGTATAAATTCAGCATAACGTCCTTGTTTTTGTAGTCTATGTTGATATTAATACAGCCCGGTATACTGTATGCTTTATTAATTGTTCTCTCGACCTGTCCTGCTACCTTTAGTGATCAATGCACATATACACCCAGATCCCTCTGCTCCTGTAAGAACACAAATATCAGGGGAAGTAACAACTTTATACTGTATGAGCAGAGAGTGCTGATTGGTTGACAACTGGACTCTGGTAGAGGCATTGCCATGTAGAATGTACTTTTTAATGGTGAATGTTAATTGCCAAGCAGTTTGAAAATTAAAACAGGCAGCTACTCTCCAATTGGTCAAGGCATTGCCTTGAGGATTGATCCACTCAATGGCTGTCAGTTGTTGTTTTGTTTAGTTGAATCAGACGCAATGTGTGTACATGTTCTTTACAGGACCCTGCGTATTAAAATATGTAGCTTTGTGTACACACAAATGTGCCATACTGTGAACCCGACTGACCATCTTAAATTGGTTGTCAGCATAATTTTTAGTACACAGAGGATTATTTAGCAAATATTGTCCAGTCATGGAATCACATCTAATATTGGACACTGTGAGTTGAGTTTTGTCAGCACGGGTTAGGGTTAGTGACATTCTCCATTAACAGGATGCCGATGTCAAGCCAAAAAGATGTTCTGCCAATCACACAAAGGTACATAACGTACCCAACCAGCCCATGTTTGTAAAACTCAGAACACAGTGTTCAACATAAAACATTTTTTTTAGAGTACCCAATTCATTTTTTCCAATTATGGGGCAGTTTAGTGTGGCCAATCCATCTAACTTGCACATCTTTTTGAGTTGTGGGGGTGAAACCCACGCAAACACGGGGAGAATGTGCAAACTCCACACGGACAGTGACCCAGAGCCGGGATCGAACCTGGGACCTCGGCGTCGTGAGACAACAGGCCTAACCCACTGCGCCACCGTGCTGCCCTTAGTGTTCAACATTTGATGTGATTCCACAGTTGGACTTTGCAGACAGACATGTACACGCATTGCACCTATTTCAGTGAAACAAAATAAGTGACAGTCTTTCACTGGTTCATTCCGCAGAGCAATGCCCTGACCAATTGGAGACTGGCTGCCTGGTTTAATTTTCAAACAACTTGGCAGTTTACAGTCAGTCACCATTAATTGGTGCATTCACCATGGCAACATCTCACCAATCAGAGTAAACTTGCCAACTAATCAGCACCCTCTTCTCATACAGTATAATGTTGTTGCTTCTTCTGATATAGGTATTCTTGTGATAGTCCTGATGAGTGCAAGATGAAAATCTTTGACAAAATATCTTTCTTCAGCAATGCTCAAATTCTGTATTATTAAATGACTATTAAGCATCAAGTTGCTGCTTCGGACTGTGGATTGTTGCAAGTGCTTCAGCCTTTTCATTTGCCCCTCCCTATGTGTGGCGGAAACCACCATTGAGGATGGGGATGTCTGTGAGCCTCCTCCTACTGTTAGTTATTTAATTGTCAACCATCATTCAGGACTGGATATGGCAAAACTGAGGAACTTTGATCTGATTAATTGTTTGCTGGATTGTTTAGCTCTATCTATTGTTATTATTGCTATTATTAATTAGCATGCTTGTAATCCTGTATCAGTTTCTCTGGGTTGGCACCTCATTTTTAGGTATGTCTATTAATGCTTCTGGCATGCTATCTTACACTTCTCATTGAACCACGGTTGATTGCCTTACTTTATGGGACTGGTAGAGTTAGAGATATATCGGGCCCATGAGGTTACAGATTGTGTTTGAATACAATTCTGCTGCCATGATGGCCCAAAGTGCTTTGCGGGTGTCCGATTTAAATGGCTAAATCTTTTCTAAACCTATCCCATATAGCATAGTAGAGGGGCTGGTTTAGCACAGTGGGCTAAACAGCTAGCTTGTAATGCAGAACAAGGCCAGCAGCGCAGGTTCAATTCCCGTACCGGCCTCCCTGAACAGGCGCTGGAATGTAGCGACTAGGGGCTTTTCACAGTAACTTCATTGAAGCCTACTTGTGACAATAAGCGATTATTATTATTAGTAACAGTGTCACACAAAGCACAATGGAGGGTGTCCTCTGTATCCATCTCTCTGGATGATATTTCACGCATCCATTCTTGAGAAGGCATAGACTGTCAGATGTCCCTCCTGCTGAACTAATAAGAATTTGCATTGAAGGTTTGATGCTCTCACATCCTAAATTCAGAAAATCATGCTAGTGTTGCCGAGCAGGAGCTTCCTACTTGACCGCTGTACAGGTTGGAATCATAGAAAGGTACAACACAGAAAGAGGCCAATTCAGACTATTAAGTCTGTGTCGGATCTTTCAAAGCCAGATAGTCCCATGCCATGCTGATTCCCCATTTCCTTGTTGTTTTATCTCCTTCAAGTATTTAAAAGCTACTGTCAAATTTCTATTCATTGTCTGATCAGACCACACATTCCAAATCCTAACCACTCATTGCATAAAAAGTTTTTCTTTGTGTTACTTCTAGTTCTTTTGCCAATCACGTTATCTCTGTGAATTCTGCAATTAAACATACATCATTGGAAACAGTTTCTCTTTCTTTATCTGAACCCTTCATGATTTTAAACATCACCATCTAATCACCTCTTAAGTCTTCTCTGCTCGAAGGCAAAATGTGGAATCACAGAATTGTTATGCTGCAGAAGAAGGCCATCGTGTCTGCACCATCTTTCCAAATGAGCATTATGACTTAATTCCATTCCCCTGCCTTTCCCCAATATCCCTGCACATTGCTTCTATTCAAATAACCATCTAACGCTCTCTTGAATGCATCAATTCATCCTGCCACCACCACAGTTCCAGCAGTGCATTCAGGAACCACTCGTGTGAAAACGTTTTTTCTCACATTGCATTTGCTTCTTTTGCAAATCACTTTAAATCTGTGTCCTCTCATTCTCGGATGCTTTTACGAGTGGGAGCAGTTTCTCTATCTACTTCCCAGCCCCCATCATGATTTTGAACACATCTATCAAATCTCCTTTCTGCCTTCTCTCCAAGGAGAACAGTCCCAACCTGCCCAATCGATCTTTATAACTGAAGTTACTCTTCCCTGGAACCATTCTTGTAAACCTCTTCCGCACTCTCTCCAATGCATTCATTTAAAAAAAAAAATTTTTTTATTGGGTTTTATACATGGTATACTTACAAATGTACACTCAGAGAAACCAAAAAGAAATAAAAAACACTAGAAATAAAGGGAGAACAAAACCCCCAAAGAACCCAGAGGAAGTATATATACAAAGAAGCAAGAAAAATGTCATTACACATGCCAGTAAAGTGGGGGGAAGGGACTTTCTCCCCTTTCTCTTTTTTTTAATATATGCTAAACAAGCGAAACACCACCCAGGTGCCCCTCTTGGTCAGTTTTCCTTTTGTTTTTGTCCATTTACCTCAGCTTCGGCTGTCTGTCGTTCCTTCTTCCTGTTCTTTCGTTCTCCTTTCCCACCCCTCCCCTGTTGACAGCTTAATTTTTCTCAAAGAAGTTGATGAATGGCTGCCACCTCCGAGCAAACACCTGCAACGAACCCCTCAAGGCTAATTTAATTTTTTCGAGTCTTAGAAACACCCCCATATCGCAAACGCACATCCACGACTTTGGGGGCTCCGGGTCCCTCCACCCCAGTAAGATCCGTCTCCAAGCCACCAGGGAGGCAAAGGCCAGGACGTCGGCCTCTCTCACCCCCTGGGCTCCTGGGTATTCCGACACACCGGAGATCGCTACCTCTGGACTCGGAGCCACCCTCACTTGTAAGATTTCTGACATGACGTCAAAAAAACCCTGCCAGAAACCCCTCAGCCTCAGACACGCCCAAAACATATGGACATGGCTAGCAAGACCCCCCCCCCCGCCCCCGCACAACGCCCATACCTATCCGCCACCCCCTCAAATAACCTGCTCATCCAGGCCTCAGTCATGTGTACCCTATGGGCCACCTTAAACTGTATCAGGTTGCACGGTGAGGATGCATTAACTCTCCTCGGGGCCTCCTACCATAACTCAGCCTCCAACTCCCCACCCAGCTCTTCCCACTTTCTCTTCCCCTCCCCTATCAGGGCTCCCTCCCACTCCATCAGCTCCTTATAGATCTCTGAGACCTTCCCCTGTCCTACTCCTGTTCTCGACACCACCTCATCCTGTAGCCCCTGGGACGGCAGTAACGGGAAGGTCAAAACCTGGCTCCGCACCAAATTCCTTTGTTTGTTGGCCACAGAGAGGTCCCAGAACAGTTGGGTGAATGGCTCCCATGTCTTGGAGAAGCCATCTTCCGACCCTCGGATGCCGAATTTGATTTTCTCCATTTGGAGAAATTCTGATAGGTCAGACAGCCAGTTTTGCAGCATTAGGTGGTGCTGCTGATGGCCAGCCAGCCGAGCAGGATTCTGCAGCGGGCGATCAGGGAGGCAAAAGCAAGGGCGTTTGTCGTCCTCCCCAGGAATAGATCTGGCTGATCTGATACCCCGAAGACCACCACTTTCGGGGATGGCTCCATCCTCATCTCACCGCTTTGGACATTGCCTCAAAGAAGGCTGTCCAGTACCCAGGAAGTCTGGGGCAAGACCAGAACATGTGGCAGTGGTTGGCTGGGCCTCCTTGGCATCGTTCACATCTGTCCTCTGCTTCTAGTTTTTCCTACAAGTGGAAACATTCACTCCACACCCACTCTACCCAGGCCACGCAGTATCCTGTAAGTTTCAATAGGATCACCCCTCATCCTTCTAAACTCCAACGAGTACAGACCCAGAGTCCTCGAGCGTTCCTCATATGACAAGCTCTTTATTCCAGGGATCATTCTTGTGCGCCTCCTCTGGACCCTTTCCAAGGCCAGCACATCTTTCCTTAGATACGAGGCCCAAAACTGCTCACAATACTCCAAATAGGGTCTGACCAGAGCCTTATATAGCCTTAGTAGTACATCCCTGGTCTTGTATTCTAGCCCTCTCGACATGAATACTAACATTGCATTTGCCTTCCGAACTGCCGACTGAACCTGCACTTTAATCTTAGAGAATCGTGAACAAGAACGCCCAAGTCCATTTGTGCTTCTGATTTCCTAAGCACCTTCCCATTCAGAAAAGAGTTTATGCCTCCATTCCTCCTTCCAAAGTGCATAACCTCACTCTTTTCCACATTGTATTCCATCTGCCACTTCTTTGCCCACTCTCCTAGCCTGTCCAAGTCCTTCTGAAGCCCACCTACTTCCTCAATACGACCTGCCCCTCTGCAAACGTAGCAGCTAGAAAATGGAAGAAGCTCACTTCTGATTTGGTACCAAAAGTATAGGGATCATTTCACATCAAGTGTACGTGCAAGGAGCGTGACCTGCTCACTGCTGCCACTTCTGGCTGGAAGACTTCATACAGCTTCATTTTCTCATTTAAAAGGCAGCAGCCACCATTCTCAATAAAAATGCCAGTAGCGGCCGTTGCGTGCTTCTCCCGCGATCGGGACCACCATGGGAACGCTCCATGATCCTCCCGACACCGAGACAGGGTCGTGACCTGCACTTTGAAAAATCCTGATCTAATTAGTGCCTTGTATAGTCTTAGTAAGACATCCCTATTTTTATACACCATTCCCTTTGAAATAAAGGTCAACACTGCATTTGCGATCCTTGTTATCTGCTGAATCTTCATGCTAGCTTTTTGTGATTTATGCATGAGGACCCCTAAACCCTGCACCTTTCTGCAGTCTTTT
This sequence comes from Scyliorhinus canicula, assembly GCF_902713615.1. Classification (NCBI taxonomy): domain Eukaryota; kingdom Metazoa; phylum Chordata; class Chondrichthyes; order Carcharhiniformes; family Scyliorhinidae; genus Scyliorhinus; species Scyliorhinus canicula. Next base: position 48,479,448 of record NC_052157.1, on the reverse strand, counting down.
TTCAATTTATATAATATTTTGCTCCTTTATATTTCCTTCTAAAGTGCATAACTTAATATTTTCCTAAATTATGTTCCATTTGCCATATTTTTACCCACTCACTGAACCTATCTATAATCTTTCTGCAAGGTAAGGCAAAGTTGGCATAGTCCCAGATGACCAAAGCCTGCTTTCCCCTTTGAGAGGGAGAGTTGACTGCTGGTGATCATAGCATATATATAGAATATAATTTACAGTGCAGAAGGAGGCCATTCAGCCCATCAAGTCTGCACCGGCCCTTGGAAAGGCCACTCTACTTAAGCCCACACCTCCACCTATTCCCGTAACCCAGTAATGCCAACTAATCTTTTTGGACACCAAGGGCAATTTAGCGTGGCCAATCCACCTAACCTGCAGATCTTTGGATTGTGGGAGGAAACCAGAGATCCTGGAGGAGACCCACACAGACACTGGGAGAACATGCAGACTCCGTACAGACAGTGACCCAAGCTGGGAATCGAACCTGGGACCCTGGAGCTGTGAAGCAACAGTGCTCACCGCTATGCTACCGAGCTGCTCCTGCTGATTTAACCAGAGGGTCACCACACCTCAGACGAGGAGCAAGGTCGAGAAGGTGGGACCTTCATGGATAACCTCATCCGGTGTGGGAATTGAAACCATGCTGCTCGCCTTGCCCTGCATCACAGACCAGCTGTCTAGCCAAGTGAGCTAAACCATGCCCTGTTTGTCATCCTCACCACTTACCTATTTTTGCATCATCCGCAAACATGGCAATAATACATACCTTTCCCTCGTCAGGTCATTCATATATATTGTAAATAGTTGTGGCGCCCCCCCCCTGTGGCACTCCTTTAGTTACAGGTTTCCATCCTGAAAATGCCCCTTATCCCAACTCTCTGTCTTCTATCAGTTAGCCAATCCTCAATCCATGCTAATATAGTATTTATATATAATGTATATATATATATATATATATATATATAGTACTTGTGGGCGCTTATCCTATTAAGCAGCCTTTTGTGTGGTACCTTATTGAATGCTTTTTGGAAATCGAAGTATATTACATCTACAAATTCCCCATTATCCTTCTCATTACCACCTCAAAGAATTCTAAGCAATTTGTCGGGCATAATTTCCCTTTCATGAAGCCATGTTAATTCTGCTTTATTATATGATGTATTTCTAAATATTCTGGTATTACATTCTTTATGATGGTCTCTAACATTTCCCCAGTGATGGATGTCAATCTAACTGGCCTGTAGTTACTTGATTTTTATCACTCTTTTTGAATAAGTGTGTTCCATTGGCAGTTTTCCAATCCTCTGGGACTGTTACACCCTGTAAGTATTCTTGAAAGATTTCTACTCGTCCACTATCTCTGCAGCTACTTCCTTTAATATCCTAGGATCCAACCCATTGGGTCCCAGGGAGCCATCAGTCTCCAGCTCCATTAGTTTCCATAATATCTTTTCTGTAGTGATAATTATTGTATTTATTTCCCTTCCCTCAAATCCTTCTTCCTCACTCTGATACACCTTTGTTGTCATTAACTATTTTCATAAATGTCTGCCATTGCTGATCAACTCTTTTCTCCTTTCCCAGTCCACGCCAACCAACTTTGCACTCATTCCTTTGCCACTACCCTTATTTAATTTTAGCACAATTATTTCTGACTCAAGTTTCTCACTCTCATTTAAGTTTAGAAACATTGTGGGGATTTCCCGCTCCCGCTTTTGGAGGTGAGTTCAGCGGCAAGACCGGATCAATGTCGGGATCCCTATTATAATACATCTAAATATAATTATTAGGGCTTTATGCCTGATAATTCCTCCCCCCCCCCCCCATAGATTTTTCATGCATGCTGGCGTGAATCTTGACCAGTCTCCCATGGTGTGCACCTGGCGGACAGGACCCAATGGAGGAGTTCAGGTAAGTATTTGGCTCCCTGGCACTGCATGTGAGCTGGTTTCCTGAACGTGGGTCATCCCTCCCTATGGTGCTAATAGTATCATTAACGAACAGAACACTCCTCCACCTTTTCCCCACTTCCTGTCCTTTCTTGATGACCTGTATCCTTTAATATCCAGATCCCAATCCATGTCCTCTTGCAACCATGTGTTTGGAAAAGCAATTAAATCGTTCTTATTTATTTGTATGTGCACTCTCAGTTCACCTATTTTGTTTTGAATGCTTTGTTCATTCAGATACAAAGACTTTAATTTCATCCTTTGAAAAAAAATTTATAGTCTCATCTGTTAGACTTGAACTGTTTATTTCTTCCTTTCATGGTCTGTTTTTCATTTCCTGTAATAATACCTTTCTCTTTTGCCTTGTTTCTAATCTTTGATTTGCCATATCATCCCATATTTGATCCCTGTCCCCCCCCCAGTTTTTAGTTGAAAACCTTCTCTAATGCCTTAGTTGTGCGGCACACAAGAACACTGGTCTCAGCATGGTTCAGGTACATGAGACATTGTGTAATGCCTGGCACATTAAGACTTAATGTGATACTTTATTCTAGCACCAGATGGAGCTGGGGAGCAGACCTATAAAAGAGAATGCCTCTCGGACTTCTGGGAGAGAGTAGAGAGCAGATAGTGAACAGAGAGTCCAGAGATAGTTAGGGAGATAGTGTGTTAGAGACTGTAGTTAGTTATAGTGTAAATAGTAATTGTATTATATAGAGTTGCTAGCTTTAGGAATAGTGTTCAAACTCTATTGAGAGTAGTGTAATAAAATTAGCTTTATTAATTCAACATAGCTTTGTGGTTCTTTGTGCACGCTTCAACCTTTATCCATCCTAAGTTTTACAAACGCAAATAACACCACAGTATAGATCTTAACAACGGTACAGATCCCACTTTCTCTGATAATGGTGCCAGTGTCCCATGAACCGGGCCCCACTTCTCCCACACCAGTTTTTGAACCACACCTTCATCTCCCTAATTTGATTTGTCCTATGTCAATTTGTACGTGGCTTTGGTAATAATCCAGAGGTTATGATCTTTGAGATTCTGCTTCTTAATTTGGTGCCAAGCTCCTTATACTGAGTATGCAGAACCATCTCCTTTGTCCTGCATTTGTCGTTGGTACCTGTACAGACCAATATGACTGGGGCATCTCCCTCTCACTGCAAGTTCCTCTGCAGCCCCGAGCAGATGTCCTGTATCCTGGCACCATGCAGGCAACACAGCTACCTGGACCCATGCTTTTTTCTGCAGAGAATGGTGTCAATCCCTCTGACTATACTGACCCCTCTTACCACTATATTCCTTGCAACCCCCCCCCCCCCCCCCCCCCCCTTTGAATGTCTTCCTGTACCATGGTGCCATGGCATGTTAGCTCTTCTATCCTGCAATCTCCATTCTCATCCAAACAAGCTGGAAATACCTCAAGGCTGTTGGACAATTGCAAGGGCTGCGGTCCTGTACTCCTTCCCGCTGGAACCCTTAATTGCCTCACTTCCATTCACACCCTCCTGTCCCTGACCAAATCAGAAGACCATTGGCTGGATTCTCCGTCGGTGGGATGCTCTGTTTTTCCGGCAGTCCGGGGGTTTCTCGACGGCGTGGGGCTGCCCCACAATGGGTAACCCCATTGACTAGCTGGCGTAATGGAGCATCCCGCCGGTGTGCTAAAACAGAAATGTGGCGCTGGAGTGTCCAGCAAACCTTCCCACTTCTTAATGAACCGCAGTGTCTGTAACGCGGTGTCCAGCTGAATAACTCAGAGCCGAAGTTCCTGCATCCACAAACACTTACTTGCAGATGTGTTTGGCCTGGATCACACCAGTATCCAGAAGCTGCCACACCCTATTTTCGCAGCACATCACCTGTATTCTCCAATATGTGTTAATTAGTTAATAATTACTAATTAATTTACAAATAATAAAACTTACACCTTCTAATAGGAGGTTTTGACACTGTGTCAGTTATCTTTACAATACTGATAAAACTTACAGTTTCTAATAACGGCAGTTACTGATTTATCTGCTCCTTCTGCACCAACGTGGAATTCAAATACTGGAGGTTGAAAAAAAAATTAAAGCAAAAAGCGCCTCATCCCTGCCGTTCACTGAACTCCCTACTCCACACCGAACCTCCTACTCAACACCAAACTCCCCACTCACCACTGAACTCCCTACTGAACACCGAACTCCCCACTCACCACCGAACTCCCTACTCAACACCGACCTCCCCACTCGACACCGAGCTCCCCACTCGACACCGAGCTCCCCACTCGACACCGAACTCCCCACTCGACACCGAACTCCCCACTCGACACCGAACTCCCCACTCCACATCGACCTCCCCACTCAACACACTTTACTTTTACAGTAAACCTTCCCGAAAGCATCTCTTTTCCTCATTCGCCAAATTCCCAAATACAGTCACTCTGTCTCTGCCTCGCCCAGGCTGAAGTCTCCTTTTGCTTACTGCGCGCCTCTTACACCATTAGTTGTTGCTCACTGTTACTGAGCCAATTCTGTGTACACACTCCTACCATCCCTTTTATTCCATGAGCCAGAACTTTTCTCAAATGTCCATGCTGTAGCACTGAATCAAATGCCTTTTGGCAGTCCATGTCAAACAGCATCATCAACAGCATCACTCTCATCAACTCTTTCTGTTACCTTTTCAAAAACTGTACCAAGTTAGTTAAACGCTATTTTCCTCAAATCAACCCACATTTTTCCATGTGATTATTGATTTTATCACAGATAATTGTTTCCAGAAGCTTCCAACACCAACGTTAAATTGATTATTTTGTAATTGCTGGGCTTACCCGTATAACCTTTTTCGAACAAGGGTGTAATGTTTCCAATTCTCCAGTCCTGTGGCACTTCCCCGAATCTCGGGAGGACTGAAAGATTATGGCTAGTACCCCTACAATTTCCAGTCTCACTTCCTTCTATATCCTTGGATGCATCTTATTTAGTCCCGGTGCCTCACCAGCTTTAAATACCGAATGTTCATCCAATGCCTCCTCCTTGTCAATCTTAAACCATTTCAGTGACAGTTTCCTCTTCTGTCATCATGGCCTGCATAACATCTGCTTCCTTGCTAAAGGCAGAAAATCTTAAGCTCATTTCTCTTGAGGCACTGGTTTAAATTTCCTTTCTAACTCCCGAAAATATGCTTTCAGGACCTCGGCCCTCTTCCTACCTACACGATGGTACCAATGTGGACCACAACCTCTGGCTGTTCATCCTCCTGTAGAAAGTTGTCCTGCAGTCGCTCCATGATAACCATGGATAACTGATTAGCAATAAAGGTAGATTCAGGGTACTCGTGCACTGCCTGCCTGGATCGCTTAGATTGCCTGGCAGCCACCCATTCGCTCTCTGCCTGCATGCTCTTAGCCTGCGGTGTGACCACTTCCCTCCATTTGCTATCCATGTGGTTCTCTGCCTAATGGATGAGAACGATGATTCCAACAGCCGCTTAAGTCCTGAAAGCTGGAGGTCAAGCTTCTGCACTCCCTTCAGATGTGTCTATCTGGAACACATGGTACATCTTTCACTCCCCACACACCGCTTGATGCACGTTCCACTCTGCTGACCTGACCTCCCATATCAAAATTTTAAAAACTATTTATTAAAATTGGAACAAGTAGAATAATTTACCAGTTTCACACCAGTCAGCTTCCCCTGCAGCGAAGTAAGAGTGAATTACTGGAAGCTGAAAAAAGGTAGAAAATGAACGGGTCACCTCCGTCCTTCACTGGACTCACTCATTCACCAAACTCCAACTTAAGCATTCCACTGCAACCCACATACTCCAATGTAGGCAAATACTCTAGCTCCTGCAGTCTAACCACATTATTATAATCCTTGTGCCCAAAACCATCTTAGCAAATATCTCCTGTACTCACTCCAAGTCTTTCCGCTCCTTCCTTGGGTGTGGTGCACAGAATTGGACACACTACCCCTGCTGAAGCTGAACTAACAATTTAGATAAAAGGTCATTGATTTAAAAAGTGAAGTGTGTTTTTCTCTCCCCAGACACTGCTGAGTATTTCCAGCATTTTCTGTTTTTATTTCAGATTTCCAGCATCTGTAGAATTTTTCTTTTATTTGTCTGACTATGCTGATCCTGGAGAATTTTGTTTCAGGAAATTGAAGGAATGAACTTGCTTTGACATAGCACATTATCGAGCCTTAAAAGACGCGTTTCCTAACCAATGAATTACTTTTGAAGGATGGTCATTGTTGTGAATGCAAGTGCTTCACTGATTTTATTCATAGTAATTGAGTTGAGTGACAATCTTTATTCTGGTGTTTTCTCTGGGTTTCTGAGTTTGACCAGTTGGAGTCACTGCAGAATATGCGAGGGGCTGAGAATTTCCTGGAATGCATGTTCCAAGAAGTGGTCACAAAGGTTTTTTTAATTCTTCCATAATGTGGGTATCGCTGTCATAGCCAGCATTTGTTCCCCATTCCTAATTGCTTTGGAGCAAATGCTGATAAGTTGAAAATCTGGTCCAGTTGGATTGGAAGCAAAGCAGTAATTGAATGTTGTGTCACCTTTAAAGTCTTCATGCACAAGTTTGAACAAGACCTCCTCACCGCACAGGACCTTCAACTGACATTATACACCAGATACATCCATGACATTTTTTTCCTTTGGACCCACGGCAAAGAATCACTGAAACGACTACACGTTCCATCCCACCATCAGACTCACCATGGACTACTCTCCAAAATCGGTTGCATTCTTGGTACACTCATCTCCATCAAGGACGGTCACCTCAGCACTTCGCTTTACCGCAAGCTCATGGATAATCTCACGACGCTCCACTTCTCCAGCTTCCACCCTAAACACATAAAAGAAGCCATCCCCTATGGACAAGCCTTCCGTATACACAGGATCTGCTCAGACAAGGAGGAGCGTAACAGACATCTACAGGCGCTGAAAGATGCCCTCGTACGAACGGGATATGGCGCTCGACTCATCGATCGACAGTTCCAACGCACCACAGCAAAAAAATCACACCGACCTCCTCAGAAGACAAAAATGGGACACAACTGACAAAGTACCCTTTGTCGTCCAGTACTTCCCCGGAGCGGAGAAACCACGACATCTTCTTCACAGTCTTCATCATGTCATCGATGAAGACGAACGTCTTGCCGAGGTCATCCCCACACCCCCACTGCCTTCAAACAACCGCACAACCTCAAACAAACCATTGTTTGCAGCAAACTACCCAGCCTTCAGAACAGCGACCACAACACCACACAACACTGCCATGGCAATATCAGCAAGATGTGCCAGATCATCGACATTGGTACCACCATTACACGTGAGAACACCACCCACCAGGTACGCGGTACATACTCTTGCGACTCGGCCAATGTTGTCTACCTCATACGCTGCAGGAAAGGATGTCCCGAAGCTTGGTACATTGGCGAGACCATGCAGACGTTGTGACAACGGATGAACGGACATCACGCTACAATCGGCAGGCAGGAATGTTCCTTCCAGTCAGGGAACACTTCAGCAGTCAAGGGCATTCAGCCTCTGATCTTCGGGTGTGCGTTCTCCAAGGCGGCCTTCAGGATGCGTCATAACGCTGAATCGCAGAGCAGAAACTTATAGCCAAGCTCCGCCCACACGAGTGCAGCCTCAATCAGGACCTTGGGTTCATATTGCAATACATTCACCCCACCACCATCTGGCCTGGGCTTGCAAAATCCTGCCAACTGTACTGGCTTGAGACAATTCACACCTCTTTCAGACCAAGGCAGGCCAGCAGCACGGTTCAATTCCCGTACCAGCCTCCCCGAACAGGCGCCGGAATGTGGCGACTAGGGGCTTTTCACAGTAACTTCATTTGAAGGCTACTTGTGACAAGCCATTTTCATTTTCATTTCATTTTCATTAACCTGGGGTTACCCCTCTCTCTGGCTCTTTAAAGACTTCATTACCTGCTAATGCTCGCATCCAAAGTATCGTCTTGCATCTTTGACTTTGTCTACATAAATGTTACTGGAACCTACCTCTCCATTCACCTGAGGAAGGAGCAGTGATCCGAAAGCTAGTGATTCAAAACAAACCTGTTGGACTTTAACCTGGTGTTGTAAAACTTCTTACTGTGCTCACCCCAGTCCAACACCGGCATCTCCACATCATTACCTTTAAAGATGCGATAGTTTAGGTCCAGAATAGATGTTTTCATGACAGAAAAGGGAAGAGCATTCAAAACCATATAGAGATTCAAAGAGACAGAAAAAGGAAACTTATGACAAATGTGATGTTTACAAACATGCATACGAACATACAGCTTAGGAGCAGGGGTAGGCCATTCGACCCCTTGAGCCTGCTCCGCCATTCAATGAGACCATGGATCTGATTAGAACCTCAACCCCGAATTCTTGCTGACCTCCAATAACCTTTCACCCCCTTGTTAATTGAGAATCTATATAGCTCTGCCTTACAAATATTCATAGACTCTGCTTCAACTGCGATTTGAAGAAGAGTTCCAGAGACTCATGACCTTCAGAGAAAGAAAAATCTCCTCATCGCCACCTTAAATGAGCGACCCCTGACTTAAACAGTGACCTCTAGTTCTAGATTCTCTGACGAGAGGAAACATTCTCTCCACATCCACCCTGTTAATACCCCTCAGGATCTTAAATATTTCAATCAAGTCACCTCTTACTCTAGTGGATACAAACCTAACCTTTCCAACCTTTCCTCATAAGATCATTCCTGGTATTAGTCCAGTAAACCCCTGAATTGTTTGTAACACATTTAACCTACCTTTAGATAAGGAGACTAGTACTGTATACAGTACTTCAGACGTGGTCTGACCGAAGCCCTGTACAACTGAAGCATAACCTACCTACTTTTGTTGTCAATTTCCCTCACGATAACCAATCGCATTTTATGCACCTGTATACTAGCCTTTAGTGATTCATGCACTAGGACACCCAGATCCCTCTGCACCTCCAAGCTCTCACCATTTTAGATAATAAACTTCCCTATCTATCTTTGTGCCATCAGCAAATTCAGCAACGATACCTTCAGGCCCTTCATCCAAGTCATTTATGTAATTGTAAAAAGTTGCGACCCCAGCACTGATCCCTGTGACACACCAAACGTCACATTCTGCCTACAGTAAAGAACTAAACTGAATAGCAGAGGAGACTGACAAAAGACAGTAAGGGGACAGAGAGAAATAATGAGATTAGATTTGTGGCTAACATTAAGGGAATCCAAAAGCCTTTTGTTATAATATTGATAATAAAAGTAGTTTGAGAGTAATAAATATTCAGAGGACCTTTAGGGTTAATTAGGGACCAAAAACAAGATCATCTTGTAGATTGTGAGCAAGTGGCTGAGTACGAATGAGTAACTTGCATCTGAGCTCACTGAAGAGGTTGCTGTCAATGTAGCAGGAAATAAGGATCAGTAGCAATGTTGGATAAAGTAAAACCTGATAAAGAGGAAGCACTTAAAGGTTGCAGAAGGTTGAGGACTTGATGGTTGCAATTGTTATGCTCATGTTGCCTTCGATACATTTTTAGACATTAATCTGGGACAGAGTTAATTGGCATTTGAAAGTCCGTACTGATTCTTAAAGCCAAATAAAATTTGACTTACTCGATCAAGTTGTGTGTATGGACAAAATAGGCATTTAACAAAGTATTACATAATAGACTTGTTGGCAAAATTAAAATTTATGATTAATGAGACAGCTGCATTCTGTTTATTTCCTTATCTCTGATATTACAGAGTTCAAATTAATTCATTTAGAGAAAATTCTAATATATTGACATGACATTGTTTGAAAAGAAAGAATATCTCTTTGTAACGTTTTCTAGAACATTGTTACTTGGGCCTGAATTTTCAGGATGGCGAGCGCTCGACGCCTGTTATCCTGATAGTCAGTGGGGATTGCACTCGACTGAGCTCTGGCAGTAGACGGATGCTCTGTCTGCATTTGGAAGGAAGCCCCACCTTGACAGCTTTCCAACCCCTCCAGCAATAGTGCTGTAGTGGCCGGAAGAGGCTCTACAGTGCCGTGCCACCCCTGCAGATCAGTTTCCCATCCTCAATCATTGGCAGCCCACCAATCTAAAAATTTAGGCAGGGTGGGAAAATGCCTTTCAGTAGTCACTTTCAGGGCCTTAATATGGGCAATGGTGGGCTTCTATCCAAGGACCTGTCTGCCCCACTGTATGATCATGTCTGCATCAGGGCAGGCCCATGGTATTACACTCTCCCACTCCTCCACATCTGAGAACATGTCGGAGGATGTAACATTCTGGCCCTGGTAATTCCCATTAAGATGCTGTGTAGAGGAAGCCCCTTGGAGCAGTGCTTCCTAAACTTTTTCCTGTCTGACCCCGTATTAATGCCCCACATTTTTCCTGACCATAGAGAGAAAATTTGGAGTGTGTGGTTACAAGAAGTTGAGCAGGGGAGGCCTTCAGCTGACCAGGGGGTGGGGACTTGAGCATGGTGGGATGTGTTTAAATTGCAGGAATTTCAGACCCACAATTCTTTTGAAAGGCTTCTGGATATGTACCTGAAGTACTGTACCTCCAGAGCAACAGACCAAGTGCTGGGTGGTTCATTTTTCAGCTCGCACAGTCACAATAAACAGAGTGGCCTTTTTGTGTGACGTAAATGTTTCTACATTTTCTAAATATCTGAAAGGGAGGAATGTGCAGGGATAAGAAAAGAGGGGAGTGGAATTATAGTCGGTGAATTGCTTCTTAGGAGAGCCAACACAGACATGATGTGCTGGTGGCCGCCTACCAATTCTATGATTGTCTCTGAACTCTCCAGACAGGGGAAACACTCACTACACATCTATCCTGCAAGCCCTCAATAAAATGTATACATTTGAATGAGATAACCTCTCATTCTTTAAACTCTGGAGAATACAGGTCAATTCTACTCTATCTTTACTCATAGGACAATCCCCTCATTCTAGGAATCAATTTAATCTTCAGATGAGGGGGGAATATTTTTCTTGGTGGATCATAACAGAAATGTCTGTGTTATGCAACCAATGAGGAATAGTAAAATGTTCTGCCTTCCTGCATTTTGACCTTTGTATTTTCCGTTATCTCCCAAGGAGTTGAAGCACCTGATTTTGGAGGCAGCAGATGGATTCCTTTTTGTCGCTGGAGCTGAAACTGGAAGAATCATCTATGTTTCGGATTCTGTTACACCTGTTTTGAACCATCCACAGGCTGAATGGTTTGGAAGTACCTTGTATGAGCAGGTTCATCCAGATGATGTGGAGAAACTGAGAGAGCAGCTGTCCACATCAGAAAGTTCCATGACTGGTAAGCGTTTTGTCTGGTAATGAAAAATTGGCATGCCAGAGATCATAAAGACTGCTTGAAAGTTAGTAGATAAGTATTAGTACTGCATTGCCTTCAGACAACTACCATACCAGTTCTTTGTTTAGCTGACAAATGCAATGTGTGACTATAAATCCATAGCACTAAATGTTTGGAAATGGATGAAATAAAAAAAGTGAATCTAATAAATGGAATGATTGAGAATGGTTGACATTTGAACTTTGTCTACAATAGCGTGCTTCCATCCAAGGACCTGTCTGCCCCACTGTACGATCATGTCTGCATCAGGGCACACCCATGCTATTTTACACTCCCCCACTTCTCCATGCCTGAGAACCCGTCGGAGGAGTGTAATATCCTGGCCCTGGTGTTTCCCATTAAGATACTGTGTGGAGGAAGCTCATCAGTGCAGTTCCTCCTAATTGTTTTCCTATCTGACCCTGTATTAATGCCCCAGATTTTTCCTGACCATGGAGAAAAAATTTGGAGCGTGTGGGTGCAAGAGTTATTGATCAGGGGAGGCCTTCAGCTGAACATTCATTCAAAAGGTCCTTCACAAGGAAGAGAACAGCACTCATTCTGGTTGAATCATATTAACAGAAAGATCTCCGGGACAAAAAGGGGGCATTAGAACTTGTATCTCTCCCGGCCAAAGAAGATCTATTCGAGCTTAATTCCATCTTCCAGTTCTTGTTCCATAGCTCTGTAGGTTACTGCACATCAACTGTTGATCCAAGTTTATTTTTAAATGTAATGGGGGTTCCTGCTTCTACCCCCTTTTTTAGGTAGTGAGTTCCATATCCCCCCTCTGGGAGAAGAAAATGCTTCTTAACTCTCCTCTAATAATTCTGCCAATTGCTTCAAATCTCTGCCCCCTTGCTATTGATCTCGCTACTAAGGGAAATAGGTATTTTCTATCCACACTATCCAAGCCCCTCATGATCTCATACATCTCAGATAAGTCTCCTCCTCCTCTCTCTCTCTCTCTCTCTCTCTCTCTCTCTCTCTCTTCTGCCCCCCGCCCCTGCCTCCTCTGTTCTGAACAAAGCAACCCCAGTCAACCCAATCTTTCCTCAGAGATAAAATTCTCCATTCCTGGCAACATTCTAAAAATTCTTGTTTGTAACCTCCCATCCATTCTGTAAGGCCGTGAGCAGACCCTATGCAGTACTCTGTGTTACAGTACTGGTGTTTTATGCAGTTCTTGCATATCCTTCTTGATTTTACACTCTAGGCCGCGACCAGCATAGGAAAGAATCCCTTGCACCTTCTTGACCACTTTATTAACCTGTCTTGCTACCTTGCGGGATTTGTAGACCTGCACTTCAAGGTCCCTCTGTTCACCTGCACTTCTTAGTACCTTGCTATTTATTCCCTTGCCTTGTTTATCCTCCCAAAATACATTACCCCACGTTTAGCCATATTGAATTCTCTTTGCCATTTTTCATTGATATTTTGCTGCAACTTTCCTTTTCACTATCAACCACGTGACCATTTTCATAACATGTGAAAACTTCTTAATCATGCCCACTACATGTAATCAATGATCTATATCTTAAGCAGAAAGGGATTGTGTTAAGTCCTGCAGGACCCCACTGGAAAGAACTTTCTGGTCACATAAACACCATAACCCTTTGGTTCCAACATGCTACTTTTTTCTTGGAACTCATGAACATTTAATTTTTTGACTATGAGGGATCTTGCCAAATTTCTTGTTAAAATCCAAGTAGTCTACATAAAACATGCTTATTACCTTCTCAGAATAATTCAGTCAAGTTAGCCAGCTTCCCTTGACAAATTAATGCTGACTGTCATTGATTAATCCATGACCCTCTAAATAATGATTTATACTGTCTCTCAGAATTTTTTCGAACAATTTGTCCACCACATAGATTAAGCTGATTGGCCTGTATTTGGTCAGGCTATCCTTTCCTCTTTCTTTAAATGGTGGTAAAATGTTAGCAGTACTCCAGCATCCCCTCTCCAGCCAGAGAGCCTTGGAAAACGATGGTCAGAGAATGGTTACAACAGTCAGGCAGGCCATTTGGCCCATTATGTCAGTGCCGGCTTTCTGCAAGAGCAACTTAGCTAGCCCCATTTCCCTCCCCTTTCACTGAAGTGCTGCAAACTATCTCTCTTTGTGTTTGTCCAATTCCCTTTTGAAAGTCACAGTTGACACTGGCTCCATCACACTCTCAAGTAGTGCTTTCCAGATCCTAACCGCAGACTTTTCCTCATGTCTCCATTGGTTGCTTTGCCAATATCTTCAATTGGCGTCTGCTGGTTTCAACAAAAGGAACATTTTCTCTCTAACTATTGCTTGACCCCTCATGACTTTGAACACTTCTGTCAAGTCTCCTCTCAACCTTCTCTCTTCTAAGGCGATCGACCTTAGATTTGTTGGGCACAATACTGGCATTGAGGTTGAACAAGTATTTTGTAAAATTTCCTCATAACTTCCTTGCTTTTGTACTCCATGTCTCTGTTTATAAAATCCAGAACCCCTGTACGCCTTTTTAACCACTTTCTCAACATGACTTGTGTCTGGTTCCCAGACAAATTCCCCAAATTTGTTATCTCGGATGAGATCCATAATTTGTTAAATTTGAGGTGGGAAACTCCCAAATTGTTATGTCCCCGGGTGAGGAGGGATGAAATGACTTCATTTCTTTATTCAACCTACTCAGTTTGTTGCAACAAGATTCATCTAAAAAAGATCCTTTTCCTTGTGGACACCTTTTCCCAGTCCCAATATTTTATGTTTTAAAAGGAGCCAATTTAACCAGGCTCTCTTGCATTAAAGAAAGTGTGAAGTCATTTGTTATTAAACACAAAAAAAATACATTCACATCAATTAGAAATAAAAATTGAGTCCAAAAGTAAGTTTCTAAAAAAAAATATAAATCATCACTGTGGATTGTAAATCGATGATTTGTTACTATTATTATGTCATTATTTGTGTTGCTTAAATCGATACATTATTAGTAGAAGGTTTTAACCTGACTCACTTTGAAATGACCTCAGGATTATCTGTAATAGAAACAAGTTCAGTTCTGTGAGTCTTCAGCTGCAGAATTATCATGGAATCATTTTCAAATGAACAGTGGCTTTATGAAGAGGAGATGCTCAAAGTTAAAGACCCGATTATTTACTTTTATATAACATGTTTCATGAGTTCAAGGCATTCCACAGCACTTTACAAGCAGTGAAGTATTTTTGAAGTGAGGCCACATTTGTGTAGGATAGTTATCCACAATATTGAGTAAGTGGCAGGGAGAGGGATAAACCCAGTAACTGAAGAGTCCAGTCAGCGAACACAATCGTTGGGGTAGATTTTAAAGGCAGTAACGAAACAAAATTAATTGACTTTTGGCAAAGCACGGACTAATTAATGGAAGTCAATATAGATTGTGAAGGTAAATTATGTTTGACTGACTTACTTGAGTTCTTTGATTAAATAATGGAGAGGGTTGCTGAGGGTCGTGCAGGTTAATGTGCTTATGGACTTTCAAAAGCTGTTGAACACAGAACTTGTCAGCAAATTTGAAGCTCATGGGATTAAAAGGACATGGCAGCATGGAAACAAAATTGGTTAAGGGATGGAAAAGCAAAGTAGAAATGAATGACGTTTTAGACTTGAGGAAAATGTGGAGTGGTGTTCCTCAGGGCTCCGTATTGGGATCGCTGCTCTTGGTGTAAGACCTGGACTTGCATATACTAAAGATAATTTGCAGATGATATAGTAAACATTGAGGAGTATAGTAACAGACTTCAAGAAGGCATAGGTGTGTGAAATGGGCAAACACAAGGCAAAAAAGTTTAATGCAGAGAAATGTGAAGTGGAAATTTTCATACGAAGAATGAGGAGAAGCATTATGAATTAAATTATATATTTTTGAAGGATCATCGCAACCTGGGAGTGCATGAACTGAAATCTTTGAAGGTGGCAGGGGTACATTGACAAGAAAAACAATCCTTGGTTTTATTAATATAGGTTGTAATGGGGGTGATTTTGAGCCTGCACTCGCTGTCTGTGGGATTGGCAGCATGGGCTGAAAATTCCATGAGATTCGGGAAATGCGATTCTCACTGGAGAGATCAAGTTTCCCCGATTTGCTCTGCTTTTTTCTGGCGATTTCACTCATTTGTATGCTTTTCCATCAATTTATATCTCTGTGATGGGGTTTGGGGCCCTATGGCTGCAGTCTGATCGGGGTGCCTTTTACTCTCTGTGGAGCTGCTTGCTGACTCTGAGGCCACGCCCTACCAGAGTGAAAACGTAAATCATACCTACTCATTTTATTCTCCCTAAGAGGCTCAATATTTGGATAGAAAACTAGCATGTGTAGCTGGAGAGGTACGCAACAGTTTTCAGTCTGAGCCAGAAACTTTCGCAAATTTATCTTAGCACATCTTTGGATTGTGGGGGTGAGACCCATGCAGACACGGGAGAAAGTGACCCAGGGCCTAGATCGAACCGGGGTCCTCGGCGCCGTGAGGGTATAGTGCTAACCACTGCGTCATCGTGCCGCCCAGCAACTTATACTTTAAACTATAGATATTAATGGTTCCTTGCATATCATACATCGCGTTCATGGAATTATGGTTCTTATGAAAATGAAATGAAATGAAAATTGCTTATTGTCACGAGTAGGCTTCAATGAAGTTACTGTGAAAAGCCCCTAGTCGCCACATTCCGGCGCCTGGTACGGGAATCGAACCGTGCTGCTGGCCTGCTTGGTCTGCTTTAAAAGCCAGCGATTTAGCTGAGTGAGCTAAACCAGCCCCTAATTGCAAACAGCTCACAGTTACACCCAGTTTCCAATGGGTTGCTTCATTTTTACTTTCCCAATCGGGTAATCTGAGAGCTATCACTCGGTATGAGGATTATACTGGAGATTTCTCCTCTGGATTCAAGCGAGACAAATCTTACAGCCGCCTTTAATGTCTCATGAGCCCGGTTTTCAGTCTGGGTGCGAGCTCACACTCGCTATCTGTGTGGTGAGCAACAGCATCATTTTCTCTGCTTAAGTTACAGGTCAGGTTGATTCTTTCTCTCAGTCTGTACTTCTCAGTTGGCAAGTCCAAATTGCCATTTGCCTGTGATATTCTTGGGTTTATAGGTAAGCCTGTAACCTGATCTCAAAATTACTTCCTCCAGCCTCTTGCCCGTGGAAATGGAAACACATTAGCTTTGTATCCAAGTAGAAATCCCAATCAGTTATCTGTGATCCTAATTTCATTTCATATTGGAAGTAAAGGGATAGTTTACAGCACAACTGCTTACAACCTGATTTCTGCAATACCTTTCTGGGACTTTGGGATACTCAGGATCTTCTTAGTTTAGACTTAGGAATTGCCTGTAAGTGTAAATATCTTGCACCTCCATCTGGATAAAGCAATCTGAGTCTCTTTGATCTCCAACAGCTCAACCACCCAGACATGCTGTCAGGCAGATTCCACCACAGATCATTTGACCCCCCCCCCAACACACACACACACACACATACACACACAGACACGCAAACATACCCTACATTTAAGGTGCTGTCCGAAAACATCAAAATCTTTTAAACCTCACTGTTGTAACAACCAGGTTATTTTTCATTTTTGTACATAGTGTGGAGAAGCTGGAGTTTAGAGCAGAGAAGGTTAAGAAGAGATTTGATATATCTTCAAAATTCTGAATGCTTTTAATAGAGTGAATAAGGAGAAACTGTTTCTAGTGGCAGAAGAATCAGCCTGAAGAGGACATGGTTTAAGGTGCGTGGCAAAAAAAATCCAGAATCACAAATTATTGTCTGATCGAACTCTCAAAGTTTACTCAGCTGCCAGCAACGGTAATGAGAGCGATCGCAGGACATTAAGGACTACAGTGGAGCTGGTCTCAAAAATATGTTCCGGGAACAATAAAGGAGCTTACCCAGAATGCTGCAGATGCTGAAATGTGAAATAAAAACAGAAAACGCTGGAAAGGCTCTGCAGGCCAGTTGACTATGTTTCAAGTTGATGAACGTCACCATGTGGGCTTAAAACCGCATCAAAAAAAGCTACCATTTCAGTGGTTGAAAGTAAGAAGAGAATTATTGAGCTGGAGTTTGAAAGAATTGGTGTCGAACTAGCTGAAGGTAATTGTGAATCATGTTTAGGAACTCAGTAAAACATGAGTGTGACTTCCATTTTAGCCCCTTTGTTGCAAGCACTTGAATCAAAATAACATGGCGCAGATTGTGTGCAGGGTCCTTGTAGGGAAATGGATACCTCATTTTTTTTTCGGCGGTGAGCAATACTGGAGAGGAGTGTAATAATGCAGGCCCGGTGTTGAAACATCTTGAAGGAAAAGCATCCTGTCAGAGTAAGCTGAATGAACCCATCAATTTGTTTTGTTATTCCTATAATATGTGTCATTAAGATTCTCTCCCAGTTCTCTGAAAGGTCTTTAAATTGCAGCAGAGTTCATTTATAATTGAACCAGCAGATGGCACTGGCCAGTCACACATTTCTTTTGCATTTATTCTCAGTACAGACAAGGTTTTTATTCATCACCATCCCTAGGATGAATCAAATATATCTTCTGCAAAACAAGTTTCATCATATCTGGGCAGAATTTATCATTTCATAAATAGCTTGTGTTGGAAAATCAATGGAACAGGCAATAATTTCAGTTTGAAACTGCAGACATTTGTTCACTGA
This sequence comes from Scyliorhinus canicula, assembly GCF_902713615.1. Lineage (NCBI taxonomy): Eukaryota > Metazoa > Chordata > Chondrichthyes > Carcharhiniformes > Scyliorhinidae > Scyliorhinus > Scyliorhinus canicula. Next base: position 48,461,435 of record NC_052157.1, on the reverse strand, counting down.
AAATGTTTGTAGTTGCAGAAATAAATGTGTTGGCGCTTTCAAATGTAAGTTGAATTAATTGATGCTTTGTGAACACAATAGTCAATCTTCTGTGGATAAAGCTAAACAATATACCTTTCAAGCTTTTCCTGATAAATTAGTAAGTAATATATTCTAATTTAACAGTGTGAGCTTCTATTATGTGTCACCATTAATCTTATAAAGGGCTTCTCTAATGTAGGAATCAAATGGCATGCAAGATATATAGCGTCAAGATTGGTTGTTTCCTTGATAAAATATGAGCGTTCAATTATTAGTTATGAATTACCCAGAGATGAATGATGCTTTACAGGTGCACCAAGTGTTTATCAATTTGTTCTATCTCATTGGTTTAAATCCTGCAGTGAGAGCCATGGATGAGTTTGTAAAAAAGCATTTTTAATTCAAATTTTTGATATTTTAACATTTTAACAAAGAATAAACACAAATCCAACACAAACCCCTTGACAGCAACCAGATCCCCAAAGTATATGATAAAATCTCTTGTGGAATCCCTCATCTGTCCCTCTCAGAGCAGATTTCACCATCTCTAGGTTTAGGAACTCCATTAGATTCCCCAGCCTTACCGAGGGACAGGGGAGAGAAGCTGACCTCCACCCCAACAAGACTTGCCTGTGAGTGATCAACGAGGTGAAGGCTAAGACCTGTTCCTCTGCACCCGTCTGCAACTCCAGCAGGTCTGACACCCCGAATATGGCCTCCAGGTGACTAGGCTCCAAATCTACATGTAGGACCTCTGACATGGTGCTAAGAAATGACCCCCAAAATTTCTCCAACTTCGGGCAGGGCTAGACCATATGAACATGATTAGCTGGGCCACTCCTGCACCGTTCGCAGCTATCCTCCACTCCCTCAAACAGCCAACTCATCCTCGCCTTCGTTAAATGCGCTCTGTGCATTACTTTTAATTTAATCAACTCCAGCCTTGTGCCTGAGGTTGAGGCATTAACCTTCCACAGCACCTCGCACCATAATACCTCCCCCAACGCCATCCCCAGCTCCTCCTCCCACTTAGCCTTAATCCCTTCCATGGCCACCTTATCCTCCTACAAGATCCTACCGTAAATCTCCAAAACGACCCACCCTCCTTCCCCAGCAACTCCTCCAGCAACAATGAGGATGGTGCCACTGGAAAGTTCGGGAAGACCTTTCTCACGAAGTTCCATACCTGCATGTATCTGAAACCCTCTTCACGCTGGAACCCAAACTCCTCCATGCTTGCGAACCACCCCTCCAAAAACAAATCCTTCATCTCCTTCACTCTTCTTTCCTCCCATCCCTGGAACCTCGCATTCATCCCACCCCCCACTCAAACCCGTGGTCCCTTTTATTGGCATCACCCTTGAGCCTACCTTCAAACTTAAAGTGTTGCCTTCAAACCTTCAGTGTGGCTACCACCACAGGAGTTCCCAAATACTTGCCTGGGGTGAACAGTAGCGGGGCTGTTGCCAGCGCCCTTACAGGAACACTCCTCCATCCGCACCCACTAGGCCTCCATCTCCCTACTCCAGCCCCACGTTATCACCACCCAGTAATCATATAGCAAGTTCGGAAAGGCCAACCCCACTGCTTTCCTTATCCTAGCCACCTTCCCATCTCTCACAAATGAAACCAGCCTGTTCACCCCCTTAAAAATGATTTTGGTAAAAAGGCCGGCAGACACTGAAATAGGAACAGAAAACGTGGCAGACTGTTCACCTTCACTGCCTGGACCCAGCCTGCCAACGATAAGGAGAGACTATCCCCCCGCAACAAGTCCTCCTTCACCTTCTCAACCAAGCTGATGAAATTGAGCTTACAAATCTGTGCCCAATGCCGCGCCGCATGCACCCCCAGATACCTAAAATTAGTTGTCGCCACCTGGAATGAAAACCCCCCTCCTCCCACCCCTGCGCCTGGCGAAGACACCACAAAATACTCACTTTTCCCTAAATTCAGTTTGTACCCCGAAAACACCCCGAATCTCATTAGCAACCCCATTATACTCCTCACCAAAGAGCTCTGGTCTGAGATGTACAATAGCAGATTGTCGACGGATAGAGACACCCTATGCTCCACCCCCCCCACCCGCCCCCCACTATCACTTTCCATAAGTCTGAACCCATCAGCGCAATGGACAAAGGCTCTGTCACCAGCACGAACAGAAGGGGGTACATGGGGCATTCCTGCCTCATTCCCGAAATAGTCGAAGTACCCCAAAATTTATATCATTCGTTTGTACACATGCTGTCGGATCCTTGTACAGCAATTTCATCCATGCCACATACTTAGGCTCAATCCCAAATTTTTTCCTTAATTCAGTTTATACCCCGAAAACACCCCGAATCTCCTTAGCCACCCCATTATACCCCTCCCCAAATAGCTCTAGTCTGAGATGTACAATAGCAATCGAACTTCACCTGTAACTCCTGCCTCCTCGCCAAAAGTCCTGGTTCCAAACCCTCCACATACCTCCAAAATCTCCTCTATCAGCCACTGCCGCTCCTCCCATGCCTCCCTATCCACCTTCGCCTTGAATGAAATGACCTTGCCCCTCACTACCGCCTTCAATGCCTCCCAGACTACCGACGGCGAAACCTCCCCATTCCGGTTAAACCCCACATACTCCTCAATCACCTGTCCCCATTTTAGTTCAACAATTCGGGTCTGCCATTAAATCCACATCTAGCTTCCATGCCGGCCTCTGGGCTGGCTCCTTCTTCAAAACCATGGGCAGCCACGGTAGCATTGTGGATAGCACAATCGCTTCACAGCTCCAGGGTCCCAGGTTCGATTCCGGCTTGGGTCACTGTCTGTGCGGAGTCTGCACATCCTCCCCGTGTGTGCGTGGGTTTCCTCCGGGTGCTCCGGTTTCCTCCCACAGTCCAAAGATGTGCAGGTTAGGTGGATTGGCCATGATAAATTGCCCTTAGTGTCCAAAATTGCCCTTAGTGTTGGGTGGGGTTACTGGGTAATGGGGATAGGGTGGAGGTGTTGACCTTGGATAGGGGGTAGGGTGCTCTTTCCAAGAGCCGGTGCAGACTCGATGGGCCGAATGGCCTCCTTCTGCACTGTAAATTCTATACCCACCCAGCACTGAGCTTGCTCAGATATCACGATCACCGAGTGATGGGCTCTGTTCTGCCATTTTTCTTCCACTGAACTCCTCACAACGTTCAACGGCACACTTCTGCTCATTCCCTTTTTCCCCTCGGTTCTTTTTTCCGTTTTGTGACATCCTTGAAATGCCTCAGACCTTCCCACAACTTCTCACATAATATTTTTTCCACAAAACAGGGTGTAAGGAGCCTACAAAAGACGACTCTGCAGGAGTCACCAAACATGTGACCTCCACCTACATGCTGCAACCAGAGATCACCCAGCCATGGCTTAGTTTGTGGCACTCTTGTCTCTGAGCCTGACCATTTGAGGTTGAAGTCGCACTTCAGGACTCGTGCACTAAAATCAGGCGGGCGTAAAAGATCCCTGGCACGGGATCTTTCAAAGAAAAGCACCCCAGTGTTCTCATCAATATCTATCCTTCAATCAACACAAAAGCAGATTATGTGGTCATTATCACATTGCTGTTTGTGGGAGCTTACTGTGCACAAAATTGTCGCTGTGTTTCCTGCATTACAGCAGTGACTGCATTCCAAATGTACTTTGGCTGTAAAATGCTTTGCAATGTTTGGTTATCATGAAAAGATGCTATATAAATGCAAGTCTTTTCCACAACGACTTTTGAATTATTTTAATTTTTATTGTATTTTCAAGAGGCTGCAATCACAATATTGAAGGGCTTTCATCTTTTGATAGCATGGAGGTTGCAGTATGTACATTGGCAATGAAGTTTTTTTTTGACATGTTTGTACAGTTTGTTCTTGATACCTAGGATTCAGTAGGGCGAGAGGATAGGAGGGTCTTTGTCTTTTCATATTTCTCTTGGGTAGGATTGCTGTGGTCCAATTCTCCTCCCTGAAGACGGGTCGGATCCTTTTTTTGGGGAGGAGGACTGTGATATTTGTTCAGTGAGCCTCTGAGTCTGAAGGTTTGGGTGCTTTATTCATGGTGTAAATGCTGAACTTGCATAAGATACCACTAGAGTAGCTGGTATCTGGCGGCTGAACATAAGAAAGGAAGGGAAGGGATTGGAAAGAGTGCACGAAAGATTGGGAGGCATGGTGACACAGTGGTTAGCACAGCTACCTCTCAGTGCGTGGGACCCGGGTTCGACACTGACCTTGATTGACTGTGTGGAGTTTGTAAGTTCTCCTGTGTCTGCGTGGGTTTCCTCTGGGTGCTCAGGTTTCCTCCCACAGTCCAAAGGTGCGCAGGTTAGGTGAATTGACCATGCTAAATTGTCCCTTTAGGTGGGGTTGTGGGGAAAGGGTGGGGGCATGGGGGGGGTGCTCCTTTGGAGGATTGGTGCAGACTCGATGGGCCGAATGGCCTCCTCCTGCACTGTAGGGATTCTATGATTCACGAGAATGTTTCCAGGGACAAGGGGAGGTTAGGACTGTTCTCCTTGGGTAAGAGGAGTCTAGATAGACAAGATAGGGGGAAACTGTTTCCACCCGTGAAATGATCGAGGAAAAAAGGGCACAGATTTAAAGTAATAAGCAAAAGAAGGAAAAGTGACATGAGGAATAAACCTTTTTAATGCAGTGAGTGGCTAGGGTTTGGAATTTCCTGCCTGAGAGTGGTGGCCGAGGCAAATACAATCGAGGCATTTAAAAGGGAATTAAATTGTTATTTGAAAAGGAAGTATGTGCAGGGTTTAAGGAAAAGGTTGGGAGATTGGCACTAAGTGAATTGCTCACTTGGAGAGCCAGTGCAGATATGACAGGCTAAATGTTATCCTTCTGCACTATTGCAATTCTGTGATTCTGAGAGTGGAGTCCAGTTGTGTGGTTTTTCTCCATTTGCAGGCAGAGACAAATATCAGTTCTGATTGAAATGTGCTCCATAGTTCAGCTGTTAATGGAGGGCAGTATTTCAGCTACAATGTGGAGAGATGAGGGAGATTACATATTATTACATTGAAAACTGCACCAAATTATGTACTGCTTTGGGTTCTTTGTGTTTCATGAAAGAGAAGCAATGAACATTGGGCTGGTTGTATCTAGAGGGGAATGAAAGCAAATTTATTTTTCCGGAGGCTGGTCGGGTGATACGTGAGGATAAGGGGGATCCGATTCTGGTTCTGGGAGAAAGGGGAAGGGGTGAGAGCCGAGGCATGGGAGATGGGTCAAACACGGTAGAAAGCCCTGTCAACAACAGTGGGTGGGAACCGTGATTAAGGAGGAAGGAAGACATGTCAGCAGCACCATTTTGGAAAGTGGCATCATTGGAACAGATGTGACGGAGGTAAAGCAATTGGGAGAATGAGATGGAGTCCCTATGGGATGTGGGTGTGAAGAGCTGTTGTTGAGGTAGTTGTGGGAGTCGAGGTTATAACGGATACCTGTGGACAGTCTATCCCCAGAATGGAGATAGATCAATGAATGGAAAGGAAGCATCGGAGATGGACCATGGGGGTGAAAATTGGAAGCAAAATTTATACATTTTTCCAGGTCCAGACGGAATACTAAACAGTTGTCGATGTACCGGTAAAATAATTGTGGGAGGAGGCCGGAGTAGGACAGAAACAAGGAAGGTTACACGTACCTGATAAGAAGACAGGCAAAACTGGGACCCATATTTGCGCCCTAAGGCACATCTTTTATTTGGAGAAAGTGAGACAAGTTAAAGTACATGCAGGAAGAAGTAGAACCAGAGGGCACAATCTCAGACTAAAGGAACGATCCTTTAAAACAGAGATGAGGAGGAATTCCTTCAGCCAGAGAGTGGTGAATCTGTGGAACCCTTTGCCTCAAAGGGCTGTGGAGGCCAAATCACTGAGTGTCTTTAAGACAGAGATAGATAGGTTCTTGACTAATAAGGGGTAATGGGGAAAAAAGCAGGAGAATGGGGATGAGAAAAACATCAGCCATGAATGAATGGCGGAGCAGACTCGATGGGCCGAGTGTCCTAATTCTGCTCCTATATCCTATGGTTTTATGGTCTAATCCTGTTTGTGGATTTTGGGGACGAGGTAGAAGTCTGCTGTCCAAGTTTAGGGAGACTGAGGTTGGAAGCTGTGGAAGGATGATCTCCAGAGGAGATGAGGTAATTGACAGTTCAGGAAAGAACGGCTGATGCTCGGTGGTGGGGTCATGGTCTGGGGGAAGTAGGAGGAAGTGTCTGAGATTTGGTGCTCAGCCTCTGCGATGTAAAGATCAGTATGCCAGACAACAATAGCCCCACCCTTGTCAGCGAGTTTAATGACAAAGCCAAGGTTGGACCTGAGAGTGCAGCAAGCTCATAAGGAGACAGGTTAGAGTGGGTGAAAGGAGCAGAGGCGGCCAATGTCATGTTGATAGTTCTCAATGAAAAGATCAAGAGCAGGTAAGCGGCTGGAAGGAGGAGTCCAGCAGAAAGGATCTGTTGAACGGGGGAGTGGGCTCCTGCCTGAAGAAGTGAGAACGGAGACAAAGGAGGCGGAAGAAAAGTTCAGCATCATGTCAAGCCTGAAATTCATGGAGGTGAGAGCATAACATGAGGCCTGTTTACAAATTAGGATTGGTGAATATCAAAGGTGAATAATTGTGCAAGATTAAGACGAAAGGGAAGAAAGCAGAGGGACTATGCAAGGGGAACGGGGAGAAAGATTTCATGGAATGTTTCAAGGGTTTGTACTCAGCCCCATTCCTGGTAAACATAAATAACCTGCATTAATCACCTTGTTACAATATAGTAAAAGTTGTAATGAAGACAGAGGAGGCAGCCAACATCTTACAAAAGAAAGCTTGTTATTGTTTGTACTTGGATTGACGAATAGCAGGCAATGATCAATAAGACAATACGCTATATAATACTTCGACCTCTGTGACATTGTCCAACTCTGCTCCTGTCTCATTTCATCTGCTGCTGACATTCATCCACGCTGTTGTTACCTGACCTCCAATGTACTTCTGGTCTGACACCCTGACACCTTTACACCCTGCATAAAGTTAAACTGATCCAAAATTCTGTTGCCTGTATCCAACCATGGCCCAAATCCCATTGCCCATCATTCCTGTGCTTGCTGACCTCATTGGCTCCCAGTTAAGCAACATCTCGATTTTAAAGTTCTCGCCTTGTTCTCAAATCCCACCTCAACATATCTCTGTGACCTCCTACAGACCTCCCAAGATATTTGTGGCCCTTGAATTGTGGCCTCTTGCAGATCCTCAGTTTAAATTGGCCCATCACTGATGGTCATGCCTTCAGCTGCTGTGGACCCAAGCTTTGGAATTCCAATCTTAAATCTCTGCTTTTGCAGGTTAGGTGGATTGGCCATGCTAAATTGCCCCATAATTGGAAAAAAAGAAATTGGGTACTCTAAATTTATAAAAAGGAAAAAAAGGAAAACTTCTCTACCTTTCTTTCCTGCTTTATTATGATTCCCAAAATCTGCATCTTCACTATGCATTTGGTTATCTGCCCTAATGTCTCCTTATATGGCTTGGTGTCAAATGTGAAATGCCTTCAAATGTTTTGCTATGTTAAATATGCCATGTAAATACGAGTTGCTGTTGTGTGCTCCTTTGAGCACCTTACGGATCATATATGATGTTTAAAGGGAGTACAATACTCTTAGCAGCGTGAAAATGTATGTGATGGCTTTGCTTATTTAGATTTTAAACAGTTTTTGGTGCAATTTAACTGCCAATAAGAATTTTAAAACTTTTTTTAATATCAAATAGAACTGAGAAATAACAGTGAAAACTTTGTCACCACCAACTTCAAACATATGAAGGGTTAAACCTTACAGAGTTAAGAAGGGAATGCCAAGATCACGATAGAAGGAACCCATCCAAGAAAACATGTGATGGCAAAGGAGGGAAAGGGGGCCAGAGTGCAGGAGAGGAGAAAAAGGGTAAAATGTTGGTTCTTGGACGATAAGCAAAATACTTGTGCCGTGAACAAGGAGAAATTCATGTGGACCAACATGTTTGTTAGGAAACAGAGACTTCCATTTATATAGACCCTTTCACAAGATTGGATGTCTCAAAATGTTTTACAGCCTATGAAGTACAGGATTTTTGTGCTATCAGATCTTTATCGTCCACCTGAGAGGGCTTAAACAGGCCTCAATATATCATTGCATCCAAAAGACAATACTGCAGCTGACAGTATTTCACTCCTTCAGTATTTTGCTCCTTCAGTATCTCGCTCTGTCAGTATCTCGCTCCGTCGGTATCCTCGCTCCGTCGGTATCTCGCTCCGTCGGTATCTCGCTCCGTCGGTATCTCGCTCTGTCGGTATCTCGCTCCGTCGGTATCTCGCTCCGTCGCTATCTCGCTCCGTCGGTATCTCGCTCCGTCGGTATCTCGCTCCGTCGGTATCTCGCTCCGTCGGTATCTCGCTCCGTCGCTATCTCGCTCCGTCGGTATCTCGCTCCGTCGGTATCTCGCTCCGTCGCTGTCTCGCTCCGTCGCTGTCTCGCTCCGTCGCTGTCTCGCTCCGTCGCTGTCTCGCTCCGTCGCTGTCTCGCTCCGTCGCTGTCTCGCTCCGTCGGTGTCTCGCTCCGTCGGTGTCTCGCTCCGTCGGTGTCTCGCTCCGTCGGTGTCTCGCTCCGTCGGTGTCTCGCTCCGTCGGTGTCTCGCTCCGTCGGTGTCTCGCTCCGTCGGTGTCTCGCTCCGTCGGTGTCTCGCTCCGTCGGTGTCTCGCTCCGTCGGTGTCTCGCTCCGTCGGTGTCTCGCTCCGTCGGTGTCTCGCTCCGTCGGTGTCTCGCTCCGTCGGTGTCTCGCTCCGTCGGTGTCTCGCTCCGTCGGTGTCTCGCTCCGTCGGTGTCTCGCTCCGTCGGTGTCTCGCTCCGTCGGTGTCTCGCTCCGTCGGTGTCTCGCTCCGTCAGTGTCTCGCTCCGTCGGTGTCTCGCTCCGTCGGTGTCTCGCTCCGTCGGTGTCTCGCTCCGTCTGCGCCTCGCTCCGTCTGCGCCTCGCTCCGTCTGCGCCTCGCTCCGTCTGCGCCTCGCTCCGTCTGCGCCTCGCTCCGTCTGCGCCTCGTTCCGTCTGCGCCTCGCTCCGTCGGCACCTCGCTCCGTCGGCACCTCGCTCCGTCGGCACCTCGCTCCGTCGGCACCTCGCTCCGTCGGCACCTCGCTCCGTCGGCACCTCGCTCCGTCGGCACCTCGCTCCGTCGGCACCTCGCTCCGTCGGCAACCTCGCTCCGTCGGCACCTCGCTCCGTCGGCACCTCGCTCCGTCGGCACCTCGCTCCGTCGGCACCTCGCTCCGTCGGCACCTCGCTCCGTCGGCACCTCGCTCCGTCGGCACCTCGCTCCGTCGGCACCTCGCTCCGTCGGCACCTCGCTCCGTCGGCACCTCGCTCCGTCGGCACCTCGCTCCGTCGGCACCTCGCTCCGTCGGCACCTCGCTCCGTCGGCACCTCGCTCCGTCGGCACCTCGCTCCGTCGGCACCTCGCTCCGTCGGCACCTCGCTCCGTCGGCACCTCGCTCCTCCAGTATCTCGCTCCTCCAGTATCTCGCTCCTCCAGTATCTCGCTCCTCCAGTATCTCGCTCCTCCAGTATCTCGCTCCTCCAGTATCTCGCTCCTCCAGTATCTCCTTCCTTCAATATCTCCCTGCTTCAGTATCTTGGTCCTTCAGTATGTTTGCTCCTTCAGTATTTTTGCACTTGCCCTTTCAGTATCTCACTCCTTCAAGTATTTCACTCCTTTGGTATCTCACTCCTTCGGTATCTCCTACCCTTCATTAACTCCTATCCTTCATTAACTCCTATCCTTCATTACCCCCTATCCTTCAGTATCTCCTATCCTTCAGTATTTCGCTCCTTTAGTATCTCGCTCCTTCAGTATCTTGCTCCTTCAAGTATCCGACTCCTAATTATCTCACTGCCTCGAGTATCTCACAGCTTCAAGCATCACACTCCTTCAAGTATCTCACTCCTTCAAGTATCCCACTCCTTCAAGTATCCCACTCCTTCAAGTGTCTCGTTCCTTTGGTATCACACAGCAGTATCAGCCTAGGTGCTGAAGTTCTCAGAATTGGGCTTGAACCCAAAATGTTCTGATTCAGAGATTGCTGCAACTGAGCTATGTTTATTATTAATTAAGTTCTTATTTGTGCAAGAGTATATGTGTTGATGTCAGTGTCTCCTAGCTCAGAGGTTTTTCTTTGTGACATTATGGAGACAACATTTGCTACGGACCCTGGAAGTGGAGAAGATTTTAGTTTGGTCGGGCAACATGGTCGGTGCAGGCTTGGAGGGCCGCAGGGCCTGTTCCTGTGCTGTATTTTTTCTTTGTTCTTTGTACATTCTAACCTGGTGCTACTTCTAGATGCTCCCCTTGTGGAAGAAGACAGAGTTTGTCTGCTGATTTTCTGTGGTATGGTGGGGATTCTGCACCTTCTTCTGCAGCACCATGAGATTTCCCTTTAAGAAGAGAAAACAAAGTTAACATTTTGAGCCTATCATTAAGGAAATTGAATGGGACATTTGGAAAGTTACAATGCAATCCATCAAGAGTCAGCATGGTTTTATGAACAGTAAATCGTGTTTGATTAATTTGCT